>NC_090921.1:586668989-586972032 GCF_040938575.1 Ambystoma mexicanum
AGTGCACATGACATACTTTGGTGGGTGGCTGACACAGTAGTCAACACCACCAGCGCATCCAATGCCTTAAACCATAAGGAATCATGGTGGATCTTCAAACTGAAAGCCATAACAAAGGGCCTAAATGAGGCGATACCAACCACCTATGGATGAGCAGGGCCTACCCCACTACCTCCACCCCTCTTCCACCTCCTGGCCTCGTCAACACATGATTATACCAGCATTTCCAAACCAATAGGTTTGCCCTCTGCAGCATTACGGCCAAGCTAGAAGTAATTTATGTTACCAAAATTTGCTAAAAACTCTCAAGCTGGAGCATGGCACCAAGTTATAATAGATTCACTTTGGGGTCCTGCACAACTTTACTCCTCCATGAATACCCACAAGATGCTATTATGCTAAAAAGATATTGTGTATGCAAATGTGTTGTTATTCTGTATTGACAAAACAAGTGTCAGCTCCCAATGCTGTATTTCCCAATACCAACTTTGTGTACCTTTGTTGCGATTTTGCCCTTTCCAAATCAAGTACCAGCCCCCAATGCTGGATTCTAAGATACCAAGATTGTTTATTCTTGCTGATATTTTGCAATTGTTATCTTTTTCCAAACTAGCACTTTCAAACTGGTTTCTGTTAAAGTAGTTTTGCTTGGACTCTCCTATTTTTACATCCCCCCGTACATATATACCCGTCTACGAAAGTATACGCCTTCTTTCTCGTACCCAACACTCGTAAACAATACCATGACTAATAACACCACAGGAGGCATCCATCCTACCAACACTAATTTCAAATGATTTACCCAGAACCACGAGTAAAGGGGTGCATAAATAATGCCTCTGTTGGGCTTTAAAAAAAAAACCTTTGTTGTTACATGCTTTGTCACTTACACGCCTCTGTGCTTTTTTAGAATCGAGCCAGCAGTAACCAAGGCAGGCCATGGCCGCCATGGATCGTTTCCCGGAACACAAATCCACACAGCCCCATCAACAAAAACAGGTGCCATGACAACCCGTGGGCAGTGAATTAGTGCGCATGCGCAGGGACTCAGACAGATGTCACCCGCGCATGCGCACTTCAAATTCGAGACACAGCCCAGTTCACTTACTACAGATATGCGAGCCGCAGCAGCAGCGCAGCTCCTAGCAACAAGTGGATACCCTTCTCCCATCACCCATAGGTAAGAGATCCTTGTTGGGAATGCAACGTGAAGACTGGGAACGGCAGACCTCTATCTCGCGTTCCTGGCCCCACGTCCCTAATCTCAGCTTTAATCCATAGAATACGGGTTGGTGCGCATCAGCACACCAAGTCCCGAGTGTCCACTGTAGGACACTTTTTGCACATTGTGTGCTTTAAACTAACTAATCCCTGGCTTACCTCCACCTAGAGGTCCAGAGCTGTACCAAGGGACGGCCCAGCGCAGATCCCAGCCCCGTAAGACTGGAAGCACGTCCGTGTTTCCCTGCCTGCACACCTCCAACCAGGCACCTCGAACAAGGGATTTCTTCCCTGCTGCACACTGCCCAGCAATTTCTACAGGCTAAACATCCTTGTGCCACAGGTAATTCACGATCCCATTATGGGACAAATATTAGCTTTGGACTTTTTACTTAAACCACAGCACTACTGAGACACATATTGTTGTTTTCTCTCCCTCTATTTCCACCTTCACCATCCAGCGTTCTCAGTAGATTCACCATCTACATGCAACTTTTTCCCTGTTGAGACCCGCTTTCCAACAGTTCTACAGAACTCCCCATCTTCTACATCGGGAAGTTAATTTGAACCCCGGACTTCCGTCCAGGTTAGTAACAAAGTGCCAGTAAGCAACAGGACAACTCTATTGTTGTACCCCCAGTTGGACCCTATTAGTTTTTAATGCATGCAGGTCACACTAGCACTAGACTCATCCCTCTATTTAAGATGAGCTCTACAGCAAGTATGCCCCCCATTTCTACTCAAAACTTTTTCACTCTTTCCCTTTTGCCACACACAGGGGAGACCAAGTCGAGGCCCACGAAGAAGGCTCCATGCCGAAATGTCACGGGACCACACAACTTTGAGGGCTCCACTCCCACAATCCCGTTCAATTACTCGATCTGATTCCTGACTTTGACCAACGACTAGGTCCCTGTCTCTTCAAGAGCTCACAGACACCATGCTGTCTTGCACATATAATCCACTCAAGACAAAAAAACAATTTTGATGGTGGTTCTCTTTATTATATTTGTTAGATTTCTTGTATTTGTTAAACTTTTGTTACAACTATGTTTGTCACTCTCTCTTTTCCAATGCATTTCTAAAATAAGATGAATGTATTTTGATCTAAGATGTATATTACGAAACATCAAAATTTCTTGAAAAATCCAAATGCATAAAATATGTTGTGCACCTACTAGCACTAGCAAAATAAAAAAATGCTACAACGCACTTTTCAAGGGCTTTTTTGCTTGTCTTTCATAACACCGATGAAAGTTAGCTAAATAGAAAAGCCACTGTCATATTTAGCATGTGAAATAATTTAGCCTTTACCAAAACACATAGGTAAAGAGTCCAAAAGGATGTGACAGGATGCCTTCCACCTCGTTTCAAGGGTGGGATACCATGAAGGGCATAACCTTGTGATGTTTAAAAAGGAAATCAAGAGCAAATTGCAAAGCCGTCTTGGATGTCATGTGTGCAGCTTTAGTATTCAGAAAACAGAACAGCAAATGTGGCACGGTCCTGCATGCAGGTAATTTTCAGATGATTTCAAAGGGAGGTAAAACAATGCAGGGCACTTCTTTTGGTGGCATTCTTGGTTTCAGTGCTTGCCACTTATATGTACCATGGAAAGAAACGTGCCGCTGTTTTTCTACATTGTTTCCATGCCGTTTTTGCTTTAACAGGATTTATACAAGGGCCTTATATGTACTCCACAGAATCCCCCCTTGGTCTCCCGTGACTTTTTGTTGAGGGAGAGTAGGGCAGACTGGGGTTCATTCAACGGAATTCGTCTTCATCAGGGTGTGGCACTCTAGGATTCCCTCCCGTCTTTCGGCTGGAAGGTATGGAGCAGCACCTTCTTTCCTTCCTTCCCTTCCAGGTCCCCGGGGATGTCCTCACCAGGCTAGCAGGCTAATGGAGATAATTATCTAATACGAGATAGATAAAAACAGGTTTTAGGATATTTTAATGACAGCGTTCCCAGAAGATTTACAAAAGCGGTACAACAATGAGTACAGTAACAAATTATTTTTCTCTTCCTCACGTTTGGAGAATAACATCAAGCAAATTACTCAACAGAACAAGATCACAATTTGACTTTTACACCTTTTTTCATTTTTGAAATACATCAAGCAACTTACTTCACAGGACGAGGACAGCAACTTGACTTTTACACCTTTTTGCCCCTTCATTTTTACAATAACAATCAAGAAAAATACTCCCTGTTATATAGATATACCTATTCACCCAAATACTTGCTCTGCTTTTTCTTTTTCCTTTCTTCTCATTCTTCCGAGGTTACCTTTGTTTGATTTTCCTTTGGCTCATCAATCAGATGCAAAGTGTCTGGGTGACAACTTTTTAACTGATTGATGTGGAGCCACTGCTCTTCTGACAGCTCTCCTTTGGGATGCAGATCCTGTAGGCGACAGGTGAAATTTTGACTACAATTTCAAAGAGACCATGCCAGGAGGGGAGGAATTTTCTCTCCTTAAATTGTACAAGTAGACTCTGTCTACTACTTGGTATTATATTTAAGTTGTTTTAAGTCGTAGTGGGTTTTCAACCCCTCTGCCAATTTCTCCAGATTCCGCTGAGTGTACATAAAAGCATGCTGAAGTTGTTTTCTTAGATTCTCAACATATTCATGTGTTGTGGAGGCGTTTATCAGTGTCTGCTCTTCTGTTCTATAGGGCAGATGTCTAGGTAGCATCATTTTTTGTCCAGTCATTAGCTCAAATGGAGACATTTTGGTTGCAGAAGATGGTGTAGATCTGATGGCCATCAGGACAAGCAGTAATTGGATGTCCCAACTTGGCCCAGAATCTGCCACTAACTTCTTAAGAATGTTCACAATGGTTTTATTGTACCTCTCAACTCCCCCACTAGCGGATTGGTGGTATGCAAAATGAAGTTTCCTTTTCACCCCAAGTATCTACCACATCTTTGTCATCACTTTGCTGGTGAAGTGACTTCCTTGGTCTGACTCACTCCTTCGTGGAAGGCCAAAACACAAAAAGATGTGGTTGATCATCAGGGCAGCTGCTGTTTCTGCCTTGCAATTTGGGGCCGGGAGACATTCCACCCATTTGGTGAACAAGCATGTTACTGTTAACATGTACTTGTTCCCCTAGAGAAGTGAATCATGGGCCCGATGAAATCTACTTGTAAATCTGACCAAGGCAGTGTCATCCTCCTCTTCTGCAGGGGATCTCGGTGTGTGAGTGAACTTTGCTGAAATTGTGCACAAACAAGACACCCCTTCAAATATTGGTCGAGGTCCTGCCCCATGTGTGGCCAGTATGCAACCTCCCGCAAGATTTCTAAAGTAGTGTGAAACCCCCAAAGACCATCATCGGTGTGATTTAGCATCAGGCTTTGGAATGAGGTAGGTACCACCCACTGGTCACATCCAGAGATGGACCTCCTTACCAACAAACCGTCTTGGATTCTGTACATTTTGGGAAACTTCACCAACACCCTGAGATCCTCTTTCCCAATGTAATCAGTTTCCGTCAGAGGAAAGTTCACGGGGTCCAATAATCGGATCCCCTTTTTGTGCGATAATGAAATCAGTATCTGGGGTCTCCTTATTCCACTGGGCAGTTGAGAGTTCATTGTGAGCAAGTGTCTGGGACCTGGTGTCGGCAGTGACCTGGATTTCCCCCACCAGGGATTCAATCTCAAGGAGATCCCCTTGAAGGGATTCAATTTTGGCCAACTGATCAGCCAGGTCGTTTCCAGTTTTGTCTGGTCCCTCTATTCTGGAATGATCCTTGATCTTTTTCCAAGAGATGGTCATCCCATTAGAGGTGACCAGATCATCACCAGATCATCAATATTTTGTATGAGTTTGCCATGCTTGAGTGGTTTATTATTTGCACACAGCATGTCTCTGGTTTTCCAATTAACCAGGTGCTCCACAAACCCGTTCCAGACATAATTTGAATCAGTGATTATGACCAGTTTGTGGAGTCAGTGTTGCATGGCAGTGAGGATGGCCTGGTGCCATCAACTCTGCCACCTGATCGGGACTGATCTTGTACCCAGCAGAGGGCTCTGGGGCATCATTCACCCAGGCCTTCCCAAAGCCGACTACCAGTTCCTTTTCCCCGTTGTTGTTAACATGGTAGGATTGCCCCCCAGTCGGGACCAGGCCTTGTAATTTATAAGGTCCAAATTAATTGTGAACCGATTGAGAATGTCCCTGCCTAAATAGAATGCAGCAGGGATATCTCACACGACCCAACAATTATGCTCAATGCTTTTATCACCTATGGACATTTTTAGCATACACGTGCTAGGCAGGAGATGTTTGGAATTGGGAGTTTCCAGACCTATTCCCCACTTATCAATCAATTTAAATATGGGAATGGTCTGATCTTTTGGGAGTTTTCTGAACAATGCTTCGCTGATGAAGCTTTTTCCATTATTCAGCCACACTCTGGCGAGAACAGGCTCCCTCCCCTCATTGAACTGAATAGGCAGGAACAGCTGTTCACCCATTTTCTGTATATCAGCCAGGCTTTGAGATGGTTTTTCATCACTTGTTACTACAGGACTTGGATTTTCAAATTGGGGATCGGCATAACATTTCAAGGTATTTCCTTCCAGTGTGGAATGCCACTTGGAACTGGAAGGAAGGTTGATTTTCAGGAATGCAGAGGAGTTCCCATCACCAGTTTGTTGTCCTACAGCAATTACTGTAATTTCAGGTATTTGATTGTTTTCGAAATTGAACTTAATTTGGTCAGATTTTTGTTCAACCATGTGGCATGTGCCATTTAAACTTAGTCCAGAGAATCTTGTTCACACAGTCTATCAGGGGAGACAACCTCCGAAGGAGGTCAGACAGGGGGTTTCCTCTGGAGTCATGACTATAACGGGTGTTTGACCTTGTTTCACCCAATTTTAATCTCCAGATCCGCAGTCCCCTCGATGGGAATTTAATTTCCGTCGAAGTTCTGGAGTTGTCCAGGAAGATGGGTGAGAGAGATCTGGTATCTCTCCCCCTTCCTGAATTCAGCTGCTCAAAGGCCCTTTTGGACACAAGATTGGCTTAGGATCCAGTGTCCACCAGTGCTAGAAATGCACATTTCCCTTGCACTCGGATGGGGGCATAGAACCTACCTTCTTTCTCTTCGAAGGGGCAATGGAAGTGGGCATTTTGGGCATGTTGAGGGGTTAGTTCTTTTTTTTTGGACTCCGACACATTGAGGTTTTGGACAGTTTTCTGCGTCAGAATTTGGAAATCTGTAAAGAAAATGTGGCATCCAAAAATAGGTGGGATTTCAGAATCCCCTTTTTCCCTTAGCTCTGTGATGTCCCCCTTTGCCTGGAGACAGTCACTAGAACGGGTGTGTGGGGAGGATCCCTCAATGATCGTTATGTTCTCTGGAGGACAATTCTGGAGTTCAGGGATGCGCGATTCTGAATCAGTCCCCACACCTACCCAGTCTGGATGATGGTCATTTGGGACCAATTTTTCTTTGGGAAGAATTCCCCCATCCCTGATGGAGAAGAGTTTCTTCCCAGAATCCTCCAAGGATTCTTCCCCTTCAAACTGGAGGACATTAACCTCATCCACAAAATGGGTCCTTTTGGTCTCTTTGTATCTCCTACTCACCCTCTGTTCCCTGGGTTGCAGATTTTCAGGAGCAGGAGATGTTAGCTCCGGTTCTGGGGTTCCTAGGGGCTTTTCAAGGGTGAAGAGGGAAGCTTCCTCTAGGGCATTGCATCCCCCTTCCTCCCGTGCCTCCTCCTCTGGAGTCAGTTGGTTATCAGGGTTCTTTCCCCGTTATTGTTCTGGGGTGCCAGAGCCTTGGTTGGATGGATTCCGAGCCGCCATGTTATCTGAAGGCTCTGCTAAGACCTCAACATGCGACTCAGATCTTGAGTTAGGTTCTGGACCAGGCACTCCAGTTGGGACACCCGCTCTGGCTGGTATGGGGGTCTTAAATCAATTCTGGGTTGCTCTCGGAAGGGTAACTATCCCTTCTCCCGGAGTAACCGGGGTACTGAGGATTCCCCTGGTAGCCCTCCACCCATGGCCTCCCCTCTTCCGGATTTGGTGGTCTGGACTCCTGAAAGCGGGGAGAGTAAGGAGAGTTGTCCTGCATATTGGGGTTTAGAGGAGATACCTGGGGAAGAAACTTAACCCAGAATTTGTAAGTTTACTGCCCTCCTGAGGGAAGTTAGGAGGGAAGTTTCCTGGGGCCATACTCACGTGATTGTATTGTTACGCTCACCTGGCTCCCATAGCGGCGTCGGTCGGACCCGGACTGCTGCGGCCTCCACCCACGTGATGCGTAATGCAGCGATGACTGACTGGATCTGCCCTCCTAATCTTGTCAGCTTGACCCGTAGAAATATTCTCCTACAAGTGGAGGGATGGATTTAGCCACTTTTATTCAAGTGATAGCACCCCCACTGTCCTGCCCATTAATCACCTCTGAAGCGCCATATCAGCAATCTCACCTTATATTTTTGAAGGATGAGCCCTCCATCCTGCGAAGCACGCAGGGGCGCGTTGATGATTAGTTACTTCACTGGCCTGAGGGTATTGGAAGAGTTGTAGATGAATCCTGACTCCAAAAGGTCCTGGCGAAGAGCCGTAAGTATATAGTTTGTAAGAGTTCAAAATGTCTGGATTTCACTCCTGTCCAATTCCTCTTTTATCTTGCAGCCTTGACCCAATAAGAAGATTGACAGCTGAAAGTGCTACGGTAAAAGTCTGTGTTACCCAACACTGTCCGGTAAATAATGCCAAGGTTTAAATTTGCTGCTTTCTCCTTATCTTACAGGTGCGGCATAAGAAGATGTGGCGTGCTGATGAATTATACCTCTGGCGGTAAAATCAGGTAAGCATATGGCGGCTAAAGAGATTGTCTCTGTCTGTCCTCTCTACTCACCTTGTTGTTTCTTGTCCCCCTTAGGTGCCGTGATTCGGCGATGTAAAGATGGAGACAGCGCCGGATCGAAGAGATGCTGCGTGGAACGGTGAGTATGGCGCGGTGCTGCTGCTGGTGATGCAACGCTTTTAAAACAAAGTCTTTCCTCTGGTTTGAAGATGCGATGAATGGCGTGGCAGAAGGCTGGATGCTGCTGCTGGCACGGTGAACGTTAAGCTGCTGGATGCAGTATAACGCGAAGCGTGTGTTGCTCTTCGGGCGTGGTTTAAATAGCCTTCAAAGTAGTCCGAGGTAGGTATTCCTCCCTGACCACACCCGAGTAACAAAATAGTCCCTAAGGTAAAGTAGTCCCTTCCAGGCCTCACATGGGCTTGGATCTTCTTGCAGCATGGTCTGCATCAGGTAAGTGTGCACTTATGAACTGATGTCCCATATGAGCCTGGCGCCATAGGCACCAGGACTGAACCCAGACAGCCCCTAGCAGGGGTTGCTGGGTTTTCTCAAGGCAACATGATGCCTGCTCCCGGGGCTGATGGACGTGGTCTGGATGCCCGGGGGTATGCATCATGACATGGATCCCCCCTTGGGCAGGATCCAATATGGGTCTGTTGCCATGGTACCTAGGGCTGATGTAATTGGCAGAGTTAGGGGGCACATTTGTGGGGTACCCTACCGGATTACCACACACTTTTGATTGATCACAGTGTGATTTGCCTCTGATTTGGTTAGTTTTGGCAAGGTGGATTTTTAGCCCCACCGCCCCATTTCTGGGTCAAAAATGGGGGCAACCTTCACCTCTGCCACCTTGGCCGCAGCGGGGGTGTTGGTTGGTTTGGGGTTTTTGATTGGATTTCTACAGGCTTTTGGACCTCATAGATTCGGGTGGCTTGCTCTATTACCCAGTCCAGTGTCCTGTCATCATGGAAATCCCTTACCAACTGGGTCATGATGTACCTTGGAAGTGTTTGAAAATAGGTGTTTATAAATTTCCTACTATTCGTGCGCACCCGCCTAGTAGTTTGCGCAAATGACTGTTTTAGCTCCTGAACAAATTTTCTTGGGATCCTCTCCACACACTGCAGATTGTAGGCCGCCTTATGGGCATCCTGGTGGTTTCTGTGTGTGGAGAAGTGTTAGGAAAGATTTCATATTTGTATGTAATTTTCCCTCCATGTGTCAACCCCCAAACATTTTGCTGCTGTTTTAACACCCTGAACTAAACTTTGCCAAAGAAGCACAGCCCTAAGCTGTATTCCTCTGGGCTTTCGCTCACTTTTAATGGGGAAACTGACATGCCATTAAGACAGTCAGTACTGGGAGACTTTGCTTCCCTTAGTCCTTTCCTCATGTTGCAGCTTTTGTGCAACATGTAACAAGTGTTACACTTGCACGCTTGGGTCTCTAGTCATTCCAAAGGCCCTAGAAACTCTCGTTGGACTTTTTATGAACTGTGCAGATGTGTCATAGACAGGCCTGGTGGCAGCTATCGTTTTCTTATATTTTTAACCCTTTCTTGCCCTGTTAACTGCGTTTACCGCTTTTGACACAAATAGATGGCCTGGCTCCAAAATGGCCATGCCACGAGGTTCTTTGTCCTGTCTTTTGGCCATCTTGCCCCTTCACCTTCTCCAGGTTGAGTCGATCCGGGTCAGTCCTTATTTGGGCATGCACTTTCCCGCGAAACCCAATGCTTTCGCGGGCTTCTGCATGTCTTGTGTGTGTGCCTCCAGGATGTGGGCTGGGATGTCTGTTCCCAATACACATCCTGGGTGCCAGAGTGTCTGGAGTGTCCTGAATGCCTGGGACCACTGTGGTCCGTGATTGGTCCACATATGGAGTGAGTGTTTGTGAGCAGATCTCCCATTGGGTCCTCTTCGACTTGGCGCGAAGGGAACTTTGGATAAGAGGAGGCGGAAAACACAACTACCATGTCGATCTCCTGAGTTCGCACGAACAAAGGATAAGGAGCCAAGAATCCTGCAACAAGAAGCCGAGTTGAGTTGAGGAACCGCTGGTGACCCGCTGGAACATTTGGCACCCTGAGCCCGCTGTCGTCCTGCGAGACCCATCTGCATCTGATCGTCCTAGAAGGTCTGCGAAGGCGCTTCGACCCATTGGAATAGTGGGACCAACTATTCTCGGCACCTTCATCAAACCTTGCAAGTAAGCCTCTTCGGAAGTGTCCCTGGGCCAACCAGTGGGCTGACCAGCTTATGCAGGATGTTTGCTCTGTCACCGCCACGGTTTCGAGGAAGCCCTCGAAACTTGGTATACGGCTTGCTCTGTGTCCAGGGCACCCTCACACCGAATTTCGTACACTTGCCATTCCCAGGTCTGAAATGAGACGAGTGCGCCCGGACCGGAGTAAACGCGGTTACCGTGTTGCCCTGCTGTGGCAACAACCTGTGCAAGTTCGCTGCACTTGTGACCCGCTTGACCCTGAAGCCTGTCACCGTGGAAACTACACAGTGTCGATATGTCCTGATTGTCGCATTCGAACCTGCCAACGAAGTGGACTGTACTGGCGAAGTCTGGGTCTGCCTGTGTCGGGGACTGGTGACTGGTGTCGGGGACTGGTGTCCCCCAACAGGTGGCCCCTAGCCCAGGAGCCCATTTCTACGCATGAAGTGGCCCCTGAGGGCCCCTTTACTTTCCACAGCTATTGCAAAATAGCGACTCCATCCTGCACTCTCAACCTGCCTCTGCCCGCAAGTGGAGGGCCTGCTTGAATAGTGGGGACTTATTCTTCATCAACCTTATCCACCTTCCTGAGCTGCTAGCGACCCTTGAAGAGACCCTACCTTGTCCATTGGCACAAGCACATGCATGTACTATTGAGCATAAGGCTCCTCTCTTCGTAGGGCTTAGACTGCCTCTTAGTTAGGTGTATCCTTGATGTGGAACTGGGTCTAAAGATTACTTGCACTCCCTGTTTTCCTCCCCATCTAGGTGGTCTACATATTTCATGCTTCTTAATCCGTTAGACCCCTCTGGTCTTGTATATATATTGTATCGATTGTGATGTATTGGTTTACTCTAGTGTTACTGTGATTCTTTGCTATGGTCTATGTTACAAAGGCCTTGTAATAAATGTGTCTATATTTTTAATATAACACCTGTCTGGAGTAATTTGTAAGTGTCCTTGCTTTGTGTGCTCATTGAGGTCTTTCAGTCACCCTCACCCCTCTTGAGACTTAGGGCCTCATTAGGAGTTTGGAGGTAACCATGGCGCTAATAGCGCCATGGCTGCCTCCAAACCCTTACCGACTCCGCCCTGGTGAGTGGAGCTATTACCGCCCCATTCCAAGGTTGGTGGGGGCGGTAATTCCCCATTCACCAGGGCCCTTCCCCATTCCCATTAACCCCCAATAGGGCTCAATGGGAATGGGGAAGGCGCTAATAACGGTACCGCAAATTTCTGTACCGTTATTAGCTCCAAAGCCCCTTTGCGGGTCCCGTCCTTAATGCCTGGAAAAACCAGGCGTTAAGGGAGGACCCGCAAAGGGAACTCGTAGTAGGGTGGTATGGGATTACCGGCACCGGTGCCCTTACCGGTGCCGGTAATCCCTTACCGCCCGCCTCGTAATGAGGCCCATAGTCTTGACCGCCTGCCATACCTACCCTGATTGGTCTGGCTTGTCCAGAGGTTAACCTGTTCCAAGAAACGAGTTGACCTTCTGAACCTCTGCCCCTCCAGGTCAGAGTTCAGAAATCCTTCTTTTCAAGAAGTGCTTCAAGATGGCCACCTTGCAGGTGGACCACTTTGAATGGTTCTGGTCTTCCAGCCCAGCAAAGAAGCTGGAGTACTCTGGAGAGAACATCCATCTTGCAAATTCTATGGAATTCTGGATATTTTTAATGTCAAAAGAGGTCATCATCTGTTCATATAGCTCCAGATGCTCCCAGACAGAATATTTGGCATTCTTGTGGTACAAAAGTCATGAAACGTCTAATAGCTTTAATCTATTTAATGGGGTCTTTCACCAGAGTCCTCTTTTGTTTATTAGCCTTCTTTTGCTGCTGCAGCTGTGTCCATTCGCCCTCAGATTCAGAGCTGCTGCTATTTGAGGTCCCATTCCTATCCTGTAGGCGCTCCCTAATTCTTTGAGCTTGTGAGTTTCTCCCAGAATGATGGGGCCTAGTCTCATCCCTCCTGCTGTACCCTGGGCTCTCTGGGTCACTCCCATTGGACTCCCTCTTTCGCACAGGATAGTAGTCTTCTGACTCCTCCCTGCTTCCAGGATTGCTGGAGAACCTCCCCCTGCTTCCCTGATTGGGTGGAGGTTTTCAGAATACCCTTTTGGGGCCTCAATTTAGACTCCTTCTTCTCTGCAAAGCGAATTAAGTGGTTCCTTTGTAGGTGATGTTTCTGCAGGTCTAGCTCCCTGATTTTCTCCTCATAGGAGCTTTCCTGGTCAGATCCATCAGCCATGACATTTGTTAATCTGAACAGGGGCACCCGCCCATCAGTCTCTGATGGACGCTGACCTGCCAGCTCAATCATGCTAGGCCTATTTAAGTCTAGCTGCCTCATGGTTTTCGGTTCATGTGAACCGATGGACATGAAGTCAGCAGTCCCTTGTGCATACAAGGTGGTAAATGGGTTTGACCCCCTTGGTACAGAGTGCATCACACTGTTGCTCTGCCACTCTCTACTTGTTCGGGGTCCTTCAAGTTTTGATTCAACCTAGCACACTCTTTTTCTAACTTCCCAAGTTTCTCCTTCTCAGCCCCTACCTCGTGATAGTAGGCAAAGGCCTGAGCCTTTTGCTCTGCTATCAAGGATTGACTTGCCTCTATTACCTTCCCTTGGGCTGCTACCTGGCTCTGGAGTCCCTGTTCTCATCACAGAGGGCCTCATTTCTTTTCTGGGCCTCTTGTATTGTTTGGGAACACTCATACCATTTTTGTTGCAGGAGATGAACCTCCTGTCTCTGCACATTGTTGGCCCGGGGGGTCTCTTCAAGATCACCTTCTACTTGTCTTGTGTGCCCCATTACGTTTTCATATTCTACTTTTATTTAATTCAGTTCCTGAAGGTCTGACTCTCTTTTCTGTAGGCCTGTTTTTAATTTGCACACTTCCTGGTATACGGCATCGTTTTCCTGATACAGGGTGCCAACCTGTTCAGTCAGTTACTCTCTTTGTTGTTTTATAGCGCTTAACTTCTGGCGCTCTTGGTCAAATTCTCTTTGGGACTGGAGTTCCTTAATAATTAATGTATTGCCTTCCTCTTCCAATTGCTGGATCTGATTTTGTAAAGTAGTTATCTGCTCTGAAGAGACTGTGTTATATTTTATTTGTTGGTTTAATTTTAGTTGACTCTCTTTCAGGGAATCAACCTTTCCGGACATTCCTCTTTGAATGTAGCTAATTGGGCCTCTTGCTCTGAATTATGTTGTCATTGTACAGCCAACTCTTCTTTGAGCTGCTTGATGTGGTTTTCAAATTCTACCTCAGAATTTTGTCTCTTTTGCAATTTTTCTTCTACCTGTTTTAATTCACTCTGGGTTTGGTTTAAGAGCTCAGACCGGTTTTGCGCAAGAGTTATACTTTCTTGGTATTTATCCTCCATAACTACCATGTGGAGGTATATGTAGACAGTGAGTCTGACCATTTTAAGCTGCTCTTTTTTAATATTCAGAGTATTATACAACTCAGTCAAGGCTTGATGTAACAGGCCACTGTCCTGCCACACATCCATGATCATGGAGGTGACCTGTTGCATCATGCTGGATAGCCAGGCTTCCTTCTCCTGTTCTGCCCATTCCACTCTAATGAAAACTTTGGGCAGAAGGTGCTGCCTAGATATATTAATCTCTACTGTGCTCATTATGAAGAGTGTTCTTCCTTTATTTAATTATCTATTCAAGGACAAATCTGTACTCTGCTTTTGTCTAGTTTAGGGTTAAATTTACTTTATTTTTACACACAGGTCTGATACCAAAGGTATAGGTTTTGGGCTGACACTTTTACAGTGTAACACAGTTTTCTAACCACCAAAAGTATCAATACCTTTGCTGAGTTAGCCTGCTGTGTTAAACTGTCATGGGTGGAAACACTTACTTCAATCACAGCATGAGCCCCCAATGTGTACCGGATTTTAGAACACAGCACACTCCAGCCAGGGACTCTTTCCAATAACAATGAATGTGGCGCAGACTAAAAACACTTTTTATCTTTATTGATTCTTGTGTTCTACTTTGAGAAGGCACCCAACCCGTCTCACACCCAACTTGACAAATACCCCGTGTCACATTGGACCATGAACCAGGCCGGTGTGTAACTATGAAATATTTATTTATTTTTAGAATTCAATGAAAAATCGGAGCAAAACAAAATTAGGGCAGCAGCCACCATGGTGTGGCAATACAAATACAAAACCTTATAACACAGTTAATTCAACTTCTAACACAAGAGACATACACCTTTAATAGAAATGGAAACAACATAACTTTTGTTCACAAGCACAGATAGCATATAGGTTAAGCACTCCCCCTGCAACACTTCCCCCAAACACCTACTGACTAAATTCTGTGTGGATGGAAAGTAGTGGCAAGGATTCCGAAAGAAGAGGGAAACATGGATTTTTAAATTCAACCCACCACCCAGAATGGGAGGCCAGAAACTAAACCCTAAAAATGAGCAAAATGATATACTCAGATTTTACTAGTTACTTATAGATCCATTTACACTTGCGGTAGCATAGCTAGGAAAGAGATATGTGTGGATGCACTAAAGAGACAAGGAAGCTTACAGGCTACTGAGCAGGGCACCAAAGCCACATGAACACAGGTGAGAAAATCGATTTTGGGGAGGAAAACGATGCACTGGAAAACACACATAGAAGAATTGCACTTTCTTCTTTTGCACAGGCTTTAAAATGACAAACAGCTAAGAAAAGAGGCTTAGCAGTCAAAATCGGAAATCGGTTTTTGGGATGGGAAACAAAGGCAAAGACAGATCGGATTCTGAGGGGTAGGGATGACTCTTTATAAGATGATAGTGTAGGTTTTTCTATGGGAAATGCAAATCGGATTTTTTAAAGAAAAGCAAAATACACGGGCAAATTTGGTTTTGTTAATACAATGACTAGTTCTACTGAGACTATGGGCCTCATTACACGGTAGGCGGTAAACCATGGCGCTATTAGCGCCATGGTTCATGCCAGTAATTTACCGGTACCGCCTTGGTGGAAAGGGGAATTACCGCCCCATTCTAAGGTTGGCGGGCGATAATTCCCCCTTCCACCATTGCCCTTCCCCATTCCCATTTTTGCCCCATAGGGCATAATGGGAATGGGGAATGCGCTAATTACGGTACCGCAAATTGCGGTACCGTAATTAGCTCCCTGGGTCCCTTTGCGGGTTGGTTTTTAACGCCTGCAAAAAGCAGGCGTTAAATTCCCCAACCCACAAAGGGACCTCGTAGTAAGGAAGTAAACCCTTACCGCCTACCGTGTAATGAGGCCCTATATTTTGAGGACTATAATTGTTAAAGAAAAGCACTTCTCATGAGGTGGTTGAGTTCGAATTGTAACTAGCTCACCGTGAATCAAGAGATTTATTTCAAAACGGTACTTATGACAAAATGACAAACAGCTAAGAAAAGAGGCTTAGCAGTCAAAATCGGAAATCGGTTTTTGGGATGGGAAACAAAGGCAAAGACAGATCGGATTCTGAGGGGTAGGGATGACTCTTTATAAGATGATAGTGTAGGTTTTTCTATGGGAAATGCAAATCGGATTTTTTAAAGAAAAGCAAAATACACGGGCAAATTTGGTTTTGTTAATACAATGACTAGTTCTACTGAGACTATGGGCCTCATTACACGGTAGGCGGTAAACCATGGCGCTATTAGCGCCATGGTTCATGCCAGTAATTTACCGGTACCGCCTTGGTGGAAAGGGGAATTACCGCCCCATTCTAAGGTTGGCGGGCGATAATTCCCCCTTCCACCATTGCCCTTCCCCATTCCCATTTTTGCCCCATAGGGCATAATGGGAATGGGGAAGGCGCTAATTACGGTACCGCAAATTGCGGTACCGTAATTAGCTCCCTGGGTCCCTTTGCGGGTTGGTTTTTAACGCCTGCAAAAAGCAGGCGTTAAATTCCCCAACCCACAAAGGGACCTCGTAGTAAGGAAGTAAACCCTTACCGCCTACCGTGTAATGAGGCCCTATATTTTGAGGACTATAATTGTTAAAGAAAAGCACTTCTCATGAGGTGGTTGAGTTCGAATTGTAACTAGCTCACCGTGAATCAAGAGATTTATTTCAAAACGGTACTTATGACAAAATGACAAACAGCTAAGAAAAGAGGCTTAGCAGTCAAAATCGGAAATCGGTTTTTGGGATGGGAAACAAAGGCAAAGACAGATCGGATTCTGAGGGGTAGGGATGACTCTTTATAAGATGATAGTGTAGGTTTTTCTATGGGAAATGCAAATCGGATTTTTTAAAGAAAAGCAAAATACACGGGCAAATTTGGTTTTGTTAATACAATGACTAGTTCTACTGAGACTATGGGCCTCATTACACGGTAGGCGGTAAACCATGGCGCTATTAGCGCCATGGTTCATGCCAGTAATTTACCGGTACCGCCTTGGTGGAAAGGGGAATTACCGCCCCATGCTAAGGTTGGCGGGGCGGTAATTCCCCCTTCCACCATTGCCCTTCCCCATTCCCATTTTTGCCCCATAGGGCATAATGGGAATGGGGAAGGCGCTAATTACGGTAACGCAAATTGCGGTAGCGTAATTAGCTCCCTGGGTCCCTTTGCGGGTTGGTTTTTAACGCCTGCAAAAAGCAGGCGTTAAATTCCCCAACCCGCAAAGGGACCTCGTAGTAAGGCAGTAAGGATTTACCGGTACCAGTAAAATACTGGTACTGGTAAACCCTTACCGCCTACCGTGTAATGAGGCCCTATATTTTGAGGACTATAATTGTTAAAGAAAAGCACTTCTCATGAGGTGGTTGAGTTCAAATTGTAACTAGCTCACCGTGAATCAAGAGATTTATTTCAAAACGGTACTTGGGATTTACACAGATAACTGAAATAATTAGAAAAGGAATACGCTAACCGATATGGACTAACACAGATAAGGAAAGGTGAATAGATAATACTAGCAATCTGGGATTTACAATAGGATTTGAATAAGATTTGAATAGGAGATGCAGGATTCAAAAGAGAGGGGTATGCAATATGGAACTTTCAATGGGATTTTCTGTAGGATGCAAAATTAAAAGAGAGGGAGAAGCAGTTTTTGGGTACTGGGTGAGGTGATAATTACAAGTTAAGCTTGAGTTTGGGACTTTGGACAGCCAGCGAGGTCTCTGGACAGCGGGGCCAAGGGATCTGGTCACAGAGACAGCAGGGTCAAGAAATTTGGTCACTGGGACAGCTGGGCTCTCCTGGATAGGATTGGCTGGGCAAGGTCTTGTCACTGTGGACAGTGGGATGGGTCAACTGCCTTTCCTCTATTCTCCCTGGATTACTTGGTATGGCTGTAACTGGAAGGGTGGTTCTGTCTGGATCTGGATGGTCCTGCCTGGATGGGATCAGCTGCCTCTGGATCTGGTTTTGAGTTTTTGAATCCTTTGATTTCCTGTGTCTCTCTGTCTCCTGCTTATATAGCCAGAGTGACATCATAGAATTTTACAATCTGGGTGGAAATACTGTGGAGTTGCCCCTCCACCGGGATAGGCCAAGCTACTGGTGTCCCCTCCTCCCTCCAGGCTGATTGGTTCAGGGGAAGTGACCTCATTTTATGTGTGTGTATTTTATGACTCCCTTTGTCTCACAAGCCTATTATTTACAAAAATGAGTAAAGAAACACAACTTAAAATGTATACTAGTCACCATCATAAAAAACAGATTCCATATTTTACAAGGAATTGGCCAGTTCGAATGCCAATTCTGTGCCATGTTGCATGACCCTTTGGCACAATTTCACCATTTTAAGGAGCGACATATTATTTAAAATTCTGCAACTGGCTACACTTATGCCAACAATTATTTCACATATTTTCACACAGTTTGATGTCTGTATCATTTATACTTTGCCTAGAAATGCATTTTTCCCGCCATTCCAGTTCCCCAGGTGCTAGAACACATTCTTAGTCTCATTGTGCTTGTTTAACAATCACATGAAAACTGTCAAAATATCACATTGCTGCTTATTCATATTGCAGGGAAAAATGTCTTAAAGTATAAATGTCCCTTATTGTTAATCGGGTAGATTTGTCACAGATGTGGGCGCTGCCACAAACCCCCACAGCAACTGTCTTCTCCTTGGTCAGTCAGTACAAAGGGTTTCCATGATGCCCTTTGAAACCAGGCAGTTGGGCTGGGGAGGGGTGTCAAAGGAAATCACACCTATCGGTGAAATGCTAGTTCCCCTTGGATCCTTTGTTCCTTTTGGGTAGGTATGCCGGCAAGTCTGATGAGGCTGAAAACTCCCACACTTTGGCCCTTTCATTTGCCCATGGGGGCTGATTCACTTGTGGAGGTAATTCTTTTCCCATGGAAGGCATGGCACCTTTGAAGTAAGTGCCTGGACAAAAGCTGTTCTGCTGATTTCAAAGGTTTTTTTTTCTTTCTTTCAACAGAAACCAAGTCTTTTTGGGATTAAATATAATGTACGTATTAGGTTGCTATGTCACTGCAAACCCCCTACATACACAATACTGTTTCTGTACGACCAACACTGTCATTTGTCAGTTCACTTTTAAACAGCATTTCCCTGATTTTCAGAAGAGTAAATTCACATGTGTGTTTATTTCAGCTCATTTTGAGTTTACCAATGTGCTTTTTTTCAGCACACAGTTTCTTGTTAATTAATCTTCTGGAGTGCTTTTACCTATAAGGTCAGTTTCTGGGCACAGAGAGATATAGTACCAAGCATTTCTCTGAAATTGACATGAAAAAGAGAAACACTGCGTTATTTCTTTCATTTACTGGAGTTTGTGCACAATGGTTTATGGAAAAAGAAAACACAGCTGTGTTTAAGTGGAAAACCAAATTCTTTGCCTTTCAAGTGATTTCCCAGTACATAAGCTGTTCTGGAAATGTATTGCCTCACATCTTGATACTCAGCAGAAGTAAAGCATGCCAGGGTTGGTTTCCATGAAGGGCACAACTTTTTGATGTTTAAAAAGGAAATCAAGAGCAAATTGCAAAGCCGTCTTGGATGTCATGTGTGCAGCTTTAGTATTCAGAAAACAGAATATCTAAGTGTGGTCCCATCCTGCATGTAGGTCATTTTCGGGAGGTAAAACAATGCAGAGCACTTCTTTTAGTGGCATTCTGTTTAGTGCTCGCCACTTATATGTGCCATGGAAAGTAAAGCGCTGCCGTTTTCCCACATTATTTCCATGCGGTTTTTGTTTTAAGGGGTTTTCTGCAAGGGCCTTAAATGTACCCCACAGACCTACGTCCACCACCCTTTTTGGATAGTCACTCAGAGAGAAGAAGTAGTGGAACTCGTGTGGAGTCCAGCAAGTAGGGCTGTGCCTTTAAAATAATTGAGATTTTTGTGAGGGGCATCACTGAAAGGTGAGGGAGGTGTGAGTCGATGGCATCAGTAAGGAAAGTGGTATTGTTACAGATGGATTGGGCATTCCAGATCCAATGATAAGTTTGGTTGAGGGTGGAGGTGGATCAAGGAATAACATCAAGAGGAAGGCAAAGTGGATATATGAGGTTTGAGTTATAGTAAGCAGTTCAGTTCAGGGGTCTTTTGGGGAAGAGGTGGTGAGGATAGTAATATGGTGGGATAGTTGAAATGGGATAATGAGTTGAAGGCAACAGAAGCGTTATTATGATTATAGTGGGGTTTTAAGTTTGAATGTGGGTGGAGGGGTCATGAAAAGTAGCATTGTGAACAGGTAAGGTTGCTTGTAGCCATAGCTATCAATAATAAACACAATTCAGGCCAGTAGCAACTCTGAGCAATTTAAAGAGGTAGCACCCAACAATAAATATAATACAGGACAATAGCAACCAAACACGATTTAAAGAGGCCAATAGCAAATGTCCCCCAACAGAAAACAAATTACAACAGCCATGACATAACATGTGCCGATCATCAGCTAGATACTTGAAAGAGCAAACCTTGTGCATGAACGGCTATGTCTGGTTGCCAACACTGCTTACATGGCTCCACCAATGCCTATTGAGGCACAAAGTGACATCTGCATTGAATACATTTAAATGCACACAACTCATTCATGCACAAAACGAACTGTCTGCCAACCCAGACAAATGCAATGTGTGATGTGCCAGCCCACAGATCTGTTTCCATTGGCTCAGGGCCAGAGGAGATGCGTGGAGGCCCATTTCAAGAATATGTTTGGTGGCTTACTTAGCCATGTATACATCAATCTTTTCAGGTCTAGCGAGGCAAATGTCTGATATACTGGTTCACTAGCCGGTCCGATATCAGAGTGAGTAGAGCACTTGCTTTGACATTTCTGCAGAGCCTGCTGACACAGGTTCGAATCCTGGTAGTGCCAAACTCAGCCTTTCATCTTTCCGAGGTCAAAAAATGAGCACCACACACCGTGGGTAATAATAAGCAGTGCTCAGATACCTGAGGGTTCGTTGCGCTATATAAATGCGAAATTATTATTATTAATTATTATTATTATTATTATTATTATTGGTATGCACCAATTCTATAGCTCCAATGTGTCATATAATCCTGGATTCTTTGTTGGAGTTAAGACCAGGCTCGTAATGACCTGTAGGGCAATGCCCGAATTCCATACCCAACATGGGCCAATTTTTGGACCAAAGTAGGCCCCTTTGATTATTTAATGCACTATATGGCTAGTATTTCTTAACAGTGTTACTGAACACATGTCCTTTAAAATGCAGAATTTGCAACATATGAGACCAAAACACTCCACTGTGGGAACTGATCAAACAGTCTGTCACAAAAGGAATGAATTGCTACTCGCAACTGTCTGCCACTTTTTCATTGGTGCCAACGCCAGTTTTATCTCCCAGACGGAGCTCCCTGACTCACTCCCTGGCACTGTGAGCCAAGCGGCTGTTCATTGAGAGCAGACGTTTATTTTGATGCTCACATGCCTGAGAGTTTGGAAGCTTTCTGCCACACAACAGGGTGCAATGGGACAGGACGGGACCTGCAGTTGATCTCAAGAGTTGCAAATTCCAAGTGTGCAAAACCCTACTTTGGGATCAACATCCTAAGCCTCAACAGGTGGAGTTTTCAGCACTGGTCTCGAGAATTGGGATACTCTTCAGGTGTGACCAATCAGTATCGAGCAGTAGTACTCCACCCACCAATTTAAATAATGTAGGGGCCCTTGCCATTCTGTGAACACGTCACCATGCGCAGCACAGCAAAAGGCATACAGCAAAAAGATGTGGGACTGATGCAAGCGATTGTAAGCGACGAGTGTACTACCTAAAATACAATTATTTTAAGTGCCAGAAATAGCCACGTTAGGGTTTCTTTGGGATGACCTGTATGTTTTCACCATCAATGATGTTTATGTAAAGGGCATTTTTTCCTTTGTAGCTCCTTTCCCCCTTTACTTTCATTTCCTCCTATTTTCCTTCCTCCTTTTGGAAAAAATAAAAAACAGTTAACAGATTATTAATTGTGAATCATCTGTGTGTTCATTTCTCACGGATTTGTGGAAATCTTAGCCAGAGGTTCAAATCCCAACACAACTGATCTAGGTATGTATCGTTGCTATTCTTTGAAGGGTAAAATAAAATGAGACTAATATTTTTAAAATTAAAATATGTATAATTTTATATTTCTTCATCAAATGAATTGATCTATATGTACCAAATGTAATCCAAATTGTAACTTTACTTTGTTTAACTTAAATGCGAAATATATATCTGTCAGCTGAGTTGCACTTTGCAAACCTTGTATAACAGAGGTTAAATTCCAAGTCCTCGAAAGTGCAGTGACATATTATGGAATTGATAATTGGTGCTAGGGCAGGTGTCCAACACCTTTGGATCGCCAGATATTGTGGAATACAACCCCCAACAGCCATAACCAGCATAGTCAACTGTGAATATCCATTGGAGTCATATTCCAAAACATCTGGAGATCCAGCGTTTGCAGAACACTGCTAGGGAGAGACAGAAGCAGAAACATGTATAAAGCTCCATCCATAAATGCTGACAATCAAGGTTTGTGTATGATTTTTTACCACGAGCTTTCCACCAGAGGGTGCTATTGAGCTCTCAGGAGGGAATCAGAGAAGGGGCAGGACACTCTGAAGATAGGGGGTTAAAGCAAGGAGTGGAAGCTGGTGAGAGCGGACTCATCTGCACACAAGGAGATTAGGCTTGAGGAGAGTTGAAACAGAGATGTGAAAGATATGTTATTAGATATGTTTAAATTATAAACTTACATTAGGGTGACATGATTAATTTCGTCCCCCAGTATACAGTCCAACACTTAAATTCGGGGTTATAAAGAGAGAGTCATTTTTCAAAACTCGAAATGTATTTAAGGAATTAAGTCAACTTCAAACAAAGGTGCTCCTCAGTGTAATAGCAAGAAAATCACTACAATGGTATCTTTATATATATAAAGCTGAATGTATGTATGTGTGCATGTTTGTCTGGCTATACAAATCCACCCTGTTGAATCCACGTCTATCAAATTTTGCATGGATTCCGCATTTGTCATTTTGCAAGATTGCAGTCTATGTTTGGATGTAAAAAATGCACTCCGTAGACACCCTCATTTACTGATGCTCACCCCGATTTAATACAGTAGGTAGTAGAAGGAGGCAACATAAGGAAAAGTGTCTGAAGCAAAATGTTAGATGTGTTGGTTATTCTGTTGACATTTATTACTACTGTATACAGGTCAAAAGTGTTTATTAAAGCATTTTTAAAAGGAATTAAAACATGTACATTATTTTATCATGCCACTCCAAATATGGGAAGGGGCAAGGTTATAGTTTACTTAAGTTCATTCACAAGAAGGGAGCACAATCAATCAATCAATCTTTCTTGGACATGTTCTCAAATGTGCTGAAGCCATTGAGTGATTGAAACATGCCGCACAAAAAACAAACATCACTTGGAAAAGCTCCATCTGATGCTAAGCGAAATACAACAGCAGCACCACTTGCCGACCAGAGGACAAGAGCAACTTTCACCAGAGCAAATGAGATGCCAGAGCAAACTGAAGCAAGATTTGCTGACATGAGGACAAGAGCAACATCCTCCAGGGCACATGAGACACCAGAGCAAAATGAAGCAAGTCTTACCAACAAGAGGACAAGAGCAACATCCTCCAGGGCACATGAGACATCACTCGATCAAGACATGGGCAACGCCGGCTACCCCAGCTAGTAGGCTCATACATTTTGATAAGTTAATAAAACAAAATTATCCCTGCCTACATGTATCTCATTAATATCTTTACACAACATTAATTTGCATAATTCATTCTAGGTATATATTACACTCTAAAAGATAGTAGACACTATAAATATACTCCTATGATTTCTACTATCTAAGAAACACAGTATACTTCAATGATAGGCTGAATCCAGGTAGGGTTATGTGATAGGAAGGTTTAATTAAATTGCCCTATAGATTACACGTGTTTCTGCAAGGTGCCTTTCTCAAATCAGGGCATATCCAGCATTGTTTCTTGTAACCATTACTGAAGATGTAATAACTGGGATCAATCCCAACTGAAAATGTTGTTTCCGCGTCCCGCTTCGTGGTAAAGTAGAACCTTGCTGAAACACGTGTAATCTATAGGGAAATTTTATTAAACCTTCCTATCACATAACCCTACCTGGATTCAGCCTTATTTTCTTCTGGCGCAGTAATATGGTGCAGTCACAGCAGCTTGTTTTTTGAGTTTAACAAACGGAGTCGAGGAACTCAAAGTCTCCGTTCTATGACACTCCAAAGCGACAGTGCACATTTTTGCAATTAACCAGGTCGCAGAGGCATAAAGTGATATCGACCCAAACGTTCCTTCACATTAGTCTACTTCAATGATAGCATTGCTGCTTTTTCAGCCAGCTAATGCACATATTGATTTAGAACTATTTCAAAAGTCTTCAAAAACACTCCAACATCAAAACAAGTATTGTATTAGAGAAAGGTTACTTGAACAAATGGTATTTGTAAACATACATTAGTTCAAATTGGTTCTCCCATATGAGGGTGGTGTTGTGAATATGACTCTGTGTAAGTCATTTAAACGTAGTTAAGAATCAGTTGCATCTAACTCCTACAGATTTGGGATTATGAAAGTAATATTCTTGGGGATTGTGCACTCTTCTCTGAACACATGTGTTCAAAGCCTTCTCAGAATATGGATGCGCAGCTTTCAATGAACATGTGGGCTATTCCTATTCATCTGGCATCAGATATGCAGTTTTTAAATTGTAGATGTAATATTACTCAATAGGAGGTACCAAGTTAAAGCACTCTTGCCCTTTTTCATTTCACACAGGTTTGCCTGTGGATTTCTAGATAAGAGATTTCCGGGGCTTAAGACTTTATATGATTTCCTCTGAATAGGATGAATTCTCTGTGCTCATTTCTGTTGTGCAAATATCTAATTTATGACTAGGTACCCCTCTGTTCAGAAATGTGCATGATATCTGTTATATGGTGACTGTCTGTGTTGATCTGCCATATGTGAGTGTGTGATGTCATATGGAATGTTGTTGGGTGAATGATGGAATGCTGATCTGAGGGTTCCATACTGAGGCAGGCAGTTAGAGCTCCCCTGCCTGGGTGATGGGGCCAGTGCTGATAATTCTCCATACTCCTGTATTTACTTCCATGTAACTGTAACTGAAGTGTCTTGAATAAACCTAATATATAACCTAAGTTAAGCCTGCAAGTCACTTCGCAACATTGGCGACGAGTTGGTCTTCCTAGAAGAATCTGCGCACAAAAGAAGGAGCTGAAGATGAAGGAACCTGCTGCGGGGGGTGCAGTAGACAGGAGGAAACAGCGAAGATCAGCACTGCCCCCACAACACAAGTAAGAGACCCATCACCCTGGTTAAGGAGGGGAAGAGTAAGGAAGCCCCACTTCATCAGGGATCAGCAAAAGTAGGAGGCCCCACGGGGTTAATACATGAAACAGTATGAAGATGAAGTAGCCCCAGGTGGAAATAAACCAAGCCTGTTATAGTGGGAAATTATGGATGAGAGGTTCCACTCATGTTCCACAGCTGCTGTAGATGTAACAAAATTAAGGAAGGTGTAGCCAAGTGTAATGGACTTGTGGAGAAAAAGGGGGAGAGGTAATGGGACATACAGCGTTTTGACAGCCCCACCGAGCAATGCGAGCATCACTGAGCAGTGAAGCGGAATGTCCCAATAAGCCCTTTGAGAGCAGCTTGCCCCGCAAAGTAACTCTCAGGTGGAGGTAAAATAAGTCTGCTGAACTGGAAGGTGTCTCCCCAAAACTACAGTAATTCATTCATTCCCCAAAGGAGGTAAAAGGGGAAGCAGCATGTGGGAGAGAGGAAACAAAAGTATGCATAGGGGTGAATGAAGAAATAACTATGCTACGTGGGTTTGGTTAAAGGACTTGTGTGCCCAAGTGAAATGGTGCCTTTATGTCGTCTCACCGGTGGGATTTGAACGTTGGGAAGCAGGAGCTCAGTGACCCTGCTCTACTTGTGGGTGACTAATGACGTCACACTATCCTCACAGGGTCTTGGCGTAGGTATGGAACGAAGATTTCAGCGTTCCATGTGTGGCGCGTAGTGCGTTAGCAGTTGATACGCTTTGCCGATCGGAGGTTGAGAAAAGAACCTCAAGGAACTAACGTATCACGTGACAGTGCTACGCAGCCGCATCCGGAGAGCGTCAGATGCAAATTGCTACGGCACGGATGTGTGAACATTGAAGTGGAATTATGAGCCATCCACGGAGTATAGTCAGAGAGGTTCTACACAGTGCGCCGCAAGAAAGAAGTTGCCTGTATGAGTGAGAGCTGTGGAACTGTTGTGCATTACCGTGACGCGCCGCAATAAAGAAGTGGACCGGCGTCAGGCAGCATTTTTCAGAATTTGTGTTGTATCTAATGGAGTTGCATGTGGAAGAGTGAGCTAGTATAATCTTTTTGAGGATTTTCAGAAGTTCAGTTGCCATTTCAAATAGGGTCAAAACATGACCATGGACTTTTAGGAGCATAATATTTATCGTAAGGTCAAGAGATGACCATGGACTTCTAGGACAAAAATGTTGGTTAACTTAATAACACCACAGATTTAATATGGAGAATTGTAAAATGTCTTTGCCTGATTCAGTTAAAGTTGGAAGTAAAATAGATGCACAATAATGGGCATGTAGATGGTATGTATCAGGCAGTAACTGAAGAAGTAGCGCTTCTGATGTGAATGACATTTGGTAAGGAAAGAGAGATGTGTATGTGTCTTCATCAGTATTAGTAAGGGGTAGCTCCTCTGAGGTGAATGACGCTGTGATGGTACTTAGAGGTAGCGCCTCTGATATGTGGGTCACGTTTGATGGGGGTAGCGCCTCTGATAAGTGTGGCTCAATGGGTATTTTAGGGAGGTAGCGCCTCCAGTAAGAGTGACAATAAGTTTCCTTTGAGAGGTAGCGCCTCTGAGGTGAGTGTCACTAGGGTATGTTAGGGAGGTAGCGCCTCCGGGTTTATGCGAAGTTTAGTATTAGAGAGAGGTAGCGCCTCTGATGTGCATGGACGTAAGTGAATATGAGGGAGGTAGCGCCTCCGGTAGGTGTCTCTATTAGTGTTAGCAAGAAAAGCGCCACTGACGTGAATGGACACAAGTGTTTGTGAGGGAGATAGCGCCTCTGGTTTGTGGAGCATGGGGATGTGTGTGAGGTAGCGCCTCAGCCGGTGTAGAGAAGGACAGGTACCTCAGTGGATGAGTACCACGTCATATTGTTTCCACAAATTGTTTAAAGGAGGTAGCCCCTCTGTAGTGATATTTTCTTATGTGTAGTTGTGTCAAAGCCCGTGTTTCATCCAAATTTGTGGGGTGTGGCATGTCAGTTTCTATCAATTCTGCATTGGGTTTACTTTGGTCATTCGCCGGGTACGCAGATGAGTTTGGGATGTCTGGCCATTGTCTCAGCTTTTTCTGCTGTATTTGAATGTATTGGCTAAGTAGGTCACATCCAACAGGCTGAGTATATTTGATGTTTGAATGGGTGAGTAGTGTTGTGTCGTTGTGAGTGTGTCTGTTTTAGGTTTGGTATTAGATGCGTGTTTGAGACGGGTTTAGAAAAAAATCTTGTTGTGACTGATTTGAACATGTGTGGGTCTGATAAAGGAAGGAGATGTGTTACGTTGTGACTTCCTGTGTGTGTGTGGCTTTGGAAAAAGAGGAAGATGTGTTATATAGTGACTGTCTGTGTTGATCTGCCATATGTGAGTGTGTGATGTCATATGGAATGTTGTTGGGTGAATGATGGAATGCTGATCTGAGGGTTCCATACTGAGGCAGGCAGTTAGAGCTCCCCTGCCTGGGTGATGGGGCCAGTGCTGATAATACTCCATACTCCTGTATTTACTTCCATGTAACTGTAACTGAAGTGTCTTGAATAAACCTAATATATAACCTAAGTTAAGCCTGCAAGTCACTTCGCAACAATATCATATTAGAAAATACTGTGCTATGGGGAGGAAGAATAGCTCTGGGGCAACGCGTTTCTCTTGGAAGCAAGACAATGCGGCGCAACACAGGTTCAAATCTGGATCCCATGCTTAGAAACCACTCTTTGGTATTAAGCACATTATAAAAGAACAATTAGAATGAATAGACTATGGTTCAGCCGATTGTACACTGGCATTAGCCAAGGAGTCTATTTTAATTTGGTATAATTCTACAAGAACAATATGCGTTTAAGTTTTACCAAATGCTGTCCGTTTTAAATTGAGCCACTCAATACAAAAATGCATTGTGTTTTAAGAAAATACCAACTCATGTTGTACTCAGTTTAAATGGGAGACACAGGTTACCATATTTAACACTGTGCCTGTATCTTTGTCACATTAGCAATTTCCCCTTGGCTCCCAGCTGCTTTGATTCCTGGGAGTTTACCCTGGATATCAGTATGGGCAATTTTGAGGTATATTGAGGTTTCTACGCTTACATTTTAAATATGGCTTCATATTTTTTGAGAAACAGCCTGGATCCTCAATCTGTAGTTGCTGCATCAGCAATGTCCCTTATAAGCTGGCTGTCCGCAACCCAATTCCCCTCATGGCCTGCTCCCCAGCCATCCCCATATCCAGTTGTATGCAGAAATGTTCTTCAATATTAATCTCACAACTTTAAGAATACTAATCCTTCAATTCTGGTGCAAGCAATTTTATAATCTTCAGCTCCTCCCCAACATCGTGTAACTTTGGAAAAAGTGGTTCTTCCCTACGAGTCCCATGGCTGCAGATATGTGGGGGCATGTCAATCCTTATTTTATGGAGAGATATTTTGTTTAATTGCAATACATTTGGATTCAAATGTGCTACATTAATGAAACACAGATAAGGGAAATATATACATCAGGCGGAAGAATACAAAATGAGGAACGTCTTTGTATGATGTGTATTTCCAGAGATAATCATTTTTCCTATTTATCTTCATTATCTTTCAAATGACATCCCTGTGAGGAATTGGATTCTGCCCCGCAGAAGTACAAGTCAGAGTAGAGGCAAAAACGCCCTCTCAGGACTACTGCTACAAACCAAGAGTCAACATAATAATAAAGGAAAAACAGGCACAGTTAAGAGATATACCTCCTTTGCCTTTTGTGGTAGCACGGCAGAGGAAAAGCTATCCTCTTAAGCGGCATGTGGATGTGATTCATTAGTGACCCAAACAATAAACCATAACAGTCCAATGTAAAGGGAATGGCCAATGAACTTTCTCTAAAAACAGATCGACTTTAATAAAACACACCTTCTGTAAAATAACTAAATAGAAAAACACTACACAAAACCCACCCCTGATGAAAGAACAGCAAATAAGCAAAGATAGAATAATGCAGCACTCTGTGTTATGAATCAGGTGTGTAAGGTGTGTAAGGCAATTAAAAACCGCAAGGATTTGTTTCTTGTATTTTGTATTTTATTATGTTTCATATAGTGCTTTTATCCAAAGCGCTGTACAATTAACAACAAAGTACGCACAAAGATAATAGTAAATGCACAGCAAAACATCAATGCTGGTAGCAGACAATCAAGAACAATTAAAAAATGAGATTTCAAAGAAGAGCGAAAGGTAGAATAGTCAGTGATAGAACGAATAGCCACAGGGAGGGCATTCCAATGTTGGGGGGCAAGAAGCTGAAAAGAGCGGAAGCAAGACTGGGCACATGGTGGACGTGGGACATTCGGTTTAAAAAGACATGAAGAATGCGAGGGGCGAGATGGAGTGTAAAAGGGAAGAAGCAAAGCAGGATAGTCAGGTGCAAGCTGGTAAAGTGATTATAAGACTAAACATAAGAAATGGAATTTGAGTTGAGAATGAAAAGGTAGCCAGCCAAGTGAGGCAATTGAAGAAGAAATAGAGTCGCTATAAGAGAGAAGGCTAAAGTAAACAAACAAAAGAATCATAGATTGATTTCAGGGGAGCAAGACTGGAACTTGAGCGGCCAAAGAGAGTGTAAGAACAGTAAAATAGTTGTGAGGAAATTAAGGAAGAGATGAGTTTGGTGAGAAAAGGGCAGATTTTATGAATGATGTATAGATGGGAATAACAGGAATAAGAGGTAAGAGAGATATGGTGAGCAAAGGAGAGATTAGAGTCAAGGTAAAGACCAAGATTCTGAGCTGTGGGAGAAATAGTAAGACTAGCAGGTTGAGAGGAGGTGGAGGGTGAGGTGGGATAGTATTGGCAGGGAAGAATAGCACCTCAGTCTTCCCTGGCATTTAAGGTGAGGAAATGAGAAGCCATCCAACATTTGATAGCGGAAAGACAAGCTGCAAGGGTGTGATGAATTTCATGAGTTAAAAATGAGAAGGATAGAAAGAGTTGTGTATCATCGGCGTAAAAGTGATGAGAAAGACCAAAAGAATAAATTATGGGTGAGAGTTCTGAAGCATAAAGAGAGAAAAGGAAGGGACCCAAGACTGACCCTTGGGGAACCCCATGGTCAAGAGGAAGGGATAAAGAGGTATGACCAGCCCAGGAGACGGTAAAAGTACAATTCGAAAGATAGGAGGAGAACCAGGAAAGAACAGTACCCCTAAGAGCAAATGAGGAAAGATATTCCAAAAGCAGAGAATGACCCACGGTGTAAACAGCAGCAGATAAATCAAGGAGAATAAGGAAAGAAGAGTGTTTAGTGTAACAAGCTGAGAAAAGGGAGTTAAGTACACAGATCAAAGCATTTTCAGTGGAGTGATGAGGACGAAAACCGGACTGAGAACAAGGAAGAAGTGATAGGTCAGTGACAAAGGATGAAATCTGAGAATAAAAAAGGTGTTCAAGGAGTTTATAAAGATATGGTAAGAGAAAAATAGGCCAGAATTAGAGACAATAAGAGGGTTGGCCGTGGGCTTTTTCAGAATAGGAATAATTGCTGCATGTTTGAAGGCTGTCGGAAAAACAGAAGTACTGAGACAGGTATTGAAAAAGGAAACAAGATAAGGTACAAGAAGAGGATACATTTTAGGAATGAGAGCAGATGGGATTGGGTCAGTGGGAGTAGCAGTAGGATGTGCTTTGGCTAACAAAAGTAATATGTCATAGAGACTGGAGAAACATTAGAGATGAAAGCAGATGGGGTAGAATGAGGTGCAGATACCGTGGTTGGGAAAGAAGAATTTCTTGACGGTAACAAGAGATTTAGTGACCTAACAATTTCTAGGGCACAAAACAGAAATAAATTGGCAACCTTCAAATTGTTCTTGCAGGTTACACTGTCTCGAACCGAACACTAGGGAGATTGGTCCACAACTGCAGGTGCCCTACAACACACAATGAGGTCCTCAGTACTGTTGTGGCTGGCAGAGAGGCAGGTCTTGTCTCAGTAGCGGGTCATCCTCAACGATCCCTGTAGATGGTTACTTAACTTTGAATACTACTGTATCTGTATTTAACTTGAAATCAGACATGTCTATGCAAGTCCCTGGAGTTGCCTTGAAGTGCAGCCCCAGACTCATGAATACTGGTCACAATAGGCTGTTATTTTGTCCATGTAAGATTCACCAGCCTGCAGCACATTTAAACCTTTCTTAATGCTAATACAAGTCGCGAGATAGTGTTTACTACAAGAAGAAGGCATAGTTGCTATAGCAGTATTATGGAAAAAAATCCAATTTCCCATGCACCACCAGTGACATCAGCAGGCCAAAATCGTCATTTACTTGACCTATAATGTCCAACCGAAGGAAAAAGAATAGTGATTTATTTTACCTAAAAAATTAACAATAAAGAAATTATAATTTTATAGGAAGCTTTTATAAAAAATAGCCTAATCGCAACTCATAGATAAGAAATATGTCTATAACCCAATAGAAAATTGTGCCAGGTCGTGTGGCGGATTGTCATTTGACAAGCCATGGCTTTTAAAATATTTTTAGTGATGCAATCTGCTGATCAGATTTCCCTTTCATAAGCTCCATGCCAAAAGCATAGTGCAAACCTGTGCATTGCTAAATTGTTAGCCTGATTGCAGTACCTGCCCTACAGTGGCACAGAGCAGGTTAAGTTATTAGATGTGTGCCCTCTTGATAGTTGAAGTGACAGCCAAAGTCAGTGCAGCACAAGGGTGGCATTTAAGATATACACCCTTGCACTAAAATATCATGATTCTGAATAGCCCATGCTGGTGACAGGCTACATTCTAAAGATAAGCCATGCCATGGTTAGGGCATGGTTCATGGAACTGCTCAAAATCATTCCAGCCACATCTAATTTAATATCACACATGTCAGCTCCTGTGAGCCAGCTCAGCTATGGCAGGTGATGTGATCAGATTCATTGAAACAATTGAGGTAAATATTTTACTCACTGAGTAAAGGAGGACAATTGGTCTACAGTTAGAAGGACAATCTGTATTGCCCTTTATAAAGATATGAACTAGGATTCATCTTTTCAATGGCGCTGCGCTTGTTAATATGTCAAAGACATCAAATAGAATCTTAGATTAAGTCTCTGGATTTTGCTTAAATGGAGTTATTGGAATTCCATCATGTCCTATGGCTCTTGCTGAACTAGATTGCCTTATTACACCCATTATATTGTCCATGTCGTAATTTAAGACACCAGTCTTAAATTGGAGTATATCTTGATAAAAATAGATTTTCCAGTAAGCTTCACCTATCACGTTAACATTTATTTATTTATTTATTTATTTATTTATTTATTTATTTATTTGTTGGGGGAAAACTGTTTAGAGATGAGATCCCAAAAGCTTTTGGTATTACTAGACATAAGAGTCTTTAAGATTTCTTCTGAGTTATTTTGATACCTAATATGATTATAGGCTTTTAAGCAATGTTTTTCATTTAGTTTTACTGTTTTTTGTTGACCCAAGGAGTGTAAAGTGTTATTATGTTTTAGAATCTTCTTTCTGGGTGCAACTTCCTCATTGAAATTATGACGTCCATGTAAAGGAATGACTGAGGAATATTATTTTTCCCTTATGAAATAGCACACAGTTCCCTCAAGGTTTGCAAAACATGTGGTAAAATCCCCTTATATTCAAACAGGAGTTGCTTTTCACTGCCCAGGTCGTTCTCAAGTTTACATTCATGACCCCCTCATCTGACCAAGTAACTCTATGTTTCTTACTCTTTATCTTTAGATATGTATGCACTACAGAGTGAACCATTTTGTGCTTACTGAATCTTATTTCAAAATGTACAGTGACATGGTCACTCACCAAGGAGGGGTGTACCTTAAATGATTTCACAGTTCTCATATAATTTTTGGTGAAAGATATGTCATCAATAAGATACGCCTCCAGATTCTCCCCTCAATTCTATTCAACACATTGCATAGATTGTCATATCTTAAATCTAGTCCATAGATCATTTTAGGCACTATAGTTTACCTTTGTAAAACATCATTGAGGGTTTCAGGGAGAATCTGCTAAACTTACGATCGATTCAGAGAACCTGGGCCTCCAAGAGTTTTGCCTTAATGAATAAGATCTCATAACATGGAAGCCCAAGTACCGTACTGACTTGACCAACTTCAAGGGTATGGCTCCCACAGAACATACAGGAGCTTTAGTTGGGCCCTTCTTTTTTTTGAAAGCAAGAATCTTTGTTTTAGTTGGGTTAATAACTAATGCCGTTGTCATTGGCAAAAGTTTCAAAGTTCTTCATAGATCTTTGTAGTCCAACCTTGGTTCAATCAACAATCAGTATATTGTCTGCGTATATTAGGCTGACAATTTTCTCCTTGCCGATTTTAAGGGCAACCAAACTCTCATTAGCCAGGGAGGTAGTCACTTCTGAAAAGTATTGGTTAAATAGACAAGGTGCTAAAACACAACCTTGTCTCACCCCCCGGGAAGATCATATTCTTCTCAATAGATCCCCTTTTTTGGTTTAATCGAACCTCAAAACCACAATTTTCATAAGCCCCTGAAATAAGTCTTAGCAGCGCTTCTGGCAGACCCCACTTGGATAATTTGGCCCATAGTCTGCCTTGATCGATGGAGTCGAAAGCAGCAGTTAAATCAATCAATGCCATGTACGTACAGCCCTTTGGTTGAATCCAGGCCTCCTACTGAATACACTTCAGTGCCAGCCCCTTGATATTAGTAGAGTGTCCCTCTATGAAGCCAGTATGGAATTGGTTCAGTGGATGGTGAATAGATGCCCACTTGTCCAAGTGTGAGAGCAGGAAGGCCGAAAAGATTTTGCAATAGGCATCAATAAGGCGATAGTTACTAGGATCAGTCCTGCCCCACACTTGAAGATGGGAATCACATGTGCAGTATTCCATGAACCTGGGGTATTCCTAGTGGAGATTATATCTTTGAATTCAACGAGCAGTAGGTTGGACCAGAGATTACGATCATCCTTAAAGGTAGCATTTGTGAGGCCATATGGGCGAGGTGCCCGAGAGTACTTCGATCTAGTTATTAGGCCGTGTATGATGGCCAGATCAGGGTATCGCTAATCGGGAGCCCAAATCCATCTTCATAGTACTTCACCCAGACTTGTTCAGAGATGGAATTAAGCTGGGATACGGCATAATTAGGATCTTGCCCGTTCACAAGGTACCAGAACGTACTCACATAAGCTCTCATCAAAATGCCCATCATCAGTTCTGCATCTTGTTGTAAGGGGATGTGCTCACGGGATTTACAAACATTCCTATATGCCTGTCTCACCTTTCTAATTAATTCATTACAGGATGCCTGCTCGGGGTTGTTGGTCCTTATCCTACAAATTGCCCTTCTCATAGATCTTTTTTCTTCAGCTGCTTCAGAACTAAAGACATGAGGATGTCTAGACACCGGTTTACATCTGCTCCACTGACCCGCCCAAATGCTTTTCACTGTTCCCTCAACAAGATTTTGGAGCTCACTGGAATTAAAGCATCTGATCTTCCATTCATAGGAGGACTGATCAAGTGCGCTCCTTACCCTTGCATTCAGCTGCAGTATGTTCCGATTTGACCATTTAACAGCATTCCCAGCCACATTAGCAATTACACGTGGTTGGGACATAGAGACCCTGATGTTTTGGAAGAGATCAAATGAGGCTATCAGAAGGCTGTAATTGGCCCCACCCCAATTACATCATGCTTGTCCCATAGGGGGCCCTGTTGGTCACAATCAGCATTAAGGTCACCGAGCATCATAATTCTCACATTCAAGTTTCTCTCACTCCAGATATCAATGCTGTAACCAATAGTACCCAGGAAGTCATCCAAGGGTGAAATCCCCTTATGCCAATATATATTTATGAGGAGAAGCTTACCCTTGTCATTACCTGAACAGAGTTCAATTCCCAGGGCCCCAAATGGAAGGTTTTCAAGTTTTTCCCCAGTTATCCCCAATTAATTATCGATGGTTGTCAGCAGTCCCGCCGACGGTCTACCCCCAGTACCTTGTTTCCCAGATTGCACAAATACAGTAAAATCATCTAGGATAGGGGCAGAAGTAAGCCATGTCTCCAGTAGACATACACAGTTTGCCAATCTTAGTTCTTTAACACATTCCTGATCAGTGAAGAGATGCGAGTTACCTCTTCCAAGATTTAACCATAAATTGTTTATCCTCTCGCACAACTGTCGCACCAAGAGACTGATCATGGTACCAATTTTTGCCACAGAGAGGAGATTATCGTTGCCCAATCCACATCTTTCAAATCTCCCATTTCCCCCTTTTTTAATGGGCCTGATTTGCCCGGAAAAACCTAGCTTGGATTTTTCCATTTGGGGGGGCGATAGCCCTCTTCTCCTCCTCCACCCTCTGAATATTGATACCCAACTCAGTTAAGGCCTCCCTCTGAGTTAGAATGAGTTCCCCCACCAGCGGAGATGCCGAATCGATGATACTAGTACCCATTTGGCTCTTCACTGGGAATGAAACTCTTTGAATATCCGTAGACACCACCAAAGCAAGAGATGCGAAAATGGTCAAAATATTGGCACGATTCAAACAAATATTGATAGATGGATCCAGAATGCTGCTAAACTGAATTCAATATGGCATGGTTTTGTTTCGATCGGGAGGAGGCCCCATAGATGAGCGGCCCATGTTCACAGGCTGCTTGTCCGAGTTACCCAAGTTTACCTTTTGGGGCAAAGGTACATACTTAGGGGGGAGATAGAGACGTTGTAATATATCCTTTAGCCCAGCCGAAGTTCGTGGGTGTGTAGCATTGTCAGGGGAGTCAACCTCAACCTCCAAAAACCTTGATTTACCACCCCTACATCCCATGCTCAATTTGAGAACCTCAGTCTCAGGTGCACCGCCCGTACCAGATAGAAGTGGTGACCACTCAGCCTCTTTACACGGGACTATAGTAGTTGGTCTGCCCATCCCATGGTTGAACTGTATTTCACCCGAAGTGGAGGCCCCCCTGCAGGGTACCCATACTGATTCAATTTGTTCAGTGATTCCCCACAGGGGGGTGCTGTTCCCTCCCCGCAAAAGTAGGAATTAAAGTGGGGATTAATGATGGGGGCAATACAGACAAATTCTTGGGTGCAGAGGATTTAGGGACCACCTTTATTATTTTACAGGCTCATGGGGCCTCAACAGATTCTGGGGTCTTTGTGACCTCAGATACCCCAAGTCTGCTGTCCTCCCCAGCAGCAACTCCGCCAGGGCGGATTTCCCATCTACAGTCTGTTTGGTTCATAGAATCCACTTTCTTTGCTGCTGGGGTGGGGCCAGGTTGGGATTCAAGTTCTACCATGGAACAGTGAAGTATGAGCAGCTCTAATGGATAAGAGCCGATTTTTAAGAAAGCTCAGTTTGCCTCTTACCTGTCTCCCCTTTGAAACATTCACTCTTTTGTTATATTGATGCTTCATCTTAGGTATTTCATTAATCAAATCATCATTCTCACAGATTTCCCCATGGCTGGTTATGACGTTGGTAAGATCCACCACCATAGGGGCTACTGGGATACTAAGTGACAAATTCTGGACCTGGTCCCTATCTGGGGCTGATTTAGTAGGTGATTCAATTTCAATAATATAATCCGAGATTTCAATAATTACCACATCAGAAGCACCAAGAGAGGCCGGCACAGAGGCCACTTGCTCAGCACCCCGCGGTAGTTGGGCTGGGGGCATGGGTTGCCCATCTCTATGCCACCCATACCCTCCAGCCCAGCTCCATCTTTCCCCAGACGGACCTCTGTTCTCAGCTCCTATGATTTAAACAAAACCTGAGTCAGTATAACCTTAGTTGACTTCAATTCAGCCCACACAGTATCGTACAAGGAGACAAAGGAACTCAAAACCACATTTAAGGCCGAAACTGTGGGGTGTGTCAAAGAAATACGTTCATCAACTTCCCTCAGGGTGTGGTGGAGCACCGATGAGGAATTAATCGAGCCCTCCTGCCCCCCTGCTGGTGATCTTTGGGGATTATCGAGTTGGGCAACATCAGGAGAGAATCCAATGAGCATCTCCACCAGTGGAGTTGGTGAATCCAGTATCGGAACCCCCCCATCCTGCTCAGCTGGGGGCAGGGGCGATGATGGTGGGTCAGACTTCAGCTCTGCCTCCGCTTGGTCCACCACCTCAATGATGCTGATGTCAGTAAGGTCCTTCATGCCAGAGAAATTTGGCTGAGAAATCATGATTGAGTGGTCTAACGTAGCTTTACATTTAATAGCCGGGAGAGCTTTAAGTTCAGTACTGGTGATGATGGTCTTGGAAAAATAGTGGTCCATAACACGTTGGCCTGAAACAGATTTCGGGCTGGGGGTAGAATTAGGTGTTTGGAACCGAAGAGCCCGTACTCCTCTTTTGGAGTGATGGCATTGGTCTTGATGTAGCCCATGAGATGAGACATTGGTAGTCATCATACTTTGAATTGACTCATCCATTCGCAGAGAGGATACCAAGGGGTGGGATATTTGCACCTGGCGTGCCATTTGATTAGCCCCCAATTCCTGGTAATTCGGGCTAAGCGGAATCACATGGATGGAGTCACGGGGGATAGTCAGATTAGATGTAAATATGGGCACACATTCTTTGGTTGGTGCGTATGAGAATGACCTCCCCAATCTTGGCTCCAACTTACCCACTTTGGTTAAATCCATGGGATGAGCCAAAGCAGGTACAGGCAACAAGCTTTGAGTGGCAGCTATATCCGGGTCTCCCCCACTGCGTAATCCAGATCTCATGATGAGTTTAGGTAACTGTAGTACAGGCAAATGGGCAGTTCCTAGGTCAAATGGGAATGCCAAAGACAAGCCCCCACAGTCCCCAGGAGCACCCAAGCAGAGTCCACAGAGAGGACCAATCTAGAAGACTGAGCTGGTATAGAAGCAGTAACCAGATGATTGCTGGTTAAGTCTTAGTGCACGGCTACCGCGCAAATAGTATAAAACAAGCCGTTGTCCAGGAAGCACGGTTCAAAGGACCAAGTCCCGCAGTCACTGCAGCTTCCGAGCCAGTAAACAAAGCAGCTACGTTTGATATAGCCACCAAATAACTCTGTGGGAATATGATAAACTACTGAAGAGTACTGAAAAGTACGTTACAGGACCAGCAGGGGAGCCGGAGCCGGAGCACCTAAGGTTATCCGGCTCCTACTTTGAACCAAACCGTAGCACGATTACTTATCACTCGATTTGGTCACCATATGTAAAATGCTGTGCGTTTAATTCTGCGCATATGTATGACTACAGGTTAATTAGTCAAGTGCCAGGTTTGTCACCTTTATCAAGTTGGTTCAAAGCATTTAGCAGTCATTAAATGTCATAACACTACAAACAGCTCAAGTGTCTTATTATTCCTCACTTTCGCTCCTTCTTGAGACGTCTTTATGCTTGCAATCTCCGCGAAGCAAACTGTGTCAGTAGAATTTGGAATGTTGAAAGAGACTGGTCCCAATACAGCGCAACAATCACGGGCAATGCGAGAGTGGCGAGAACAGCGGGAACACAGTAACACACTCGTCCGCACTCGCTTTGCTCTCGATTGAGAGCCCAGGGCTTTTGGCGAGTTTCAGACCGCAATTCAGATCGTCCCTCAATAGGCAGGGAAAAAAGACGGCTTGCACCGGCAGAACTCCATGGCAACATACTCGTCCGCACTACCTTCCATTTTCATTCTTAAATATAAGTGAATCATGACAAAGTCTGTTTGGGTCTCCATCATAAATTCAACCTGTTTGATGAGGCAATTAAATGCAGTTTGCTATTGAGGGTAACGCTGTGATCCGCTGAGAATACTCGCTCCCAACAGACACATAGAAATGCATATCTTTCCACCATTTTAGATTGTGAGTTTATCTTCAGCTGTGCTGACCATGTACTATTCTGTTGTTTCTTCCAGGGTTAGGAACATCTCCTTTTTGTTGCATAACTCTCTTCTTATCTCCATAAACAACTCCTCCTGAGAGGAGGTGGAGAACAGGTCTGTTCCTCGCCCTTGTTGGGCGAATTGCAAGGCAGACGGTGTAGATTTCAGGCAGAACTGTTTAAAGCCAACCTTATCAGTTTGAGTTTTCTCCTCATTACTCTCATCCTCAGAATAGGTGTATAGTGAACTAAGGTTCAGTAGTTCATCTCCTCCACTTCTTCCACAGAAGGAACATGTTAATTTATATTGAGGCCTTCGGATTCATCTACCTCCTTTTGTTGGTTTTTGTCTTGCTTGCATATTTTGACTCCCTCTCTCTATTTTCAGTTACCACATTCCTCAGTGGCTCTTTAGTCTTTATTCATTTTGATGTGTGCTTGTTCTTAGCCAAAGCTTCTGTCTATATTGCCTCCATTAGAGGGCATTTCAATCAGCTGAGGAATTTCCCGGTGCCGCTATTTTGTTACAGAAGAGAAATTGTTCATATTCTTTTATTTTGTCTATGTAATTTATTTCTCTGTGTTTATCTTCAATTTTGAGTCACATTTTTTTTCTTGGAACCTGACCCAGTTGAGCTAATCAGAGACATGTCTGTTATCACCTCAGAGTAGTCCGCTGTAACTGCAATAGACAGTGTTCTACACCCTCTAGATTCCATCATGAGGGGTTTTCTTTCAACTGAGCTTGCACATATCTAACCGTCTAAAGAACTTATGGTAGAAATCATGTTATTTAGCAATGGTGTCTGCCCTTTAGATTCCTCATGGATTTTTCCTACAGTTTAACTTGGAAATTAGGGACAAAATGCAATACAACAAGTGAAGAATGGCCATTGCTTGAAAGATTGAGATGAGGGTAGGGGAGGAGATCATGGTTCATAAGCCGGACTTCAGATCTCAAATGTGCTTGATGTATTGCTATTCTATGAAATATACATATTTGGAGACATCGATAGCTTGTACCCTGGGCACTTTTTCACTATTACTTTGCTCCTCCATTTTCTTATCTTTCTGTAGTAAGGGGTTATCTACATATGTACAAGCGTCATCGTCTTCCCGTTGTGCTAGGTGGGATTGAAGAGTCATATCCTTCTCAACCGATATTTCAGGAATAGTCGTTTTACTTCCTTTAATTAGTATGTAGTCCACAGAACCCATCTGTCTGTCCTGCTGCCAAAAGCGATGCACCTCCTATGTTTTTCAAAAAGGGGGTTATTTTTACTTGTAAGTTCCCTGTGCCAATCTTGTGTTTCTCCATCTTGTTGCTTTTGGCCTCCATCAGCGGAATGCTTACGGTCTTTTCAGTATTCATCTTGACAGTGGCCCGTAAGTTCTTCGTGCACAGCTTGCTAATCAGTTTATCTGAAGTGGATTCAACTAATTTGCTCTTAAAGCATACATTGTCAATTAACTTTTCAGAATGTATAACGAGCATTCACAAACTGGGTGCTGATCAAGGGAAGAAATCAAGGTAGTCACGTTGTAAATGCAGCATTATTTTCCTGCAGAAACTGTCTCTTTAGACGGTTCCAAGCCTCTCTAGCTTGACCCAGACCGCCATGACCGTAGTCACTCACGTACTATATGTGGTGCTCCACGTCCGCAATGAGTTTCTAAAGTCAACATTCTCCAGAAAACAGGTATCAGGAGAAACAGAAGCAGTAACAAAGGATCTGATCCACCACCAAGACCATACTCACTAGCATAACCCCTGGGGCACTCTGCAACAGCAATGAGCATTTAAAGTCAACATGCTCCCAAAAACAGGTCCAAGGTGTTGAGGAAAAATGAATCACTCACGTGGATTGGTGAGCAGTTTATAAGTAGAAAGCAGTGATAGCACAAACCCAACATCAACATGAGACACTACGTTCTGAGCGTCCCCTTCCCTCTGAGCTCCCTGGCCTTTATACTCAACAGGGTCCGTGCTTTCCAATTCAAGGGGTGGTCCCAAAAGGTCATGGTTGCACACTGAATTCAGCATGCTTGCAAAGAACAAAGCCTTGTATCAGCCTTTTCCACCAGCTGCCCTCTTTCATTTAAGCCAGTGTTTTCAGTGAGGTCACCCTGTTGTAGCTCAGTTAGTTAAGGTGCTTGCACTCCTAAAAGATTCCCATACACTTTGAAACAAGGAAGAGCAAGGCAAGCATGAGTGTTAGCGAAGTGACGACTTCTGCTCCCCTGTGCTGATTTTCTCAAGAAAGCAAGAACCTAGATTCTGCTTGCAAATGCCAAAAAGGAAATACGTTAGAAGCGAGAGATGAGAACGTGAGCATGCCAACAAGCTAGGCAAAAGGCTTTTGTTGCAAAGACATGCGCAGTACATTCTACAGTGTCTGCCTTGCATAAGCAAGAAACATTGTTTCAACATGGCTGGTTACAGGGCTCAATCACTATGGTACTGCAGTGCCAGGTACGGGGAGCACATACCATTTGTATTTTCCAATTTTCCTCCACAAAGGAGAAACTGAAGCAGCAGTGAAGGGTTCAGTCACCTCCAAGACCTTACTCACTCGCATACTCAGATTGGTGCACAGGTTCCGGTACACTGCCAAGACCCTACTCAGTTGCACAATCTGCAAGAAATTCTTGATTGATCAGTATTGGAACTTCTTAATTAGAGCTGATGAACTGGCATAATTCAAACGCTGTGTGAACTCAATTCCATTACCATAGGACACGTGTTTTATGTAGGCAAGTATGCCACATACAACAATGCTGCGCTAACAGACATCCAAGGGAATATAAGTGCAATGGAGATTAATATACAGATAAGTCATGAAACACATGAAAAGTATAAAAGAGGTTACGCAATAAAGGCACTGGGCCTCATTACGAGTCAACCAGTCCGGAAAGAACGGTGGTGGTAAATCCGCCACCACCATTTTTTCCGGACCGGCTGATCTCGAGTTCTGCAGGCGGGAGGTGTCACTCCTGCCAGATCTGACCTGGCGGGTTTAACACCACCCGCCTGCAGGCGGACATGGAAACACCGGCACCATTACAAGATGGTGCCGGAGTTTCCACTTCCCCACTCCCATGCAGTCCTATGGGACTCCATGGGAATGGGGACTTACAGAATTCCGCCTCCGGAATTCCTGAGTTACAGGGGTCGTAATGACCCGTTAATTCCGCGAATCACGGAGGCGGAATGTTAATACGAGTCCGGCGGTAACCTGCCGGTTTTTCCGGCTTGGTTACCGCCGGACTCGTAATGAGGCCCACTGCCTGCATTTTGTTAACATAAGATCTGACGTGAGTCTCATTGATCCACCTAAAATGTGGTAATTGTCAGCTAAATCAATGGTTGTCTCCAAAATAATGGAAATCTATTTATTTTCCTTTATTTAATTTATTGGGTATCTATACACAATGTGTTTGCGAGGCACAATGTGTTTTCGAGGCACAGCAAGAAAGGAGGGTGGGGGAAAGGGAGGACAAAACAAAAACGATCCTACTAGCACGTTTCCAGAGTACTAGCATCTCCACAAACCACACAACATTGAATGGAGTTAGAGGATAACGCCTTTTCAAAAATGCAAATGACATTATCAGATCCATTGGTCATGGGCAGTGTTCCTAGTAGCCCGAGGCAAAAACTCACTGTAACATTTAGACCAAACAGTGGAAAATTGCAAGAGCAGGAATCTGGAATTGGATCAACGCACCAGAAAGATAATCAGGATTTACAGAAAGGGTCTTGGATTTCACAAGTGCTAGCAAAAAACAGCAAGTCATAGCCAACAAACCAGGCCAGTTGGGAAAGAAAAGAGGGGGAGACCTTGACACAATCCACCAATGATCAATCCTACATAAAGATGGCCTCATGGAACACCAGGGGTTTTAAACACCTAACCTCACCTAGTGATATGAATCTGGGTGATTATGACATCTTCTGTCTTCAGGAAACTTGGTTACTGGGGAAACCTAGCCTTGATGTATGTGTTGTGAATATTGCCCCTGAGGCTAGAGGTCCTAGAGGCTGCCCTTCGTCAGGTTTACTAACACCAATTAGATCGGGCAGCGGCCTGACTTTTGGTTGCACAAAGCAAATCTGTCAAATACGGCTGTTATTATCTGCTACTGGAATCCACAGGCAATTTCAAACTCAATTTTCATGAATGCAGTTGCGAAAATTATCGATGATGCTTACATTAAATATAACGTAAAATATATGATCTTCAGCAGTGATTTGAACGCTACATGTCAATCAAACTTAGAGATGAAGAAAGCTCAAAAAACCTCTAAGCACAAGAAGCAAGAGGAAGCCTGTGGTCGACATTGATGGATTCAAGTGATTTGCATCATCTAAAGAGGGAAGAAACCCAGCAAAAGTCCCTGGTCCCTCTCTGGGAAAGAGGAACCCAGTCTGCCAACTTGGACCACATTTACGTCTCAAGGGAGCTCCTTCAACTTGCAACAAAGTTAAAGGTTATCAGGACAGCTAACAGTGATCACAACCTCCTTATGATGTCATGGTTAACGGCATCCAACCCAGTGGAAGCATGGATGAAGGTTGAAGTGGTCACTAATAGTGGTGGAATCCGCCCACGCCTAAGGAGTCGAGATGTGGTAGAATTGATAAGAATTTACACCAACATATCAAGAGAGGGCAAGGACGCAGGTGATAACAAGCCTATAGTTTACGCTCCTCTTTTGAACTGCTATACCAGAAATAAAAAAGGGCAGCAACTGAGACAAACAAGGGGTTACACATGTACGACAAATTCCTAGTTGAAAAACTAAGAGAGATGAGGTGAGCAAAATGTCAAGCAGCAATTTCAAATTCTCAAGAACACAAGTCCCAAGCATTAACTATAGTTTGTGCTTATAAACACTGGATTGCTGCCCGGAGACATCTACTGCTACAAAAAGATTCTGAACAAAAGCTTTGCATAGTATGTGGTAGGATATCTAAAGAGTTTTCGTCATTGATTAAAGCAACTACAGTGGTAAACATCTATTCGCAACAGAACAACGTTAGTGAGGTAACATGGAAGGATCACTTCTCCAAATTATTTAAGGACCAAACCTCACTCCTGTCAATTTTACCATCAAACCCAGTGATGAAATGAACAATCCCCCATGACGTTGAGACTATTCTAGGAAGAATCCAAAGGTTGGACTCATCAAGAGCACCAGGCCCAGACGGCTTAACAAATGCCATGTTAAAATAACGTACAGAGAAATGGGCCAACTTCATTCACGAGGTAATTAAAAAAGAAGTTTCAACCAGGAAGATCTCAAACTCTTGGAGGACAGCAACTGTGGTGCCCATTTTCAAGAAAGCAAGGAAAAAGGACCAAAAAAACTACCGCCTCATCGCGCTGTAAGACGTGATCGGGAACATTTTTGGCTCCCTCTTGTTGACACAATTCCAGGATTGGACGAGAGTATCAGGTTGGATCCACCCGTTCCAAACAGGTTTTGTGAAAACAACTGGTACGTCAGCTAACATCATGATGCTGAGTATTCTAAAAGGCAAGATCCTAGATGACAGACCGAGGATCTCCGTTACATTTGTTGACTTGGTTCAAGCATTGTTGTCCTGGTTCAAGCATTTGTTGACCTGGTTCCAGCATTTGACCTGGTTGACCGCAACTTATTGTGGAGGAAATTGGCAGAGAGAAATTGCCCAGGGGAAATATTTGAACCACTGAAGGCCCTTCATTCCGACACATCGATGAGGGTCTGCTTAAATCATACAGGCCTATTGTCTGCTGAGATCTTAACGTCTAAAGGGGTAAAACAGGGCTGTGCACTGGCGCCTGCCATATACAATTTCTTCATTTCTGATATTGGGAATTTTGAACCCTCTTTAAGATCCTTCCCTCCGAGTATTGGGAGAGCAAAAGTTTCTCGTCTCCTGTATGCAGATGTCCTGATCATAATCGATCAAACAAAAATCGTTCTCCAACAGCAACTGGACAGTCTTCATAAATCAACTGAAATTTAAAGTTATGTACTTTGAGAAAGGGAACGACAGAAGAGAGCCACTTTCATGGTTTCTATGACAGACTGAGAGTGAACAAGTCAAAAGTTGAAATACTTGGGTGTCATCTTTAGCAACAGCTCCGTAGAAACACTGAAGCAAGAGATTATTTTAGAAAAAGCTAAACCCTTGGCCACTCAAGCAAAGCTAATGGACAAGAAATACAGCAGTTTTTCTTTAATTCCTTTGGTTGATTATTACAAGGCCATGGTAGTGCCGGCGCTAACATTTGGGGATGAAGCCATGCCTAATATCCCATGCAAACTGCGGTCTAGGTTTGAAGGAGTATTTTGGCATAAAGCACTAACAGGCCGATTCATGGAATAATTAGCGCGGCGCAAGTGGGCAAAAACGTGCGAATCGCAGTGGAATAGCGAAAATCGCAGTGCAATTGGGCCTGGGGCAGCGGGCTACGTGTATTACAGGGGTTCGCGTGAAGTTCCTCACGCGATCGGGCCTGGGGGAGCGGGCTACGTGTATTTCAGGGGTTCGCGTGAAGTTTCACACGCGATCGGGTCTGGGGGAGCGGGCTACGTGTATTTCAGGGGTGCGCGTGAAGTTCCACACGCGAATAGCCTGGGCGCGTGTATTTCAGGGGTGCGCGGGAAGTTCCACACGCGAATAGCCTGGGGGCGCGTGTATTCCAGGGGTGCGAGTGAAGTTCCACACGCGAATAGCCTGGGCGCGTGTATTTCAGGGGTGCGCTGGAAGTTCCACACGCGAATAGCCTGGGCGCGTGCATTTCAGGGGTGCGCGGGAAGTTCCACACGCGAATAGCCTGGGCGCGTGTATTTCAGGGGTGCGCGGGAAGTTCCACATGTGATTTGACAGTGTGGGTCCTCCCAGGTGTACCCTGTACACCCTCCACGGCCCCTGCAGGCAGCCCACACCACAGGGGACTACCCTGCATCCCTGGTCATGTCCCGCAGGCAGCCCACCCACCATGGGCATGCCCCCCAGCAAAGGCACATGTCTCCTTGAACTAATGAACACCAACTCATGTCCCCTTGCACCCCCACCCCCCAGCAGTGCAGGGGCAGCCTCCACCAGGCCCCCACTCATGTCTCCCACCACCCCCACACCCCAGCCACCAGGGGCACCCTCCACCAGGCCCCCACTCATGTCACCCACCACCCCCACACCTCAGCCACCAGGGGCACCCTCCACCAGGCCCCCACTCATGTCACCCACCACCCCCACCCCCCAGCCACCAGGGGCACCCTCCACCAGGCCCCCACTCATGTCTCCCACCACCCCCACCCCCCAGCCACCAGGGGCACCCTCCACCAGGCCCCCACTCATGTCTCCCACCACCCCCACACCCCAGCCACCAGGGGCACCCTCCACCAGGCCCCCACTCATGTCACCCACCCCCCCCACCCCCCACCCCCCAGGGGCACCCTCCACCAGGCCCCCACTCATGTCTCCCACCACCCCCACCCCCCAGCACTGTGGGGCACCTGCCAGCAGGCCCCCACCCATGTCCAACTCATGTCTCCCACCACCCCCACCCCCCAGCCACCAGGGGCACCCTCCACCAGGCCCCCACTCATGTCACCCACCATCCCCACCCCCCAGCCACCAGGGGCACCCTCCACCAGGCCCCCACTCATGTCTCCCACCACCCCCACCCCCCAGCCACCAGGGGCACCCTCCACCAGGCCCCCACTCATGTCACCCACCACCCCCACCCCCCAGCCACCAGGGGCACCCTCCACCAGGCCCCCACTCATGTCTCCCACCACCCCCACCCCCCAGCCACCAGGGGCACCCTCCACCAGGCCCCCACTCATGTCACCCACCACCCCCACCCCCCAGCCACCAGGGGCACCCTCCACCAGGCCCCCACTCATGTCTCCCACCACCCCCACACCCCAGCCACCAGGGGCACCCTCCACCAGGCCCCCACTCATGTCACCCACCACCCCCACCCCCCAGCCACCAGGGGCACCCTCCACCAGGCCCCCACTCATGTCTCCCACCACCCCCACCCCCCAGCCACCAGGGGCACCCTCCACCAGGCCCCCACTCATGTCTCCCACCACCCCCACCCCCCCAGCACTGTGGGGCACCTGCCAGCAGGCCCCCACCCATGTCCAATCCATGCCTCCCTGCACCTGGGTCCCAACATTCCCCAATCATGTCCATAATGCCCATCCTCCCCTGCCAAAAGGCCCAACCAACTATCACACCCACCCACATATCAAAGGCAATTACATGTTACACCCCCAATTTAAATAATGCAATTGAACACATGTCTGTCACACACAATGGCTGCAAGTGAATGACAAAACACCCAACATGACATGCCTGAAAGCAATGAGATGATACGACACATTGAAGAATAAAATAAAATAATGTATTGAAGAGCAAGTAGAATGGAAATGAAATAAGAAAAAACACAAAGCAAATCAAACAAAACAAGATGAATGTCCAGGAAAATAATCTGAAAAATAAAAATAAGCCAACGAAGAACCATGAAGAAGATCATCCTGGGTCCATGAGCCCAACCAAATTAAACCTAACTATGACTACTAACTAAAAACTGAACTATATACAAAAAAGTGGTGCATTGTCCAATCGCTACCAAAAAAAATCAAAAAAACAAAGGAAACCTAACCCTAACTATACAACTATATACAAAGGCAGCGGGCTATTCGGACGGCTCACTGGTTGTTGTCATGGGCCAGGGCATCATCGAACTCCTGGTCAATGGCTTGGAGGCGGGCATGTTCCCTGGCCCCGAGGTCCCGCAGGGATAACGCAGTGTCAAGCTCAAACTCCCTGCGAAGACCCTCGAGGCACTCAGCCCGCCTCAGCGCCCTCCGCATGGAGTCCTCCGCCCTGACCATCGTGAGCCGTTCCTCCTCTGCCCGCTGCCGCTCCGCACCTATCCGCTGGCACAACCGCTCCCACACGGAAGCCACTCCCATTCCAGGGTTCTCCTGCCCTCCGGCCGATGCCTGCACCCCTGATGTTGATGGCCCCGAGCCATGATGCCTCCCACGTTGAGCCTGCTGCTGCCTCCGACGCAACTGCCTGTGCCAGCACGACGGCATCCAGGCTGATGGAAACCACCGACGCCGTCGTGCACGTGCCCTGCCCGATGATGCCGTCACATCCTCCATCTGCTGGGGTCCAGTTGCTCTGGTGTCCACCCCTGCTGGATCACTGACTCCCGACTGTGGCAGGGATGGGATCCCCACCGAGCTAGCTGCATTGGTCGGGGCAGGTCCACAGGGGGCCCTGGTGGCATCTGGGCTGGAAGACGGCAAGGAGAACGACTGGTGGATAGCCTGCACAGAGGAGGAGAGGGCCGCCACATTGGCCAACACATGCAGGAAACCCCCGAACATGGCCGATCCCAATTGGGCCACGTCGGCACGGTGCACTTCGTGATGCCGTGCGTGCTCCTCCCGGGAAGCACGCACGGCATCACGAATCACAGCCGTGCGCATCGCGACCCCAATCAGGACCTTCTCCGCACGGCCAGGGGTTCCCACGTCCGCAGGTGGAGGGGAGTCAGGTGACATGGACATCCCCTCTACCTGCGGACAGGCCTGGGACGGGGCATCCCTGCTGGTGCATGGTGGTGCACTCACAGGGTCAGGGACAGCGACATGCACAGGCCCCTCCACGGTGACCTGTGCTGCCTCCTGCCCCTGGCCCTGGACTGCACCACTTGCACCAGCAGGGATGCCCCCACCAGGCCCCATGTGTGCCCCAGTGGCGGCCTCCTACTCCTCTGTGCAAACCACCAACCTGGATGGCTCCTCACCGTCTCCCACCGTAGCAGGCCCCTGTGGGGGCTCACCCACCCCTTCCGCTGCAGCCGTGGGGGCATCCCCGCCGCCTTGCTCCACAGCGCCGTCTCCGCCCTCCTCTTCACTAGCCGCTGCGTAGAGGGAGACAAAGAACACAAGCATCAGGGCACTGTACAATGGTCCCCTAGACAGGAAGCAATAGCAGATGAGCACCACTGTCAAAGTACACTTCCATCATGTCCCTCCACAACACATGGGTCAGTCCAGGCAAAACACACACAGTAACAGGCATGGTGCATGCCATGGACATTTCCATGCATGTCCAATGGACTCTTGGAACATTCAATGATATGTAACTCACATGCATCATGGCTCATGCCTATCACATGCACACACTTCACCTCAGTCACATCCATCTGGCCCCAAACACACCAAACACAGCGGATACAAGGGTAATTTGGCTGCTTTACTGAATCTGTGCATTGTCACACACATGTGTCATGCATCCATGGCATGCACAAGTCACAGACACGCAGGTCAGGCACACAGACATGGCTACCATATATGTACCTGGCATCAGCACCCATCCCTCACCCCCACCCATGTCCAGGTACAGAGACTGGCATGCTCTCATGTTCTAAATCTGCATAGGGCTCCCCATGCGGCATTTCAACACATGCAACAACCATGTGGGTCACACATCACTGGTCGCACATGCATTACCATGATGTCCCTGCACACATACATGCATACATGGCCTATGGCACACATACAGGCAAGTATCATAGAACCAGCACACCGCAACATGCCCTGTCTCACACAGTAATGCATGGACACTTACCGCTCAACTCCAGACGGGCCTCCCTCTCAAGGATCTGGGCGTGGAGCGCTGGGCGTACGCGTTCCAGGACCCTCATCTGGATGGAACTCATGCGGCCCCGGCCCCCCTCCACGAGGCGCCGGGCCTTCACAAGGGTCCTGGACCTCAAGTCCTCCCAGCGCTTCTTGATCTTCAGGACGTCGCGGGTTGCCACCCCCTCCGCGTTGATGGCAACCACACAGTCGGCCCAGATCCTCTGCCGTCCTTCCTTGCTGGCGCGGGACGATCCAAAGAGGGCATCATACTGCCCCAGGACATGCTACACCAGGACACCAACTTCGGTGACAGTGAAGCTGGTGCCCCTCTGCCCCTCTGGCCTGGGGTTGCCACTGGTGCCAGATGTGGAAGTGCCCGACATGGCAACCCCAGAGGCAGGTGTGGGTGGGCAACTGGGTCCTGGGGCTGGGCTGTGGAGCGATGTAATCCCAGTCGGGAGTCTTCAGTTCCAGCAGGGGTGGACACAGCAACTGGACCCCTGCAGATGGCTGATGTGCAGGCACCAAATGGCAGGGCACGGTGGCAGCAGGCAGGCAGGCAGGCAGGCAGGCAGGCAGCAGCAGATGGCACGTGGGAGGCTGCTCGGGGCATGGGGGGGCAGTAACTCGGCCTTCTGGGCAGGAGCGTGGTCTTCCGTGTGTTTTCGCGTGGCCAGCTTGATACGGAGTGATTTGGCACGTGAAAATCCTGCACGTCAGCGTGAAATCCGAGGAAAGGCCCTTAGCGCGTAAGCGCGTCAGCACGCATACGCGATTCTATTGGACCAGAGTCCCTCAGCGCGTAAGCGCGTCTGTGACGTGACCCGCACGGGTGTTCCCCACTCAGCACGTGATGACGGGGCACACGTGGAGATACTGCACGTCAGAGTGTCATCGCGTGTAATTGGACAAAAGTGCGCGTACACGCGGTTGGCCTATGTACGTGTATTTAATGGTTGCGCGGGCACTTACACACGCAAGTACGTCAGCGAACCTGTATCCCGTGGTGCGTGTGAATTTCCACACGCTATTGGACTGGGAACTGGATTCCAGGGGTGCGCGGGTCACACGCTGTATCCCGTGGTGTGTGTGAATTTCCACACGCTATTGGACTGGGAACTGGATTCCAAGGGGTGCGCGGGTCACACGCTGTATCCCGTGGTGCGTGTGAATTTCCACACGCTATTGGACTGGGAACTGGATTCCAGGGGTGCGCGGGTCACACGCTGTATCCCGTGGTGCGTGTGAATTTCCACACGCTATTGGACTGGGAACTGGATTCCAGGGGTGCGCGGGTCACACGCTCGCCTAGAACACGCGCAAAGCATACATTTGCGGACTTTAACAATAACAAGCTCAGACGCCAGGATGAACATACCGTTCCTAGCAGCAGTGGCAGTGGGCTACCAAAGGAGGAGGAGGAGGATAGTCAGGGCCAGAATATTCACCCCCAGAACCAGCCTTTTCGGGATGCCTGATGACCAGGTGTATGGGAGGTACAGGTTTCCACCACACATTATACTGGACCTGGTGAGTGAGTGGGAGGATGACCTCACATCACCCACCCTGTGCTCCCAAGCACTCAGCCCCCTGGAGAAGGTCCTCAATGTACTGCACTTCTTAGCCACTGGATCATTTCAGCGGACAAGTGCCATAGTGGGTGGGGTGTCACAGGCCACCCAGTCACGCTGCCTACACCAGGTCTTGAACATCATCACTGCACGGCCATCAGTCCGCAGGCACATATACCTGCCCAGAACACCTGCAGAAAGGCATGCTGCCGCCCTGGATTTTTACGCTGTGGCACGATTCCCCAAAGTGCTAGGTGCCATCGACTGCACCCATGTGGCTCTACGTCCCCCCAGGGCATCTGAGCACATCTATAGGAACCGCAAGCACTGGCATTCCATCAACATGCAGGTAGCATGTAATGCCAAGGGAATCATCACCTCAGTATATGCCAACTATCCCGGCTCTACCCACGACAGCTTCATTTACCGAATGTCCACCCTAAGCCGGGACCTAGAAGCTGGGCGGCATGGCGATACATGGCTACTTGGTGAGTATGTATGCCACTGCACATGCATGCATGTTGGATACTGAGCAAGGTCACAACCCCACCAATGATACCAATCACCACCTCCACAGGGGACAGTGCCTACCCTCTCAGCCCCCACATGATGACGCCAATTCGGAACCCCACCACGCCACCCCAGGTAAGATATAACACAGCCCACATTACAACCAGGGGCATAGTGGAGCGCACATTCGGAGTGCTAAAGTCACGCTTTCGCTCCCTTGACCGTTCTGGCGGGCAGCTGTTATACGCTCCCCCAGTAGTGTGCAGGATCATAGTGGCAGCATGTGTCCTGCACAACGTTGCAACACGCCGGGGCCTGGCCGTGGACATGGTGGTGGCCCCACATCCCCAACCACATGCACAGCCGCTGCGCATGGGAGGGGAAAGGGCACGGGGGGAGGCAGCCCGTACACAGCTAGTGGCTAATTACTTCACATAGAAATCACACCCCTGTGGAGTGCACACTGCCCTGGCACATTCCATCTGACAATCAATGATGACTCAACCTGACACTGATCCTGAATGTCTGGAGAATGAACCGTCAAAACCATATCAGCCTGAGATTGTTCACCTGGAAGTGTCACAATGTGTGCATCCCTACCCACACAGACACCACCAATGCAGTTTTGTGAAGTTACACATTGAAGCAGCTAAAATGAATACCCACTTGCAAAATGCAACAAGAGGACAGTGCCATGTCAGCCAACCCAACCCCAGCACCGCCACACGACACACCGTGCCATGTCATGCTAATTGCAGGTAAACAAAGTAATCCCCACAACATGACATCAGTCTCACTATGTACAGTGGCACTATTAGAAACCTGCAACACCTGAAATGCTCACAGCAATTCCGGAACAACAACATACTTGAGCACGTAGTAACATTAACATGACATCACAAATGTTACATATTAGTAGTCTCACCACCTGGAAATGCCTGCACTCCCACCACTACCAACTGTGCAGTGTTGTCGCCATGTAGAGTTGTAGGTGCACTGCTGCCAACATGGACCCCATCTCCAGACTAGAGGTCCTTGTGTGGACATGAGGAAGGGACCTGCAAATTGGGAGGTAGACACAGAAGAAGAGTTACACATCAATGCAACATGCAGTGTACAACACAACAGCAATATGCACTAGGAATGTATACACAGTATTGACTACAGACTGCCCACACAGCTCATGGGAGTCCAACGTCACTGTGTAATTCACTGTCACTTGGGCACACCCTTTACAAGCCCATGGAAACGGGAAGCAGGAGGGGTGTGTGTGACTCAAACCCAAGCATCTGAACCAAATACATTACAAGCCTGCATGTGCCCAGCCACAATGCAGCGTATGCCCACAGGAACCACGGAAGCCAACAGATGGTCCCAAAAAAATTGGGAATAAAAGAAATCAAAATAAAAATAAAAATAAGAAACAATCAAAAATGGCCATTGATGGGCCCGGGGGGGTTGGGGAGGCCACCCAGGAGGTCTGAGGACAGGATGCACACCAGAACCCACCTGCGTGGATCCTGGGAAGATAAAACACCTCCATGGGCTCATGGCCCACACGGCTACCCTATTGTGGGAGTATCACTGCTGTCGCTATTATCACCCTGTGCAGCTGCATCCGGAGGTGGTTGCACTATGGGAGGCAGCCCACGCAAGGCCCTAGTCTGCTCCTCCATGGCTGCAAGCATGCGGGTGTGGTAGGTCTGGTTCTGGAGGATGAGTGTGCAGAGGTCCCCATGCAACAACTCACGGGATGCCTGGACCTCCGCCCTCGTTGCCTGCATCTCAGCTGAGAGCGTACGGGTGAGACGCTCCAGCTGCTGTTCTGTCCTTTGGTGTGTTGAAGCCTCAAGCTCAACAAGAGTCGTCCTGAGGTGAAGGAGCTCCTGCCTCAGGGCTTCCCTGTGGCCCTGGGACTCAATGGAGATGGCCTCCTGCAGAGTCGCCAGTGCCGCCCGCCTGTCCCTGTTGGACCCCAACATGTCCTCCCTGTGTGACTGGCAGATGGAGTCGGTTGCCTGCTATAGTCGCTCCATCAGCCTTTCTGGGGGGACAATGGAAGTGGCCACCCTATCCATGGCCTGAGCCATCATCTCGGATGATGCAGCCTGTTGGGTTGCCATACCGTAAATGGATTGCTCCCATGCGGTATTGCCGGGTGGCGTACGGCCACCACGTCGGCGGGCACCACACCTGTCTGGGGCAAGGCGAACTGCGCTTTGCTGTGCTGGCACTGCCTGAGGCTGCAGGACTGCATTCCCCCTCTGATCTGCTGGCCCAGGAACAGGATCAGATGTCGCGGAGTGTGACCCTGCATCCGTAACCACCGAAGGCGTAGCTGGCAACACTGACATCCCCATGGAGGGTTCTGACCCTGGTGCAGGTGGGTGAGACAGAACAGAATCCCTCCCTGGAACACTCACCTGCGACGGCACGTAGGTCTCATCCGAATCAACACCTGAGTACAGCTCGGGGGAGGTACAGCCAGAGACACCCCTTGAGAGCACGACCTGCAGCACTTGTGGGTTCTCCCCCACCACCACACCACGTCCCTCACTGGTGGTTGGTCGGCCCTCGGACCCCTCCTGGGTCTGCACCATCTCCACAACCCCAGCAGTATCAGGTGCGTCTTCCCCTGCAAAGACATGAAAACAAAGAAATGGAAACAGGCATTAGCACCATGGCACACAATGAGGGCTGAGAAGCAAGAGAACCAGTACTTGATTGACACATGTCCCACATGACTGAAACCCTCCCATGCATGCACCCTCACTGCGTATGAAGTGCAGGCAAATGGCACACACTGATGACACCAAGATGGAAGATGAACACATTTTCTGCATGCTGCCTGGCAGTGGCATCACACATTGGCCTGTGATTGCCAGGTGATACACACATGCCATCACACAGATGGCATGTACCATTGCTATTGAGTGAAGATGGAGAGGAGGGCAGCACCTATTCATTCAGTCCAGTTCCCGCATGTAATCGCTTTTCTAATTCTAACAGGTCAGATTTTTCACCTGGAGCTGCCAGTCTGAAATGGTCCAATTGCACAGGGACAGGAGTGTACAAATGATATCCAGGTAACAAAGTCACTCCACTTTACCATAGCCATGTCAGACATGTGACTAGTGGACAGCGACATGCCTGGTGAAAGTGGTGGAATGCAAACAAACTGACTGAATGAACAGTGAAAAATAAGCAACTATGTTGTGGCAAGGTGACACTTCAAGGGCAACTGGCGTGCAGTTGGGCTAGATGTCTACTGTTGGCAGAAGGGATACTGCTATGGCCAAATGCAGCTGCGCAGGAAGTATTGCATGAAGCACATGGCTGACCCATATGACTCAGGCGCACACACTCTCACCTGGCACACAAACAGAAGCCCTCACACACACACCATGCACATGGATGACACACACATGCATGTGCACTCACCGGACAATGCCTCGTAATCAGCCAGATCTCCCACGCCTTGGATCTGTTCCTCCGTGACGTAGGTCCCAGCGACTGACTCATGTGGAGTGAGTTCCATGTCTACTACTGGAGACCCACCTCCAGTCACTAGAGTTGCGGCATGACTTGAGGCCAGCTTACTCTTTGCCCTGCGCTTTAGGTCATTCCAGCGCTTATAGCAATCATTGGCTGTGCGCCTCACGATTCCAAGGGCACTTACGATGTCCGCAACGGTCTGCCAGTGTGCCTGGCGTTGTGCAGGTGTGGTCTTGGATCCTGCAACAATGACCATCTCGTTGTCATGTCCGGACACATACTCGACAAGTGCATTCAGTTCGTCATCCGTGAAGCTGGGCTTCCTGGATGGGCCGGACTGTGTAGCCGTGTCTGGGGCATCAGCCTGTGCCGGACGAGCACTCTTCCTCTTCCGCTTGGAAGGTGGTGGTGATCCTGAGTGTCCTGCGCCGCTCTGGACACTAGGGGCAGGAGCCCTGGTGGACTCTGTATCAGGAGTGTGGGATTGCACACTCAGCATGGGAGTTGGTGCAGGCATTGGCTCTAGTGTGATGGTGTCAGGGGGAATGTCAGCAGCATGGACTAGGACCGACACTGTCCTGGCTGGGTGTGTGAGGGCTGGGGTGGATGGAGCCGCAGCTGCCCCTGCAGCCTCTCCGCCCTGCCTCCTTGGTGCAGCAGATGACCTTGCTGGCCCAGATGCACGTGGCATGGTGACATCAACGTGCACCAGCGCACGTGTCATAGGCCTGCTGACCTGGAAGTCAGCCATGGAGTCAGCCAGATCTGGTGCCACAATGGGCTGGTCCAACAAGGGCTGAGCATGGATGGTGTCAGCCACATCAGCCTCAACGGGAGGGGGGGGGGATTATGGGTGCCCTTGACTGGTCCTCCACACATGGGGGGACAGGCTCACCCTGCAAGTAACGACCACGTCCCCTACCGGATCCACCACGGCCACCACTTGTGGCTCTTCCACCTTTGCCACCCTTACGGAATCCTCGCCTCCCAGCCATGGCACTGATGTAAATGTGCGTATGGGAGTGGCTGGAAACTATTGTCCTGGGCAATTGGGGGTCAAAGGGGTTGGGTACCAGATGGTAATTGTACCCTAGTGCTCTTGCAAGGCTGATTGTAACCCCTGGGGAAAGATGACGGATCACGCTACGCACAGGAGCCCCAAAAAAGGGAGATGACGTGCACGCAACCCCTCCTAGACCACGTGTGCAGAAAGATAAACCTGCACTACGCTGTGGCACCCAGTAACACAAGAATGAATGTATGCGTGTCACACGCAGCCTAGAATGACCTCTGAAGGGGTAGGCTACACACGGGGCAAGCACAGATGTTAGATACGTGCGTGACTCACCGTCTGCCTGGTAAACGAGCATGTAAAAGGAGCACGTTTGGTTGGCAACACCCCCGCCAAAAGAAGATTTGTACGCTGTCTGAGGAGACAGGACAACAGTAGAAGGGAACACTGTTTGAGGGAACAGGCCCAGGTAAACCAGTAAAAGCGAAAAAAGAGAAAAAGCTGTCAGAGGTAACAGGGAATACGAACTTGAAACGCCGTGAAGTAAATCGCGTGTGAAACGACAAGAAGTACAGAATTCACCCACTCGCTCTCCACGAAAAGCACGTACAAGGAAAACGTGTTCTACACATACCTTTTATACAGGGCCACACGTCCAGCGTCACTTACGCGGCGTGTACGCGCTAGGGCCATTTCCACCAATTACACGCTTTGTCACTTCTGCGTGTAGGGACATTTCCACCAATTACACGCTTTGTCACTTCTGCGTGTAGGGCCATTTCCACCAATTACACGCTTTGTCACTTCTGCGTGTAGGGCCATTTCCGCCAATCACACGCGATGAGACTCTGACGTGCAGTCTTTCCACGTGTGCTCTGTCATCACGTGCTGTGTGGGAAACACCCGTGCGGGTCACGTCACAGACACGCTTACGCGCTGAGGGCCTTTGGTCCAATAGAATCGCGTATGCGTGCTGACGCGCTTACGCGCTAAGGGCCTTTCCTCGATTTTCACGCTGACGTGCAGGATTTTCACGTGCCAAATCACTCCGTACCAAGCTGGCCACGCGTAAGCACACGGAAGACCACGCTCCTGCCCAGAAGGCCGAACTACTGCCCCCCAGAGCCCCGAGCCCGCTCCCACCTACCATCTGCTGCTGCCTGACTGCCTGCTGCCCACGTGCACTGCCATTTGCTGCCTGCACATCAGCCAGGGGTGCTGTTGCTGTGACCACCCCTGCTGGAACCGAAGACTCCCGACTGGAATTCCATCGCTCCACAGCCCAGCCCCAGGACCCAGTTGCCCACCCACTCCTGCCTCTGGGGTTGTCATGTCGGGGCAAACACCATCTGTGACCACTGACAACCCCCGGCCAGAGAGGCAGAGGGGCACCAGCTTCAGTGCCACCGAAGTTGGTGTCCTGGTGGAGCAAGTCCTGGGGCAGTATGATGCCCTCTTCGGAAGTTCCAGCGCCGACAAGGAAGGACGGACTCGGATCTGGACTGACATCGTGACTGCCATCAACGCGGAGGGGGTGGCAGTCCGGGACTTACAACATGTCAGGAAGCGCTGGGAGGACTTCAGGTCCAGGACCCTGAACAAGGCCCGGCGCCTCTTGAAGGCAGCGGATGCCAAGGGGCGCCGGGGCCACTTGTCGGAAGAACAGATGGGGGTCCTGGAACGCATATCCCCAGCGCTCCACGTCCAGGTCCTGGAGAAGCAGACCCGTCTGGAGTCGAGCGGTGAGTGTACATGCATCCTGATTGTGAGCAGTGCGTGTGGTGATTATTCGGTATTGTGCAGGTTGCACATCTGTTTGTATGGGGTCGAGTATGGGTGGGGGTGTACATGGCCGTGGGGCTGACACATGCGAGGGCTGTAATGTGTGAGACATGGATGGTGCTTGTGTGTGTAGGCTTGCATGGCAAATGCAGTTGTGCGTGCACACATGTTTGTATGTATGTGTATGTAAGTAGACATGTCCGTGATGTCACGCATGTATGTTGTTTTGGGCTGCATGTATGAGCACTGTGTACATGTGCATGTGTGTGTATTTGACAAGGGTGCAACAGTGATGCAACATGGATGCATGTGACTGCGGTATGTGTAAGCCTGATTGGCAGATGTGACATGGATGCCGTCTGAACAGTGCGACACTTGGCAGAGGTGTACACATGCATGCAAGTGTGGTGGTGTGTGTACATGTGTGGTGCACTTCCTGTGTTGCATGTGATGTCTGGGTCACCGTTGGCTGCTCATGCTGTTGTATGTGTATGGATGGTGGTGGCAGTTGCGATATGGCTGTGGTATGGCTCATGTGTGCGAGTTGCAATGACATGTGTGTTGGGGATTGTGATGACATGTCTGAGGTTTGCCAATGCCACTCATGTGCAACTGTCATGTGTGTATGTGTCCATTGTACAGTGCCCTGATGCCTGTGTTTTGTTTCTCCCTGTCTGCAGCGTCAACTGATGAAGAGGGCGGAGAAGGTGCTGTGGAGCACAGCGGCGGGATCCGACCGCCAGCCGGAGACGCAAGGCCCGGCTCCCCTCCCGTGTTGTCATCTCGTCGGGGAGTGAGGAGTCCGGTGGCGCGTCCCAGGCCGCAGCTGCCGGGGGGAGGTCCAAGAGGCGGAGGTTGGAGTTGGACTCCTCGGCAGCAGAAGGGGCAGCTGGGACCCCACAGGGCCCAACAGGGGAAGATGGCACGGAGTCATCCAGGTTGGTGGGGGGTCTGGTGGAGGAGGAGGCCGTGCAAGCACCAGAGACGGGGTCTGGAGGTGGGGATCCCACTGGTGCTAGTGGTGCAGTCCAGGACCAGGGACAGGAGGCAGCACAGGCCGCCGCGGAGGTGCCTGTGTGCAATCCTGTCCCCGATCCTGTCCCTGCATCATCTTGCACCAGCAGGGATGCCTACGTCCAGACCCGTTTCCAGGCAGGGGATGAGCTGACGTCAACTGGCCTTCCTCTGCCTGCGGACGTGGCTATCCGGGTCCGGGTTGAGCCTGTCCTGGCTGGTGTGGCGTTGCGTCAACGGGCCATGCGAGGTGACCTGCAGTCTTTTCATGGAGAGACTGCACGTCATCTCGAATGGCTCGTTGACCACGTCAGCCTGCTGGGACAGGTCACCCAGACCGGATTCCTCCGTCTGATGGGGCTTGTTCCGACCCCCTCCTCAACTGGACCCCCTACGCGCCAGTCGTCCTCTGTGCCATCTTCCCACCCATCAGTCACCTGGGTGCCCTGTGGAGCTACCTCTGACAGTGCGGCCAGGCTGGTGGAGGAGGCATCCCTGCCACAGTCGGGAGTCGGACGTCCAGCAGGGGTGGCCACATCAACAACTGCACCCAAGCCGGCGGAGGATGTGCAGGCAGCAGGAGGCAGTGCACGGGCAGAGGCAGAGCAGCAGCAGCAACATGGTGGGAGCCATGAAGGCTCGGGGCCTTCGACATCGGAGGGGCAGGCATCGGCCGGAGGGCAGGAGGACCCAGGACAGAGAGTGTCTTCCGTGTGGCAGCGGTTGGGCCACGCCATAGGTGCGGAGCGGCGGCGGGCGGAAGAGGCGCGGCTCACAATGGTCAGGGCGGAGAACTCCATGCGGAGGGCCCTGAGGCGGGCCGAGTGCCTCGAGGCAATCCGCAGGGGGTTGGAGGAGGACACGGCGTCGTCCCTGCGGACCCTCGGGCCATGGAACTGGACCGCCTCCGGGACATCGAACAGGAGTTCGATGATGCCCTGGCCCGGAACACCACGGAGTGAGCCGCTGGACTTGCCCGCCGCCTTTGTATATAGTTCTTTTGTTTTAGGTTTCCTTTGGTTTTTCTTATGATTTGGAGTCAACGGACACTGCTCCACTTTTTGTATATAGTTGATATTTAGGTAGGTTTTTTAGGAGGTTTCCTTAGTTCAGTTGTGATGATGGACCCTTGTTATTTTTGTACATAGTTCTTTGTTGCATGGAGAGTTTTTACATTTCACTTTGGACAACATTTTTTGGATTTGATTTTCTAGTTTTGTGTTTTTATGCGGACATGCAGCTTATTTTTTCACATTTACATTGTAGTTAGTTTTCTTTCTTTAGCATTTGTATTTTTTTCCAATACATTTTTTTTTCCATTGTTCACTGTGTGGTTTCATCTCATTGGTTTCATGCATGTCATGTTGTGTGTTTTCCCATTCAATTGGAAAATATGTGTGTGACGGACATGGGTTCATTTGCTTCATGAACATTGGGGGTGTAACATGTGATTTCCATTTCCATGTGGGTGAATGGGTTACTTGGTAGGGCTTTTTGGCTGTGGAGGCTGACCATTACGCACATGATTGGGGATTGTGAGGACCTGGTGGGGGCTGCACATGGTGGCAGGGGGGTGGGGGTGGTGGGAGACATGAGTGGGGGCCTGGTGGAGGCTGCCCCTGCACTGCCGGGGGGTGGGGGTGCAGGGGGACATGAGTGGGGGCCTGGTGGAGGCTGCCCCTGCACTGCCGGGGGGTGGGGGTGGTGGGAGACATGAGTGGGGGCCTGGTGGAGGGTGACCCTGGATGCTGGGGTGTGGGGGTGCAGGGGGACATGAGTGGGGGCCTGGTGGAGGTTGACCCTGCACTGCTGGGGGGTGGGGGTGGTGGGAGACATGAGTGGGGGCCTGGTGGGGGCTGCCCATGGTGGCAGGGGGGTGGGGGTGGTGGGAGACATTAGTGGGGGCCTGGTGGAGGCTGCCCCTGCACTGCCGGGGGGTGGGGGTGGTGGGAGACATGAGTGGGGGCCTGGTGGAGGGTGACCCTGGATGCTGGGGTGTGGGGGTGCAGGGGGACATGAGTGGGGGCCTGGTGGAGGTTGACCCTGCACTGCTGGGGGGTGGGGGGGTGGGAGACATGAGTGGGGGCCTGGTGGGGGCTGCCCATGGTGGCAGGGGGGTGGGGGTGGTGGGAGACATGAGTGGGGGCCTGGTGGAGGCTGCCCCTGCACTGCTGGGGGTTGGGGGTGGTGGGAGACATGGGTGGGGGCCTGGTGGAGGGTGCCCCTGCACTGCTGGGGGGTGGGGGTGGTGGGAGACATGAGTGGGGGCCTGGTGGAGGTTGACCCTGCACTGCCGGGGGGTGGGGGTGGTGGGAGACATGAGTGGGGGCCTGGTGGAGGGTGACCCTGGATGCTGGGGTGTGGGGGTGCAGGGGGACATGAGTGGGGGCCTGGTGGAGGTTGACCCTGCACTGCTGGGGGGTGGGGGTGGTGGGAGACATGAGTGGGGGCCTGGTGGAGGCTGCCCCTGCACTGCCGGGGGGTGGGGGTGCAGGGGGACATGAGTGGGGGCCTGGTGGAGGCTGCCCCTGCACTGCTGGGGGTTGGGGGTGGTGGGAGACATGGGTGGGGGCCTGGTGGAGGGTGCCCCTGCACTGCTGGGGGTTGGGGGTGGTGGGAGACATGGGTGGGGGCCTGGTGGAGGGTGCCCCTGCACTGCTGGGGGGTGGGGGTGGTGGGAGACATGAGTGGGGGCCTGGTGGAGGTTGACCCAGCACTGCCGGGTGGTGGGGGTGGTGGGAGACATGACGGGGGCCTGGTGGAGGGTGACCCTGGTGGCTGGGGTGTGGGGGTGCAGGGGGACATGAGTGGGGGCCTGGTGGAGGTTGACCCTGCACTGCTGGGGGTTGGGGGTGGTGGGAGACATGGGTGGGGGCCTGGTGGAGGGTGCCCCTGCACTGCTGGGGGTTGGGGGTGGTGGGAGACATGGGTGGGGGCCTGGTGGAGGGTGCCCCTGCACTGCTGGGGGGTAGGGGTTGTGGGAGACATGAGTGGGGGCCTGGTGGAGGTTGACCCTGCACTGCCGGGGGGTGGGGGTGGTGGGAGACATGAGTGGGGGCCTGGTGGAGGGTGACCCTGGATGCTGGGGTGTGGGGGTGCAGGGGGACATGAGTGGGGGCCTGGTGGAGGTTGACCCTGCACTGCTGGGGGGTGGGGGTGGTGGGAGACATGAGTGGGGGCCTGGTGGGGGCTGCCCATGGTGGCAGGGGGGTAGGGGTGGTGGGAGACATGAGTGGGGGCCTGGTGGAGGCTGCCCCTGCACTGCCGGGGGGTGGGGGTGGTGGGAGACATGAGTGGGGGCCTGGTGGAGGGTGACCCTGGATGCTGGGGTGTGGGGGTGCAGGGGGACATGAGTGGGGGCCTGGTGGAGGTTGACCCTGCACTGCTGGGGGGTTGGGGGGGTGGGAGACATGAGTGGGGGCCTGGTGGGGGCTGCCCATGGTGGCAGGGGGGTGGGGGTGGTGGGAGACATGAGTGGGGGCCTGGTGGAGGCTGCCCCTGCACTGCTGGGGGTTGGGGGTGGTGGGAGACATGGGTGGGGGCCTGGTGGAGGGTGCCCCTGCACTGCTGGGGGGTGGGGGTGGTGGGAGACATGAGTGAGGGCCTGGTGGAGGTTGACCCTGCACTGCCGGGGGGTGGGGGTGGTGGGAGACATGAGTGGGGGCCTGGTGGAGGGTGACCCTGGATGCTGGGGTGTGGGGGTGCAGGGGGACATGAGTGGGGGCCTGGTGGAGGTTGACCCTGCACTGCTGGGGGGTGGGGGTGGTGGGAGACATGAGTGGGGGCCTGGTGGAGGCTGCCCCTGCACTGCCGGGGGGTGGGGGTGCAGGGGGACATGAGTGGGGGCCTGGTGGAGGCTGCCCCTGCACTGCTGGGGGTTGGGGGTTGGGGGTGGTGGGAGACATGGGTGGGGGCCTGGTGGAGGGTGCCCCTGCACTGCTGGGGGTTGGGGGTGGTGGGAGACATGGGTGGGGGCCTGGTGGAGGGTGCCCCTGCACTGCTGGGGGGTGGGGGTGGTGGGAGACATGAGTGGGGGCCTGGTGGAGGTTGACCCTGCACTGCCGGGGGGTGGGGGTGGTGGGAGACATGAGTGGGGGCCTGGTGGAGGGTGACCCTGGATGCTGGGGTGTGGGGGTGCAGGGGGACATGAGTGGGGGCCTGGTGGAGGTTGACCCTGCACTGCTGGGGGTTGGGGGTGGTGGGAGACATGGGTGGGGGCCTGGTGGAGGGTGCCCCTGCACTGCTGGGGGTTGGGGGTGGTGGGAGACATGGGTGGGGGCCTGGTGGAGGGTGCCCCTGCACTGCTGGGGGGTGGGGGTGGTGGGAGACATGAGTGGGGGCCTGGTGGAGGTTGACCCTGCACTGCCGGGGGGTGGGGGTGGTGGGAGACATGAGTGGGGGCCTGGTGGAGGGTGACCCTGGATGCTGGGGTGTGGGGGTGCAGGAGGACATGAGTGGGGGCCTGGTGGAGGTTGACCCTGCACTGCTGGGGGGTGGGGGTGGTGGGAGACATGAGTGGGGGCCTGGTGGGGGCTGCCCATGGTGGCAGGGGGGTGGGGGTGGTGGGAGACATGAGTGGGGGCCTGGTGGAGGCTGCCCCTGCACTGCCGGGAGACATGAGTGGGGGCCTGGTGGAGGGTGACCCTGGATGCTGGGGTGTGGGGGTGCAGGGGGACATGAGTGGGGGCCTGGTGGAGGTTGACCCTGCACTGCTGGGGAGTGGGGGTGGTGGGAGACATGAGTGGGGGCCTGGTGGGGGCTGCCCATGGTGGCAGGGGGGTGGGGGTGGTGGGAGACATGAGTGGAGGCCTGGTGGAGGCTGCCCCTGCACTGCCGGGGGGTGGGGGTGGTGGGAGACATGAGTGGGGGCCTGGTGGAGGGTGACCCTGGATGCTGGGGTGTGGGGGTGCAGGGGGACATGAGTGGGGGCCTGGTGGAGGTTGACCCTGCACTGCTGGGGGGTGGGGGGGTGGGAGACATGAGTGGGGGCCTGGTGGGGGCTGCCCATGGTGGCAGGGGGGTGGGGGTGGTGGGAGACATGAGTGGGGGCCTGGTGGAGGCTGCCCCTGCACTGCCGGGGGGTGGGGGTGGTGGGAGACATGAGTGGGGGCCTGGTGGAGGGTGACCCTGGATGCTGGGGTGTGGGGGTGCAGGGGGACATGAGTGGGGGCCTGGTGGAGGTTGACCCTGCACTGCTGGGGGGTGGGGGTGGTGGGAGACATGAGTGGGGGCTTGGTGGGGGCTGCCCATGGTGGCAGGGGGGTGGGGGTGGTGGGAGACATGAGTGGGGGCCTGGTGGAGGCTGCCCCTGCACTGCCGGGGGGTGGGGGTGGTGGGAGACATGAGTGGGGGCCTGGTGGAGGGTGACCCTGGATGCTGGGGTGTGGGGGTGCAGGGGGACATGAGTGGGGGCCTGGTGGAGGTTGATCCTGCACTGCTGGGGGGTGGGGGGGGGTGGGAGACATGAGTGGGGGCCTGGTGGGGGCTGCCCATGGTGGCAGGGGGGTGGGGGTGGTGGGAGACATGAGTGGGGGCCTGGTGGAGGTTGACCCTGCACTGCCGGGGGGTGGGGGTGGTGGGAGACATGAGTGGGGGCCTGGTGGAGGGTGACCCTGGATGCTGGGGTGTGGGGGTGCAGGGGGACATGAGTGGGGGCCTGGTGGAGGTTGACCCTGCACTGCTGGGGGGTGGGGGTGGTGGGAGACATGAGTGGGGGCCTGGTGGAGGCTGCCCCTGCACTGCCGGGGGGTGGGGGTGCAGGGGGACATGAGTTGGTGCCTGGTGGAGGCTGCCCCTGCACTGCTGGGGGTTGGGGGTGGTGGGAGACATGGGTGGGGGCCTGGTGGAGGGTGCCCCTGCACTGCTGGGGGTTGGGGGTGGTGGGAGACATGGGTGGGGGCCTGGTGGAGGGTGCCCCTGCACTGCTGGGGGGTGGGGGTGGTGGGAGACATGAGTGGGGGCCTGGTGGAGGTTGACCCTGCACTGCCGGGGGGTGGGGGTGGTGGGAGACATGAGTGGGGGCCTGGTGGAGGGTGACCCTGGATGCTGGGGTGTGGGGGTGCAGGGGGACATGAGTGGGGGCCTGGTGGAGGTTGACCCTGCACTGCTGGGGGTTGGGGGTGGTGGGAGACATGGGTGGGCCCTGGTGGAGGGTGCCCCTGCACTGCTGGGGGTTGGGGGTGGTGGGAGACATGGGTGGGGGCCTGGTGGAGGGTGCCCCTGCACTGCTGGGGGGTGGGGGTGGTGGGAGACATGAGTGGGGGCCTGGTGGAGGTTGACCCTGCACTGCCGGGGGGTGGGGGTGGTGGGAGACATGAGTGGGGGCCTGGTGGAGGGTGACCCTGGATGCTGGGGTGTGGGGGTGCAGGGGGACATGAGTGGGGGCCTGGTGGAGGTTGACCCTGCACTGGTGGTGGGAGACATGAGTGGGGGCCTGGTGGAGGCTGCCCCTGCACTGCCGGGGGGTGGGGGTGGTGGGACATGGGTGGGGGCCCTGCACTGCTGGGGGGTGGGGGGGTGGGAGACATGGGTGGGGGCCTGGTGGAGGCTGCCCCTGCACTGCTGGGGGGTGGGGGTGCAGGGGGACATGAGCAGGTGTGCAGGGTAGTCCCCTGTTTTGTGGGCTGCCTGCAGGGGCCGTGGAGGGTGTACAGGGAACACCTGTGAGGACCCACCCAGCCTAATTGCGTGTGATAATTCCCGCACACCCCTGTAATACACGTACCTGGCCAAATCGCATGTGAAAATTCCCGTGCACCCCTGTGATACACGTACCCAGCCGAATCGCGTGTAGAACTTCCCGTGTACCCCTGTAATACACGTACCCAGCCAAATCGCGTGTGATAATTCCCACGTACCCCTGTAATACACGTACCCTGGCCAATCGCGTGTAGAACTTCCCACGCACCCCTGTAATACACGTACCAAGCCAAATTGCGTCTGATAATTCCCACGCACCCCTGTAATACACGTACCTGGCCAAATCGCATGTGAGAATTCCCGCGCACCCCTGTAATACACCTACCCAGCCAAATCGCGTGTGATGATTCCCGCGCACCCCTGGAATACACGTACCCAGCCAAATCGCGTGTGATAATTCCCGCGCACCCCTGTAATACACGTACCCAGCCAAATCGCGTGTGATAATTCCCGCGCACCCCTGTAATACACGTACCCAGCCAAATCGCGTGTGATAATTCCTGCGTACCCCTGTGATACACGTGCCCTGGCTAATCGCGTGTGAAACTTCACGCGTACCCCTGTAATACACGTACCCTGGCTAATCGTGTGTATAACTTCACGCGTACCCCTGATATGCACGTTACCGGCTTTGCGTTCCTTGTTTGGCAGCCCTGTGGACTGGTCCAGGGTTAGTGCTGCCCTTTGCGATGATTTAGCGATTTTGATGGCTTTTCCTTGCGCGAGGGCGTTCTTGGGGGCGTTACTGGCGCTGCTGCAGGGTCGCTGCGATACTCTTCGCCACGGCTGGTTTGGGAGCCTAAAATCCATGAATACGCTGTGCGCGGAAATCGGTTTTGGCGCACGTGCCTGGCGCAGACAATCGCACGCGGACACTCTGCGCCAGCCGCTTGCGACACTTTTCTGCGAAATTCTATGAATTACCCTGAAAGTCTTTTTGTGTGTGCTTTCTTTGCATAAAGAGTTCAAACATTGGTACATTGTGTTTCTTGGTATGGATGCAGGGCATATGTTCCGTTATCCATTTGTTTACTGGTCTTTGTGTCATTCCAACATAATTGAGTCCGCTGTTGCAGTAGATCACATTGCTAGAATTTCAGTTTGTCAGTGTACGTTGTTTCCTTGGAAAACGCCATCCTATATCAATGCATGGCTTTGTTTTTGTTTGATCACAAACAGAACATGTCCCGCATGGGGAATGCCCATTTGCAGGTGGTACTGACCTAAATGTTGCTTGGGGATCTGGTTTCTCATCCCGATAAGTATGCACCAGCAAGTCCATCAGATTACATCTGTGCTTTATTGTGAACCTAGGTATATTCAAAGATGTTTTTCCTACATTTAGGATAGGCCAGTGTCTTTTCATTTCTTTTTTGATTTGATAACATAGTGGGGTAAAACTCAGAACAGCCGTAACTTGTTAGTGTCTGATGTATTTCTCTAGTTTTATTGGAGTGTCACCTCCCCAGGGATATTCCTTGCCCTCTTAAATCCTCGTCTGAGCAGGTTTTTTGGCTGATTATCATATTCCTTTCGTATGGAGCAATTCCTGTGGAACTGCAAGTATTGTCCAAATGGTATATTTTCTCTCAGGTGCTTTGGGTGGGAGCTGGTGTAGTGCAAAAGACCATTTCGGTCAGTCTCTTTTGAAAAATCATAGTGTGCAGTGTTCTGTATTAAAGATAGATTTGCAGATCCACAAATTGTATAGCCAATCTACTGGGCATCATCATGAATTTCAAGTGTCTGTTTCGTTCGTTCAGCGGTGGGGTACATATGCCAGACCCAACAAAAACCCCACTTCAACAAAAAACACATTTCCCCATTACACCCCAAAAGCAGCTGTGCTTTCTTTCCCTGGTGCAGGGGTAGCAAGCTGTCAACACTGCCACTACAAAGAATGGCTGCATTTGCTTCTTTCATCTAAATCCAGCAGAAAGTGGCCTCTGCTCAGAACGGCATCACCTTTTTCTGTTCTGTCATGTTGAATACCAAAACTGCACACATGACTGCCAGGACGGCTTTGAAATGTGCACATGATTCGTTTTCCACAAAGATTGTGCCCTTCAAGGAAACCCCTCCTGGCATGTTTCATTTCTGCTGAGTAGCAAGAGATGAGGCAAAAGCATTCCAAGAGCAGCTGAAGTCTCTTGAAAGGCCAAGAATTTGGATTTCTACTGAAACACGGCCTGAATGTACTTTTGGAAACAAATTAACTCACCCAAGGTACTTCAAAAGTAGCTCTCTCTCTCACTTGCTATGTGTCAGTTTCAAAGAACCCATTTGCCAAGCATATCCCTATGTAACAGAAACTGACCAGATCTATGAAAAGCGTGCAGAAAGTTAATGCCAAAGATAATGTGTGTGAGAGAAACTGCATTGGGTATCTCAAAGTGAACTGAATTAAACGCAAGTGTGAAATCCGCTTTTGCAAAAGCAAGAAAACTGCTCTTTTGAAAGCTAAATGTGAAATCATTACAATATTCACCCAGAAACAGCAGTATATGTGTGGGGCTGGGGTGGTTTAAATGTATATTATATTATTTGCAAAAGGACTTGGGGAAGAAAGAGACAAAAAGAAAAACATTTTTTAGAAGACTCCAGAACCAGTTTGGCAAGGCAGGCACTTCAAGGAAATCCAGCCCCCTTGGGAAAGGAAGCCCCTTTACAAATGTGGAAGGGCCAAAGTGTGGAAATTTGCGACCTCGTCAGACTGGCCGGCATTTCCCCAGCAAGGGACAATGGACCGAGGGGGAATAAGCCCTTCACAAAGAAGTGTGAGTTCCGTCCCATTCAAACTGGAGGACTTCAAAGGGGGTCATGGCAAACCCTGTGCAAGCTGACCAGGTGAAGACATTTGGCTGGGGGTTGGAAAGACTGCCCACATTTGGGGACACATCCAGCCCATTTGATTTAAAAGACTTTTTACATTAAGACATTTATTTCAGTGATCTAAAGAAGCAGTAATGTGAAATTATGACAGTTTTAATGTAATTTTTACTCAAGTAAAATAAAACCATGTGGGTCTTCCTGACATGTGGTGGACGTGAACACCAGTAAAAAGGCATTTCTGGGAAAAGCGTGAATGGCACAGATATGAAACTTGATGAAAATATGACCATCACTGTTAGGCTTATGTGTAGCTATTTGTAGAATTTTAGATAAAATGTTTTCCATGAGAAATTTGTGAAAGAGTGGCAAAGGGCAAAGCAGCATCCCACAGACTGGGCGTTTGAACCAGTCTTTTCCTTGTGAAAAATGGGATTGGTCTATCTGATTTTTATAATGGAGACGTTTGTAAATATAACAGTTTTGTTCCATAACTTATTTTGGTAAAAGTAAATGTGGTGAAACAAAGCTAGTCATAAAACACCCACACTGTAACGCTCAGCTGGTATCCATAGGGGCGCCACCCAGTCTGAACTGTTTCACCCTTGGACCTCTTCCTTTGGACCCTTGTGCGACTGGAGACCAGGTCTGAAACACAGTAGTTAGATTTTAGCATGGTTGTTTCCTTTGGCCCGGGGCCCTCCTCCCATATGGACCCAAAAACCCTCCTGGCGCACTTCTCACCTTGCTTCTTGATAAGGTGCGCTCTCTGTCCTGCCACTCAGTGCAGGGGTGCGTTGAGATTGGCTTGTCGCTGCCTAGTTACTTCACTGCAGCGACTCTACGGAGACCAGGCCTGCTGCGACTCCGTTTTTCAGGTAAGTCTGTATTGATTTTGTTTTCTTTGTTTTTGTAGTAGTCTCTATTTAGTTCTTCCTTTGTTTACAGGTGGGGACGTTGTCCTCGTGATGTCGTGCAGTTGTGCACGAGATGGTAAGAAAGCACGAAGCGTGGTGCTATATGCTATTCTTGTGCTAACCTGTTATATTGTCTTTCTTGCAGGCTGCGGTGTTGATCCGGAATACGTGTGCCAAGAAGATGGAGAGTGGTGAGTAGTGGTGAGCGAAGCGCTTACTGGCACTCTAAGTTGGAACCAGCCTTTCTGTTCTTCTGCCGGAGTTGGAAGCCGATCGATGCAGGTAAGCGAGTGCTTTTTGAAAGTGAAGAATAAACGCTTACTGATGTTTCTTTTCTCTGTTTCTTTTCTCAGGTAGCGGTTTTCTTGATGGAGCGAGATCCGCCGAGATGTTGACTGTTCGGGATCCAGGAGCGGAGTACGAGCGCTGATTCCAAAAGGTAAGCGAATTCTAATGGTGTCTTCTCTTTGTTCTTGCAGGATCTGGTCTGACGTGCGGAGGAAGATTCCAGCTGACCGCGGTGAACGTCACGCTGCAGCAAGTAGAGCAACGCGAAGCGTGTTCTGCAAACAGGCGTGGTTTATATAGCCTGCAGGTATCCCAGGTGTCCGTGGGCCTGCCACACCCAAAATGCTAGACCGCATGGCTCAGTTATGGAACTGAGCCATGTGGGAGCATCCGTGTTGTAGTAAAAATACCCTTATGGGCTAAGATTATTGGCTTTTCGTATGAGCCTGGTGCCAAAAGTAATATGTATTTACAGAAACGGTTCCTTCCGTGTCGTAAATCGATATCTGAGGAAACGCAAATTTGTAAGAAAGACGCGATTAGATGGATTTCAGACATATCGATAACCCTGTTGATGTATATGACACGTATAGTCAATATATGCTAGAAATGCAGAGGAAAGTGATACAAGTAATGGTAGAGTTCCTGCAGGATGAGTATGTAAAAAGGAAGATTAGTTGTCCCACAGAGTTATTGAGTATTTACAAGAAAGCTTTTTCACTTGACACTTCTTCGACTGCTTTAGCGCTCGATTTAGCTTTGTTGCTTAGTAAGCGTTCGGAGTTGCCTACATCTCAGTTGCCTATGAGAGAGGTTCCTCCGACATTTGTCCCGAAGGTTGAGATTGCGGCTGATCCTGCACATAATATAGTCGCTGTGAACATTCCTGTGCATTATGTATCACAGTTTGTTCACGTCCTGTTTTCACAGCAGGAAGTGAACACCATTAGACAGTCTATTCCTGACATTAGGACAAATCCGACAGGGTTCTATGAAGAGATAGGGCCTCATTACACGGTAGGCGGCAACCATGGCGCTATTAGCGCCATGGTTGCCGCCGGTATTTTACCGTGTCCGCCTTGGTGGATGGCGGAATTACCGCCCTACTCCAAGGTGAGCGGGGGCGGTAATTCCCCATTCACCAAGGCACTTCCCCATTCCCATTTTTGCCCCCATAGGGCATAATGGGAATAGGGAAGGAGCTAATTATGGTACCGCAAATTGCGGTACCGTAATAAGCACCAAGGTCCCTTTGCGGCACCCTACTTTAACGGCTGGTAAGGGAACTCATAGTAAGGCGGTAAGGGTTTACCGGTACCGGTGCCCTTACTGGTACCGGTAAACCCTTACCGCCTAACGTGTAATGAGGCCCATAGAGTCCGTTTTGCAGTCCTCAGTGTTCACCCTAGGCGACATTGAGTTGTTATTTCATGCACTCCTGCCCGTAGATTTGTGGAAACAGGTTAGAACTATAGACGACGTACCTGGGTTGGGAGATACGTGGGCTAACATAACTAGGCTTGACGGAGAAAGGCCAGCTGGAGAGAGACCGCCTCAGGTGATACTAACTTTGCCTGACAGAATCGTTGCTAAATTAAAAACCATAATTCCCGAAAAGAGAATTATTTGGGACAAGCTTACGGCCTGTGTCCAAGGAAAGTCTAAGGGTGCTACCGAGTTCTTTAATCGGTTGGAACAGGTATTCTCGGATTTCTGTTGACAAGACCTAGGAACAGAGTCTGGGAAAAGGTTGTTCGTGGACAAATTTGTGCGTGGATTGATGCCTGACATCCAGTCGCAATTTATGTCTTCTGAGAGCGCTTGGCAGGCGAAATCACAATCAGAAGTACTGCACATGGCTCAGTACTATGAGAACCGTGTCAATAATGAAAAAGATAGGGTTGAAAAACGAAAAGGAGATTTGAAAACTAAAGTGCTATTGCAGCAAATTGTTAGAGGCCCCAGAGGGGGTAGTTCTCAGGTTAGAGGTCAGTATGTCTTACAGGGGAATGTGCCCTTGGGTCCTGCGAACATTAACCAGTGCGCTTATTATCGTCGAGAGGGTAATTGGCGAGCACAATGCCCCGTCCTTCAACAAAGGTCAAATAATACATTTGGTAATATGGGTAGGCGATCCAGAGGTCGCCCGGGTGTAGGGGGCCCTGGTAGAGGTCAGTTTACACAGGACCCTCAGCAACCTTTCTCGCAGGACAATCAGACTCTGAGTGTGGACACCAGGAACATATTTGATCATCCTTCCGCTGCATATTTACCTGAAGAGCTTCCTTTTGATGATATTCTGTTTCGTTAGGATTGCCCGAAGCAGGGTTTGGGACCTCACCTATTCCCATCAATCATAAAGGTCCCTACGTTGAAATGGTGGTGGAAATAGGAAACATCCGTTTTTGATAGACACTGGAGCACAGAAGTGTTCCATTGATCATTCACGGGTTTCAAACATTCCACTGTCAGGGCAAACCAATGTTTCTGTAGGGTTTTCTGGTACACCAGTTGTTTGTCCGGTTTCTTTGCCGGTACCTATTTCTTTGGTTCCCTTTACGGACCATTGTCCATTTCTGTTGACTTCGGATTGCGGAGAGAACTTGCTGGGGTTGAATCTGTTAAAAGAATTAAATGCAGTGATTTATTGTTCTTCTGATGGAGTACGCTTGACGATTTCACCACAGCAATTTTCTGCCTCGCAATTCTTGACTAGACCTTTGTCTCCAGAATTCATTAATGTACCAGAGAGCTTGTGGGCTGTCGATGACAATGATGTCGGTGTTTTACAGATTGAACCTGTCAAGATAGTTTTGAAATATGGAATTGAGCTGCCACGCATTCCTCAGTATAAGATTTCAGTTGAGGGTGAGCGAGCTTTGAAATGCATTGTTTCCGATTTTGTGCATCGCGGGTTGATTGAAGAAATTTCAGGGAGTTTGTGTAACAGTCCGATTTTACCTGTGTACAAGAAAGGCGATAATGCAATTCCATTCCGTTTCATAATTGATTTAGGTGCCATTAATAAAGTTGTGGCACCACAATTTCCAATTGTGCGTGATGTAACGACAATCCAAACCATGATTCCAGCTACAGCTACTTACTTTAGTGTTGTCGACCTAAAGAATGCTTTCTTTAGAATTCCTATACACAAGGATAGTAGATATTTTTTTGCGTTCACTTTAGGGGGACGCTCGTTCATATTTACTCGTGCACCTCAAGGGTACACAGAGAGTCCTGGCATTTATAGTAGGGCTTTGAAAGAACAACTTGATAGTCTTGAATTGCCCTTTTGCTTCAGTACGTTGATGATTTGCTTCTAGCTGCTGACTCTGAGAGTGCCTGTAAGGAGGGCACTGTGTTATTACTTATCTATCTAGCTAAGCATGGTCACAAAGCTTTGCTTAAAATATTTCAATATTGTTGTCAGGAGGTCGCCTATTTAGGCTATCTCCTGTCAAAGGAGGGAAGAAGATAAGAAGATTGACACCTGAAAGAATAAAACACATTTCTGGCATGTCTGTCCCAAATACACAGAAGGAAGTTAGAGCCTTGATAGGTATGGCTTCTTACTGTAGGTTGTGGATCCCAAATTTTTCACTAGAGATCAAACCGATGTTGGCTTTGACAAAGAAGGGCATTTCTTGGCCATTGCCATGGAACTCGGTACAAAAGCAATCGTTTGACTTGCTTACGACTGCATTATGCTCTGCACCAGTTTTGGGCACACCAAACTATGAAAAGGCCTTTGTGTTGTTTGTGCATGAATGTGATGGATGTGCTTTGGCTGTATTAACGCAGGAACATGGAGGGAAGAATAGGCCATGCGGCTTCTTTTCTACCGCCCTTGATCCTGTAGCATGTGCTTTGGCAAGATTTTTGCGAGCTGTCACTGCTGCTGCTGGGTCTGTAAAACAGAATGAGGGAATGGTCCTAGGCCATGGTCTAACCCTGATGGTGCCTCACTCTGTAGATGTTCTACTGAACCGAACTCAAACGCAACACCTCACTTCTGCACGGTTCATATAATATGAGTTGATCTTGTTTGCTCCTCACATTCAAATTAAGAGGTGTTGTGTTCTTAATCCGGCTGAACTCCTACCTTTCCCGCAAGATACTATATTTGCGGCGATGAAGTGCCACATGATTATTTGTATACGACAGAACAAGAGACAAAGGGTAGAATTGATTTGAAAGATACTCCCTTGGATAATCCGCAAGGAGAGCTGTTTTGTGATGGCTCCTGCTTCAAACTTCTGGATGGTACATCCACAGCTGCTTATGCGATAACTACATTGAGCACGGTTGTGGAAACTAAGAGAATCACGCATAATTATGCACAGGCCGCAGAGATTATAGCATTGACCCGAGCTTGTGAACTTTCCAAAGGGCCTGCAGTAAATATATATACTGATAGTCAGTATGCCTTTGGGGTGGTTCACAACTTTGGGAGACTTTTGTCAGAGAGAGGGTTCCTAACTTCGCATGGTACCAAAATTCAACATGGCTCCCTAATAGTACAACTACTCTCAGCGCTTGCGCTCCCTACTCGGTTAGCAGTTATGAAATGTGCAGCACATCGAAAGATTACAGATGATATAGGGAAAGGGAATGCTTTCGCTGATCAGATAGCTAGGCAAACTGCTATCGATCTCCTTACGGAGATGTATGTCTCAAGGAATTCTGTAGATGCTTATGCAATGGATGAGGGTGTTGGGTCTGTACGGGATATCCAAGCTGATGCCACGTTAGAAGAATCCAAAAGGTGGGCTGAAGGCTTGGGGAAACTTGATGATGACGGGTGTTGGGTGGACATAGTAGAAGGGAAATGGCTACTCCCTGACGCGTATGTCATGATGATGGTCATCATGGCCAATGGTCCTACGCATGTATGTGCCCAGAAGATGACAAAAATGTTAGAGAAAGTTTGGGTAAATGACAAAATTTCATAAATTGCCCAGCGCTACGTCTGGGAGTGCATGATTTCCCTGCAACACAACGTGGGAAAGGGGACAGTAACTCCAAGGGGTAGTTTTGGGCCACCCTCTGTCCCCTTTGAAGTGATCCACTTTGATTTTATTGAAATGGAACGATGCGATAATAAGAAATATGTACTTGTGGTTATCTGTGCTTTTAGTAAATGGGTTGAGGCTTTCCCTGTTAAAAATGCTACAGCTATGGCTACTGCAAAAATTATGTTAAAGGAGTACTTCCCGTGGTTCGGTTTGCCAAGAGTTATCTGGTCGGACAATGGTCCACATTTTGTCGCTGCTGTAATTCTGCAGATATGTACGGCATTACGAATTGACAAATGGTTCCATTCATCCAGGCATGCTCAGAGCGCCGGACTAGTAGAAAGACACAACGGAATCATCAAGAACAAGCTCGCTAAGACGTGTGCCGGCACCAAACTAAAATGGTCGGACGCCTTACCGATCGTGTTGTTATCCATGCGCACAATCCCTCAAACTAAGACTGGGCTCTCTCCATTTGAGGTGGTAATGGGGAGACCTGCCAATATTTGGAACCTTCCTAAATGTAACTCATTAAGAAATGTTGAAAATGTATTACTTTCAGATTATTGTAGCCGGTTGACTAAAAACCTGTATTTGATTTATCACCAGGTACGAGAAGCTTTACCTGTGCGATACGAGGGCCCGGGCCACAGCATACGGCCTGGATGTTGGGTGCTCATCAAATCTTTCGAGCGCTCCTCTTGCCTTGCGCCTCACTGGCGTGGGCCATTCCAAGTCCTGTTGGTCACCCAGACAGCGGTGCGGGTCGCTGGGAGAAAGAACTGGATCCACCTGTCCCACGTCAAGAAACTTCTTCACCCTGTGCCACACGTTACAGAAGAAACAGAACCCCTCGCTGACACTGCAACCAACGATCCCAAAGCAGTAAGTAGCACTGAGAGTATGTCGGAGAATCTCTCTGAGCCCGTGAGGCTTGGGGAAGCTGCCATTTTGTCTCCACACTCTCCACAAATTTTGCATCCGGAAACTGCTATTTCGAAATCGGTACCTTCACTTGCTTCCGACACTTTGCTTCCAGCAGGAAGTGACGACATATTGTTTCTGGATCAATCAGTACCGGGAAAAGTAAGGTACAATCTATGACCACGAAAATAGACTTATGGCACGGTTTTGCTGTGCATCTGATAGACTTACGGCACGGTTTTGCTGTGCATCTGATAGACTTAGGGCCCGGTTTTGCTGTGCATCTGATAGACTTACGGCACGGTTTGGCTGTGCATTTGAAGAAGAAAAAGGATCATCGAGGGCTTGTTTTTGCCCAAATTTGAGAAAGGGGATTCTGTTGGCTAGGGTTGCGGAAGGACTAAGAAGTCACTCGACCGGGAGGTCGCCAGCAACAAACTTTGGAGTATCCGTTTGAAAACTACAATGCCTGCTACCGCTCGTATGGGACTTGTAAATAAGGGGGTGACCAACCAGGACGATGGACAAAATGCCTGGGCCCCGAAAATGTATTGCTGTATTTTTATAATGATATTTGGGGTTTTAATAGTTGCTGCCTTAGGATTGTGGTACCTCGAGGAAACTCACTCTTTAGAACTTTTGTTGCCTACTGAAAGTTCACCTATTCTTCCTACTCCCTTTGTACATTTGCATACTCTATCCCCTAGGGAGTCTCAGCACAGACAAAGGTACCACAATAACACTTTACTGCTTATCATGAATGCTACGCATGCCAAGGGGCTAGGTTGGTATATTCATCCTTTACCTTTGACAACTGCTTGCTATGCTTCTCTTAGAGCACTGTTCTTTGGCCGATGGAATGATAGCATCTCAGGGAACTTTGATGGCACCAATTTGAATAGTTTTGAGAAACGTGTTTTGACTCCCCTGGGATGTTCGCTTTTTGCAAATAGGAGTAAACCGAACGTTGCTTCTATTAGGCCTTCTGATAAACTGTCTCGTCCTTTCCAATCTTTGATTTCCTTTAAGATGGCTCCAATAGGCAATAAGGATGCCATGCCTCCTTCTTACACTGTTAACCATAGACCCGATTCAGTCTCTTTTTGTATACAGAGGAATGGAACTCAGTCAATGGGAAATTTTCTAGGTTGTGCCAACGTTGCAAATTTGACTGGGGAAAACAGACCTTTGTATGTAGGTGAACCTGTCTACTTTGTTTGCGGTAATGTAGCATTCCCATGGTTGCCCAGGGATTGGCAGGGAACCTGTTATTTAGGGATCCTGTTACCTGGGGTGTTTATAGCTAGTACAAGAGAAGTTTCGAAGGCTCATCCACGGCAGGACGAGAATGGTGACACCCCAGCACAAATCTTGGGAGATATAGCTAAATCAGTTGTGCCATTTTGGGGGCAGATAGAGAATTCAGAAGATATCAGAAAACTATAGAGAGTATTGGAGAGAACCATCAACCGGACCACAGACATATTCTATAATATGACGTTAGAACAGAAGGCGATAAGATTAGTAGCACTTCAAAACCGAATGGCATTAGATGTCATTCTGGCTCGGCGTGGTGGAGTGTGTAAATTAGTGGGGTCCGCTTGCTGTGTTTTCGTACCAGATTCCTCCCCAACTATCTTCAAGGCAATACAGAATCCTTAGTTCCGAAGTGCATGTTCCCGAGGGAAACTGGGATCTAAACGCTTGGTTCTGGGACTTCTTAGGATCTTGGGGTTGGAAGGTACTTTCGGTCTTGCTAATTATTTTGGGAATCCTGTTGTTTCTTTGTTGCTGTATTCAGTGTCTACCTGGTATGTGTTCGATGCTAGGGGGATGTTGCGCACAAGCGATAGGTTCGATAGGACATAAAGTGTATGCCCCGGATAAAACTTCCAAAGAATATGTGTTGAAAGATATTCTAGCAAATGACCTAATGGCAATAGATATTTCCGATAGTGATTCAGGGTGCATGGACGATGATGCATGGAGCTATTTGCAAGGAGATCCAAAGTAGTTTTTAGCACTTGGCATAGGCCAAAAGGAGGGTTTGTCAAAAGAGAAATCATATCGTGCCTCCTATTGCAATAAATATATTAATATTGGCCTACGCCAAGCTGCTCAAAAGTCGCTTGCGAAAGAATCCGTGTTGCAAGGTCCTGACCTTAAATCAATGTAAGCCGCCATTTTAGGTCAAACCGCCATTTTAGGATTCGCTTTGTAAAAGTCACCCTGTGAGTTAAAATGGTGAACGAGGTCATTCCAGAATACAAAATGGCCGTCTTGACCTCTGTACATAGCTAATATGTAACTTGTCTGCAGGCCACTTGTTGAGGTTGTGAACTGAGACCTTGTCCTTCGTTGACCTGTGTGTAGAAGGATTACTCGTGCAATGAAACTAATCCACGAGCATATGTTGAAACAATGTATTCAAATACTGAACGTAGAACATCTGTTTAACTACATTGTATTAATGTTCGAGAAGGCCTGCATGGAAAATCTTAGAATGCACAGTTATTGCATAGGCTTGTTGATACATGTATTAAAGGCAAACCAGTTATATGTGGTTGTTTGAGACTTGGCCCGAACCCTAGATTGGTGATGTATTAAGTGGAATATTAACCCGAAGTGGGGCTGGACATCGTGCCCACCAAGTGTATAAAAAGCGAATGCATTCTAATGTACAACGTCTCTCACTGAACACACTGAACCACGCTGGAGTTCGTTGTGCTGTACTGAGGGCCGATAGCAATCTGACTTTGCTCTGTTTTTGAAACTGGATTCAGTATAAAATAAAGTACTTTGTACGTTCCTTTGTAACCCGTGTTCGGTGTATTTCCTTTTGGGGTACTCAGCCTCGATATTTTGATTTTGTTTTCACAGAAGGGTAATCCCGAAGAAAACGCTGAATCAAGCGTGGATCGTGGATATAATCATAAGGCTCCCATGTCCTGTCCTGTGGGCCATACTCTTCCAATCCACTAAATAGTATAGTTTCCTTCTGACATACTTTGAGTCCAGGATGTTTTTGACTTCAAACTCTGGTTTTTCATCTACCATTATTGGTCGGGTGGAATGGTTATTCATGTCCCTGGTTGGACTGGTTTTAAGAGAGACACATGGAACACAGGATGGATATGCATGTTAGCCGGCAAGGCCAGTTTGACTGCAGCTGGGTTTATGATAGACTTGATGGTGAAAGGTCCCAAATACCACGGGCGAAAAGTCTGAGTCCCTTTAATAGGCACATGTTTTGAAGCTAACCAAACTTCATCCCCCACCTGGTAGTTTGGGGCTTTCTCACGATGTTGATCTGCGTATTTCTTCTGGCGGTCCTTGGCTTGACGTAGGTGTTTGACAGCACTTGTGAAGGCCTGAGAAATAATGGTGTGTAAGGTTTCAATGGCCGGCTTCTCCAGTGTCGTTGGAACGTCCAGTTCGGAAGTGCATAGGTGTCTGCCATAGATTGTGAAGAATGGGGTCTGCCCCGTACTGCTGTGCAGGGAATTGTTATATGCATACTCAGCTACCCATAGTAAGTCTTTCCAGTTTCCTTCAACTTGGTGTAACATGCAGCGTAGGTACTGTTCGAGCGTTTGGTTCCTTCTCTCTGTTTGACCATCTTTTTGGGGGTGATGGCTAGTGGATAGTCTGATGTCTATTTGAGCCATTGCGCAGCATTTTTCCCAGAGGTTGGACACAAACTGGGTACCTTGGTCTGAGATCAACACAGACGGGAACCTGTAAAGGCGTATGATGTATTCAAGGAAAACCTTCACCAGGCTGGATGCATTTTGGAGCCCTTTAAATGGCAGAAAGTGGGCCATCTTTGAAAACAAGTCTACTACCACGAGAATGGTATTGTATCCTTGACTGGGTGGTAAATTAAGAAACAAAGTATGCCAGGGTGCAGGTGGAATGTCTAACGGTTTGAGGAGCCCAGCTGGTTTCTGCTTAGATTATTTGTTTTGTGCACAGACCCCACACAAAGTGATACATTGGATAACATCCTTACGCCACGTGGGCCACCAGTAATTTCGCTTTACTTTGGCTAACATTTTCGCAATTCCGGGGTGGCCCTCCAATAACGAGTCATGATATCCTGAGATTTCTTGGACCTGAAGCTCTTTTGTGGGAATAAACAAATGGCTTCCAAAGTATGTTAGTTGGTCCTTGATTGTGTAGGGTTCTCCTCGCGAATCCCATTCCTGTAACAACTCGGGTGTCATCTTGTGTTGGATCTCAAGCCGCAATTCATCTTGACTCATCGTGGTGGTAATGACTAGGACCTTGTCACTCGGAATGATAGCTACGGGATCGGGAGTTGTTCATCTGTACCCATGCGGGATAGGGCGTCAGCTTTTCCATTCTTGACTCCTGGCCAAAAAGTGATTACATAATCATATTCTGTGAAGAAAAGGGCCCAGCGTAATTGTAGTGAAGATTGGGCCTTGGCAGTCTTTAGGTATTGCAGATTCCGGTGGTCTGTTATCACAGTGATAGTGTGTCTGGCACCGAGAAGATAGTGTCACCAGGCCTTAAAGGCTGATTTGATAGCTAGAAGCTCCTTATCCGTGATAGCATAATTGAGTTCTGGTGGTGAGAATTTACGGGACCAGAAGGCTACCGGGTGCAGTTGGCCAGTTTGTTGGTCCCTTTGCGAAAGAACTGCGCCCATTGCCATACTGGAGGCGTCTGTTTCCACCACGTATGGGAGATCCGGTCGCAGGTGTCGTAAAATCGGGGCAGAGGTAAATCTCACCTTGAGTTCCTGAAAGGCCTTTTCCGCCTCCTCCATCCACTGGACGGAGTCAGCGGTACAAATTTGCAAAGCCCAACATGCTCTGGATTCCCTTGAACGAGTTTGGTGCTGGCCAGTTTAGGATGGCATCGACTTTATGCGCATCCATTCGGATTCCTTTTGGAGTGAGAATGAAGCCAAGGAATTCCACCTCGATGACATGAAATGAACATTTCTCGAGTTTGGCATAGAGATGATGCATGCAGAGTTTCGCAAGGACAGATCAGACATGCTTCACGTGGTCTTGTTTCGAGGCCGAGTATACCAGAATATCGTCTATATAGACCAGAGCGCAGACGTCAATCAGCTCTCTCAGGACATCGTTTATGAAATACTGGAATGCAGCGGGGGCATTGCAAAGGCCAAATGGCATTACCTGGTACTCGTATAGGCCATATTTGGTGCGAAGCGCGGTCTTCCATTCATCTCCTTTTTTAACTCGAACGAGATGGTACGATCGACTAAGATCTAACTTTGTATAGATTTGGGCATCTTTGACCTGGTCCAGCAATTCCGGAATAAGTGGCAGGGGGGAACAATTCTTTATGGTGATTTGGTTCAGTGCACAAAAGTCGATGCAAGTCCTCAAATCTCCTTCCTTCTTCGGTATGAAGAATAAGGGGCATGATGCCGGTGACTTTGAGGGGCGAATAAAGCCATTAGCCAGATATTGCTGAAGGTAGGTTTTCAAATGTTGGTTTTCTGGTTCCGTGAGTGCATAGATTCAGCTACAAGGGATTTGAGCTCCTGGTACCAGATTGATTTGGCAATCATAAGGTCTTTGTGGCGGTAGGGTGTTAGCTTGCTCTTTTTGAAACACGTCCTGAAAGTCCTGATATTCAGTCGGTAGAGTACCAACCACCCCCAGGGTCATTGCTGCGGTTCTAGGGACTGAGGGACTGATAGTCGTTGCCTTACTTTCCTTGGGATAGCATGTGCATAGACAACCTTTCGAGAACACCAGTTCCTGAGCACGCCAATCTAGAAGCAGATTGTGTGCAACCAACCACGGCATCCCGAGGATCAACCAGAACTGAGGTGCTTTGATGAGATCGAAGGCAATCGATTCCCGGTGGACATCTTGACACAGAAGGGTTAGGACTGTCGTGCACTGGGATACTGGGCCTGAAGCAATTTCTTTACCATCTACTGTGGTTACTGTTTCAGTGGTTGGCTTAGGACATAGGGAGAGCCCCCCATCTTTGCTGCTAGATCCTGGTCCATATAATTCCCAACTGCTCCGCTGTCGATGTACTCCTCCGCAGAATGCATCTTAGACGGTTGTTGGTGGTTGATTAGAATCACGGGCAAAGCAAAATGGGAGGTCTGTAGTTGATTTTCTTCGCTCGACAAATGGACCCATACATGTGCCGGGCTTGGTAGTTTTCCGACTCTTCACTCGTGGTCTCCTTATCTGTGGCACCCACAGTTCTCCTTGGAGGTTTTACTGGACACTCTTTGAGAAAATGACCTGCTTTTCCGCTGTATAATCATAACTGCAGTTCTCTTCTTTTATCTCTTTCCGCCTTAGTTAAAGGCGGTCTCACCCCTCCCAGTTGCATCGGCTCCACCGAATTACCCGTTGCTCATGGAATCTGGTCTTTAGGCCGCACGAACAGTGGGCAAACGTCAGGCCTGTTCCGATCTGTCCTTCGGTCTTGCAACCTGTGATTAAGTTGAACCACAAGGTTGATGAACTCTCCATAGTCTTTCGGCGGATCCACCACTTGGGCAAGTACGTCCTCTAACACTCCCTGTAGACCCCGATGAAATAACGTGGTCCTTTTCTCCTCCGGCCACCCTGCTTCGACCACAAGCCTGTTAAAGGTTGCCATATAGGTTAGTAGGTCCTGGTTTCCATGACGAAGAGACAAGAGTTCATTATCCACTGCCTGTCCATGAGTACGACAGGCGAAGAGCTTGTCCATCTCGTGCTGGAAACCCCCAAAATCTCGTAACAGAGGATCGTCCTGACTGACAAAAGGTACTAACCAGTCTGCAGCACTGCCACTCAAATAAGACAACACGAAGGCAACTTGCGACGGATCATTAGGGAAAGTTCCAGGTCTGCAAAGAAAATGGAGTCGACACTGGTTCATGAAGGTGGCATATTTTCTCGGGTCCCCCGTAAAACGTTCCGGTGGGGCTAATGGAACAGCTCCAGGGAGAGTGATTTGTACTGGATTGGTCGGTGGTGTGGACATTGATGAAGCATTCCCAGGCAATGGAGCTTGGCCGGCCTGCGATTTGGAGGAGCTGTCTACTCAGCTCGTCAGTCCGTTCCTTTGACACAATCAACTCCCTCTGCAATGCATTGGTCTCCTGTCTGGCTGTATGCACTTCTGCGCGTAATTGCCCCAACAGCTGTGCTAGCTGGTCGGTCTCAGAGGTTGGGGTAGCACAAAAGCAACGGTTTTATAGGAAAAAGTATTTTATTACTCGAAATATCTGAGGTAAAAATAAAAGTTCATATCCTCGAGCTCAAGTGCAAGGTGAGACAGGAAAGCGGCAAATCCAACAGGGTAGGTACATCGCTGTCCAGAACTGGAGATTAAATTCTGTAGCTGTATGATGGTGGTTCAACCTGGGAAAGGTTAGCTGTTCGTATTCTGTTGTCTTGTGTTATTATTTTAATGGTTCCCGTAGGTCACAGGAAGGTAGAGAAACTTCAGCAGTTGGAAATGCACAAAAAAAAATGGCCAAGGGGCCAAAGTAGTGAGGTGAAGCTCTTGTAAAAATAGCACACTCTTTTCATCTGGGTGCGCGTAGGAGTGGTTATTACGTGGCAATATCTTATCCCTTTTCGTACAGATATTTGGTGTAGGTCATGAGAGCCCTCATGGCCTGTGCGGTCGACCGGTTTCGATGGCACTCGTAATTGGGGCCATCTTCATCAGGACCGTGATTCAAAAGAGGGAGGATAAATCCGAAAGTTTCAAAGTATGTCTGAAACGGGGCCAGGTTATTCCTGTAGGGATACAGACAAGAGGGGGGGGTTGGGAGAGGGGAGACAAAGGCATGAGAAATCTGGCTTTGTCAAGAAGTGTAAAGTACACCTTACACCAAAAGTGAGAGGAATAATGTGGGTGAGCGTTCAATCTAATTGCGGTGAAGAGTACAGAACTATTAATGGTGCCTGATCACCGGTGTCTAAAACATGTCTCATCAGAAAGGGGAGGGAGGGGAGAAATGCTGGAGTGGGGTGACACGGGCACAGAATGAAAAGTGCTCTGTGGCAAAATGGAAGAAAGGAACCATGGGTACCTCTACAACGGGGTGTGTTGGAGGAGGTATGTCTGTCGTAGGCTGGCTGGTGGCTCTGAAAGGCAAGACAGAAAAGTCTGTGAGCAAACTGCCAGAAACAGACTTGCAAAGGCAGCTGAAGCGCTAGCAAAAGGACTAATACAGAGCCGGCCTGGTAACAAAAGTTGCAAGTGCAACTAGAGCGCTGACTGCTCTGCAAGGCTAGTTGGCAGCAGGGGCTGTACCTGTGTCTTCCTTGGAGGCGTCTGTCTCACTCGGTGCAGCCGCTCGAAATGAGCGCGGTACCGAAATGCGGCCAACCGCCTCTAAAAACTAGGAAAACGGCGCGCGCCCGCCTCGCGTCAGGATGACGTCGGCGGGCGTCTAGGCAACATCCTCGCAAGAGCGGTATGGGTCCAAACAGGAAAACATGCCCAACCGCCCGTGAAAAGGACTTGAAAACACGGCTCAGGGATGCCGAAGCTGTGTGGAACTAGGAGGAATTCCTAAGCCGGTGAGGCTGGGTTGGGGCGAGGAGAGGAGGGAAGGGGGTGAGGGAGAGGAGGGGGGGGAAAGGAGAAGAGGGGGGGGGAAAGGGGGGTGTGTGGCCGATGGGAAGCCGGGGGACCAGATCAGAATCAATACAGAGGGGCGGAGGGTCAGCTCCCTCGAGGGACTGTTAACACTGTGGAAGAGTCCTATGGGTGGGGAAGGAAAGGGGAATGCTGGAGGGAAAAAAAGACCAGTACTGGCGGGCAAGGCGTCCTATGTTAGCACCGCTAGATCATGCCACTGGATGTTCTCATTCAGTCCTTTAGAACACGTGTTGAGTCTGTAGATCCACTGCTGTTCCCTTCTGAACAGCATGTTATTGAAGTTGCCCCCTCTCGCAGGGGGTGTGACCCTTTCTATGATAGTCCATTGGAAAGAGTCTGCAGTATGTCCTTCAGCTGTAAAGTGCTGGACTAGAGGAGCAGTCAGTTTGTTGGTGCGAATGCAGGACCGATGTTCGACCATACGTGTGCGGGCTGTCCTTGTTGTCATGCCAATATACCTAAGGTCACAGGGGCACCTGATCATATAAATCACTCCTTTGGAGTTGCAATTAGTCAATGTCATTTGCCTCCATGGTGTCTGCCACCCTATGTCAATCTCTGTGGTGCGTGATGTCTGGGGGCACATGGAACAATTGCCACAGGGGGCGTGTCCTCTTGGTGGAGCTGTATCCCAGAGGGTACGCTGGCTAGGTCCTGTGATCGGGATGTTGTGTGTGAGCGTTTTTACCACTTTGTCTCGCAGGTTTGGACGTCTTTTGAGAGCAAAGCGTGGTACAGGGATGGTGGTATGTCCAGTATTCAAGATCGGCCATAGAGTTTTTACTTCTTTCTTAATTTTGTTGAGTAGGGGAGAGTAACTGAATACTGCTGTAATGCCTGTGGTGGTGGCTGGTTTTGTGTGTTGTTGCAGGGTTATAGATCTAGGGATATTTCTGGCTCTTTTGTAAGTGTCCCTAATGATTTTCTGCGGGTATCCCCTGTCTGCCAATTGGTCTCGTAGAAGGCTGGACTGTGTGATGTAGGTGGGGGTCTGGCTGCACAACCTGCGGTATCGTAAGAACTGTCCGAAAGGGAGATTGTCTCTGAGTGCTTTTGGGTGGTAGCTGGAGTAGCATAAAAGAGAGTTTCTGTCGGTGGACTTTTTGTAAACACTTGAAACTAGTCTGCCGTTTGCTGTGGAGATTGCAAGGTCCAGAAAGTGAGTTGAATGTTTCTCTTTGTCTAGTGTGAACTGTAAGTGAGGATTGAGAGAGTTGAGCCAAGCATGGAAGGAAGCAAGTTCTTGTTCAGTTCCTTTGAAGATTACGAAGATGTTGTCTATATATCTGCGCCATATGCCAAGATTGGCACGAAATGGGTTGGAGGTGGGGTAGATATGTTGTTGTTCAAAAAGGTCGACATACAAGTTGGCAAGGCTGGGGGCAAAGGTCGCTCCCATCGCGGTGCCAGATACCTGTTGGTAGAAGGTGTTTTGAAAAACAAAATAGTTCTTGGTTAATGCGATCTCTGCCAGTTGGTAAATGAAGGTGGGTGACACACCATGTAGTTCGATCCCAGAGTGTAATAATCTGTTCAGCATATTCAAGGTTTCTTGTTGGGGGATTCGAGTATATAGAGACTCGATGTCGATAGTGACTAGCCATTCTTGTTGTGGATCATACTGCAGGGTATCAAGTAGGTTTAGCATATTGGTGGAATCTTTGACATAACTAGTCATTTTGGGAATTTGTTCCTTTATAAAGAAGTCTACGAATTGAGAGAGGGGTTCCAAAATAGAGAGTAGAGCCAATGCCGGACACGATGGGGCGTCCTGGCGGAGGCGTGATGCCCTTATGAATCTTAGGTAGGGCATACATAGCTAGTCACTACCGACATCGAGTCTCTAAAACACCTTCTACCAACAGGTATCTGGCACCGCGATGGGAGCGACCTTTGCCCCCAGCCTTGCCAACTTGTATGTCGACCTTTTTAAACAACAACATATCTACCCCACCTCCAACCCATTTCGTGCCAATCTTGGCATATGACGCAGATATATAGACGACATCTTCGTAATCTTCAAAGGAACTGAACAAGAACTTGCTTCCTTCCATGCTTGGCTCAACTCTCTCAATCCTCACTTACAGTTCACACTAGACAAAGAGAAACATTCAACTCACTTTCTGGACCTTGCAATCTCCACAGCAAACGGCAGACTAGTTTCAAGTGTTTACAAAAAGTCCACCGACAGAAACTCTCTTTTATGCTACTCCAGCTACCACCCAAAAGCACTCAGAGACAATCTCCCTTTCGGACAGTTCTTACGATACCGCAGGTTGTGCAGCCAGACCCCCACCTACATCACACAGTCCAGCCTTCTACGAGACCAATTGGCATACAGGGGATACCCACAGAAAATCATTAGGGACACTTACAAAAGAGCCAGAAATATCCCTAGATCTATAACCCTGCAACAACACACAAAACCAGCCACCACCACAGGCATTACAGCAGTATTCAGTTACTCGCCCCTACTCAACAAAATTAAGAAAGAAGTAAAAACTCTATGGCCGATCTTGAATACTGGACATACCACCATCCCTGTACCACGCTTTGCTCTCAAAAGACGTCCAAACCTGCGAGACAAAGTGGTAAAAACGCTCACACACAACATCCCGATCACAGGACCTAGCAGCGTACCCTCTGGGATACAGCTCCACCAAGAGGACACGCCCCCTGTGGCAATTGTTCCATGTGCCCCCAGACATCACGCACCACAGAGATTGACATAGGGTGGCAGACACCATGGAGGCAAATGACATTGACTAATTGCAACTCCAAAGGAGTGATTTATATGATCACGTGCCCCTGTGACCTTAGGTATATTGGCATGACAACAAGGACAGCCCGCACACGTATGGTCGAACATCGGTCCTGCATTCGCACCAACAAACTGACTGCTCCTCTAGTCCAGCACTTTACAGCTGAAGGACATACTGCAGACTCTTTCCAATGGACTATCATAGAAAGGGTCACACCCCCTGCGAGAGGGGGCAACTTCAATAACATGCTGTTCAGAAGGGAACAGCAGTGGATCTACAGACTCAACACGTGTTCTAAAGGACTGAATGAGAACATCCAGTGGCATGATCTAGCGGTGCTAACATAGGCCGCCTTGCCCGCCAGTACTGGTCTTTTTTTTCCCTCCAGCATTCCCCTTTCCTTCCCCACCCAAAGGACTCTTCCACGGTGTTCCCAGTCCCTCGAGGGAGCTGACCCTCCGCCCCTCTGTATTGATTCTGATCTGGTCCCCCGGCTTCCCATCGGCCACACACCCCCCCATCCCCCACCCCTCTTCTCCTTCCCCCCCCCTCCTCTCCCTCCCCCCCTTCCCTCCTCTCCTCGCCCCAACCCAGCATCACCGGCTTAGGAATTCCTCCTAGTCCCACACAGCTTCGGCATCCCTGAGCCGTGTTTTCAAGTCCTTTTCACGGGCGGTTGGGCATGTTTTCCTGTTTGGACCCATACCGCTCTTGCGAGGATGTTGCCTAGACGCCCGCCGACGTCATCCTGACGCGAGGCGGGCGCGCACCGTTTTCCTAGTTTTTAGAGGCGGTTGGCCGCATTTCGGTACCGCGCTCATTTCGAGCGGCTGCACCGAGTGAGACAGACGCCTCCAAGGAAGACACAGGTACAGCCCCTGCTGCCAACTAGCCTTGCAGAGCAGTCAGCGCTCTAGTTGCACTTGCAACTTTTGTTACCTGGCCGGCTCTGTATTAGTCCTTTTGCTAGCGCTTCAGCTGCCTTTGCAAGTCTGTTTCTGGCAGTTTGCTCACAGACTTTTCTGTCTTGCCTTTCAGAGCCACCAGCCAGCCTACGACAGACATACCTCCTCCAACACACCCCGTTGTAGAGGTACCCATGGTTCCTTTCTTCCATTTTGCCACAGAGCACTTTTCATTCTGTGCCCGTGTCACCCCACTCCAGCATTTCTCCCCTCCCTCCCCTTTCTGATGAGACATGTTTTAGACACCGGTGATCAGGCACCATTAATAGTTCTGTACTCTTCACCGCAATTAGATTGAACGCTCACCCACATTATTCCTCTCACTTTTGGTGTAAGGTGTACTTTACACTTCTTGACAAAGCCAGATTTCTCATGCCTTTGTCTCCCCTCTCCCAACCCCCCCCTCTTGTCTGTATCCCTACAGGAATAACCTGGCCCCGTTTCAGACATACTTTGAAACTTTCGGATTTATCCTCCCTCTTTTGAATCACGGTCCTGATGAAGATGGCCCCAATTACGAGTGCCATCGAAACCGGTCGACCCCACAGGCCATGAGGGCTCTCATGACCTACACCAAATATCTGTACGAAAAGGGATAAGATATTGCCAGGTAATAACCACTCCTACGCGCACCCAGATGAAAAGAGTGTGCTATTTTTACAAGAGCTTCACCTCACTACTTTGGCCCCTTGGCCATTTTTATTTGTGCATTTCCAACTGCTGAAGTTTCTCTACCTTCCTGTGACCTACGGGAACCATTAAAATAATAACACAGGACAACAGAATACGAACAGCTAACCTTTCCCAGGTTGAACCACCATCATACAGCTACAGAATTTAATCTCCAGTTCTGGACAGCGATGTACCTACCCTGTTGGATTTGCCGCTTTCCTGTCTCACCTTGCACTTGAGCTCGAGGATATGAACTTTTATTTTTATCTCAGATATTTCGAGTAATAAAATACTTTTTCCTATAAAACCGTTGCTTTTGTGCTACCACGTCCAACCCTTTTTAACGGTTAAAAGGACACCAACGGCTTGCCCGTGGTCTTTTTTTGCTCTCTTCTCAACAACGTAACCCTGTTTGTTGTTACGGTCTCAGAGGTTTCCATGATGCCCAGGTGGATTTTATATTGTGAGGCTTGGCATTCTGTAACGCTCACCTGGTATCCACGGGGGCGCCACCGAGTCCGAACTGTTTCACCCTTGGACCTCTTCCTTTGGACCCTTGTGCGACTGGAGACCAGGTCTGAAACACAGTAGTTAGATTTTAGCTTAGTTGTCTCCTTTGTCCCGGGGCCCTCCTGCCATATGGACACAAAAACCCTCCTGGCGCACTTCTCACCTTGCTTCTTGATAAGGTGTGCTCTCTGTCCTGCCACTCGGTGCCGGGGTGCATTGATATTGGCTTGTTGCTGCCTAGTTACTTCACTGGAGCGACTCTACGGAGACCAGGCCTGCTGTAACTCCGTTTTTCAGGTAAGTCTGTATTGACTTTGTTTTCTTTGTTTTTGTAGTAGTCTCTATTTAGTTCTTCCTTTGTTTACAGGTGGAGATGCTGTCATCGTGATGTCGCGCAGGTGTGCACGAGATGGTAAGAAAGCACGAAGCGCTGCTCTATATGCTGTTCTTGTGCTAACCTGTTATATTGTCTTTCTTGCAGGCTGCGGTGTTGATCCGGAATACGTGTGCCAAGAAGATGGAGAGCGGTGAGTAGTGGTGAGCGAACCGCTTACTGGCACTCTAAGTTGGAACCAGCCTTTCTGATCTTTGCCAGAGTTGGAAGCCGATCTATGCAGGTAAGTGAGTGCTTTTTGAAAGTGAAGAATAAACACTTACTGATGTTTCTTTTCTCTGTTTCTTTTCTCAGGTAGAGATTTTCTTGATGGAGCGAGATCTGCCGAGATGTTGACTGTTCGGGATCCAGGAGAGGAGTACAAGCGCTGATTCCAAAAGGTAAGCAAATATTAATGGTGTTTTATCTTTGTTCTTGCAGGGTCTGGTCCAGCGAGCGGAAGAAGATTCCAGCTGACCGCGGTGAACGTCACTCTGCAGCAAGCAGAGCAACGCAAAGCGTGTTCTGCAGTCTGGGCATGGCTTATATAGCCTGCAGGTATCCCAGGTGTCCCTGGGCCTGCCACACCCAAAATGCTAGACCGCATGGCTCAGTTATGGAACTGAGCCATGTGGGAGCATCCATGTTGTTGTACAAATGCCCTTATGGGCCCAGATTATTGGCTTTTCATATGAGCCTGGCGCCAAAAGCGCCAGGACTGACTCCAAGTGAGTCTGGGGGCAAATGCCCAGGCCCTTGAGGCCCTGATGGAGGTACTGGGTGCAGCCCACATGGTCTGACACCCCAGGCCAAGAGCAGGAGTCGTGACAACACTTAAACTGATGTCACTTCCTTGGGACCCATCCACCCGCAGAGAGGAGGGGACACACATAGCCTGACCTATCCCCTCCAAGGCGTTTGTTCAGATTACTTCCGCCCACATTGTAAAAATCCTCTGATGTCATCCTGCCTATATAAGAAGGAGGCATAGGGAGATTTAGGGACTCAAGAATCCAGACATCAAAAATCCAGACATTCAAAATTCACCCTGCAATATTCCAAAACTCCTGAGGTAGCTTATCCAGATCCAGGCAGAACCACTGATCCAGAACCACATATCCTGATCTAGATCTTAGGCAAAACCACCCATCTAGGTCCAGGCAGAACCACTAATCCAGGGAGAAAAGAGGAGAGGCTGCTGATCCCCTTTGGGAGAATTCAGAGACCAGACCCCTTTTGCCCAGATGTTCCCACAAAGGAGAGCCAGCCACTGCCCAGTGACCAGACCCTGGCCCAGCTGTCCAGAGACCCAGCTAAACTGTCCCAATAATTCAACTTCAGTGCATTTTGTAAGTATCACCCTCCCCAGCACCACAAAGCTGCATACACTGCTCTGTGATCTTGCATTCTGTCCAAACCCTATACAAATCTTATATGAAACCCTAGTAATCTCCCCAAATTGTCAGCATCCTCTGTTTATCCTGTCCTTAGAAGAATATGTGTTAGTCTCCATGTGTTAGTGTAATTCTTTTCAAATCATTTCAGCAATCTGTGTAATTCCTTAGTACCATTTTTAGATAAAATACTTAATTCCCATATAAAGAGGAATGCGGCGAGAATTGGTTAACATTGAAAATTAACCTCCTTGCATGCAGTGTCTTTCTTTAATGATCTTGTCACTAAAATACAGCCTCAGTAGAATTAATCATTTCTGTTAACAAAACCGAGTTTGCCCGTGAAATTGTTTTCATTATAAAATACGATTTACCTTTCCTACAAAGAATCACATACTGTCATCCCATAAAAAGTCATCCTTTCACTTTAGTATCTTACCTGTTATGTGTCTTGGTACCCCATCAGAGAAAAATGTTTTTCTAGTTGACTGTTTACTTAATTTCCTTAGTTGTTTGCTTGTTTAAATCCATAAAAAAAGAAGAAATTGCAATTCTGCCACGTGTGATTTTTGCTGCTTTCCTTTCTTCCCAAAGTCGATTTTCATACCTGCATTCATGTTGTTGTAGTTCCTTGCCCTGTAGCTTGTAAGCTTTCTTGTATTTTAGCACAGCTACACAAATTATTGTCCTATCCATTCTACTGCACATGTAAACTGACCTCTAATTATCCAGTGATTTCAGAGTGCCATTTTGTTAATTTTTCAAGGGTTTTTCATGTTGTTTTGGCCTCCCATTCTGGGGTGGGAGGTCGAATTCCCAATCCAATTTTTCCCTCTGATTTGTAACTACTTGCCACTCCTTTCCACCCACAAAAAATTTAGCCAGCAGGTGCTTGGGGATTGTTGCAGAGGGAGTGCCTAACAGTTATGCCATCTATAAGTATGTCCAAACAGTGACTTTGCTTTCATATTCATTAAACTTGTGTCAAATGTCAGAAAGTAATATTAAGTGTATCATAACATTTTGCTGTATATCATCACCACACTGGTGATTGCTGCCCTACCTTTAATTTATTTGATTTTGAATTTAAAAATAAATAAATATTGTATTATCACACACCGGCCTGGTTCATGGTCCATTGCGACACGGGGTGTTTGTCAAGGGGGTTGTGAGACGAGTTGGGTGCCTTCTCAAAGCAGAATCCGAAATCAATAAAATTAAAAGCGCTTTTATTGTGTGCCACATCCCTTGCCAGTGAAAAGAGTCCTAGTCTGGAGTGTGCCGTGTCTTTAAATCCGTTACACAGCCATGTATGAAAAGATTCTGAATTGAATTGGTTACCCTTGAAAATGTATGTTCTAATTAAATGCCACATACAAATTTGCAAGACAAGGGGCGATTGTGGCCCCCAAGGCTGTGTCTGATATTTGCTCAAAATAATGCTCTTCATAAAGGAAACAATTCTTAGTGAGGGCTATCTCTGTGAGTTGTAAAATTAAATGGTTTGGAACCCCTTGGGTTATGTCTTTCTCCTCTAACAGTTTCTGAATAACTAAAAGTGTTTCAACCTTAGGGATCTTGGTGTATAATGACTTAGATCCTGATTCATGGAATTTTCTCCCTGGTTCAAAGTGACTTTGCACTGCTGACGCAAACCCTGATTCATGGGTCTGTGCAAAGTGTATTGTTCCAGTGCAAAGTCAGTGCAACGTCATTTTGTACTGCAAAAATGACTTTTCACTGACTTTACACTGACTTTGTGCTGCAAAAATACACTTTGCACAGTTCCATGAATCAGGGTTTATGTGACAGTGCAAAGTCACTTTTCAGCAGTGCAAAGTCACTTTGAACCGTGCAAAGAATTCCATGAATGGGCCCTCGCTGTTAAATGTTACCAGAAAATGTGTGTTCGTATCAAACAATGTATCTTTCAGAAGGTTGAGCATTGCTGTGGAGTCTTTAATGTACAAAGTAATTCTTAGAATTTCCTTTTTTCAGAAATAAATGAACACATTATGCTAGTGGTTCTATCATTGAGCCTATCCCGGAAAAGATGGGGCATCCTGGGGGAGGGTCCACCCCTTTATGAATTTTAGGCAATGCGTAAAACACAGATCTTCCCAGATGTAAGGGAGTCAGGAATTCATCCTCCTTGTTGTTAATGTAGCCCCTCACAAAAGCTTCCTCAATTATGGGACTTATCAAACCACATATGGCGGAAGTTGGGTCACTGGCCAAAGGTTGGTAACTAGACCTATCATTCAGTAAACTGATTACCATGGTTTGATACATTTCAGAGTCCATCATGACCATGGCCCCACCCTTATATGCTGGTTTTACAACAATTGAGGTATTGGGGGATAGTGAATTTGACATATCCCGATCTTTCTTTGTCAAATTTATATTAGGGGATCTATCTGCTGCCTCTAGTCTCCCTAAGCTCTGAAATATAGCTTTCTCAAAGGTAATCAACTCTGGTGAAATCCCAGTAAATGGTGGTGAGAAAGTTGCTGGGTTATGTAATCCTGATGAGACTGTGACTTGATCAGCTTCCACACAAAAGTATTGCTTTAATCTTATGTTCCGAATTAGGCAAGACATTTTTATTCTGGTCTGAAAGGGGTCATAGTGGGCTGGGGACACAAATGATAGACCCTTCCCCAACACCCTTAGTTCATCTGGTGTCAGTGAATACCTGGATAAGTTTAATAGTAATAGTTTATTTGGGTCATAAATCTGCCCAGTCCCCAACTCCGGGTGATCTGTGGTGAGTTCTCATACCACCTGCCTCTGCCCCAGCCCCTCTGTTGTAACAAAAAAGGTGGGGTGGTTGTTTTGCTGGTCCCGGTTGATTCTGGACTTCATGAAATTGCCCAGATCATTTGAGGTTGAATTCTTCTTGCACACCCGTAGATGTCCCTGGTCTAGTTTCCTCTTCTGAGCTGTTGCTCGAGAAGCTTCAGTTGTTTGGCCTTGGAAGGAAGGAGACAGGTGGAGACTGCGAGTGAATGGGCAAATTCCTTGCAGATTTTGAAAAGTTCAGCCATTGTTAGTGGCTCCTGCGATGTGGGCGTGGATGTGGGCCTGCTTCTTGGAGTCGATAGAGAAGCGATATTGCCTTTGGAGCAGGTTGCAGGCCAGTTTGTCAGAGGATAAGCCCAAGGTCTGCCACTTCTGTTCAGCAGCTCTGTACTTACGTTTCAGAGATGATAGGTCAGAGAGGTACCAGCTGTTGTTCTTGGTGGCAGGTTTTAGGCGGATCGTCATGGCAGGTGCAAGGATGTCAAGGGTGTTAGAGATGGCAAGGTGCAGGTTAGTAAGGACAAAGTCAGAGAAAGAGTCAGGAGCAGGGCTGCGAGGGGGATGAAGGTGGAAGCAAAAGCAGCAACTGACACTCGCTTTATTGGTCAAATGACGATGAAGGAGGCTGGCAGTGCAGGGGGTGGCTCAGATAGAGGGCTAAGGGGACCCAGGTTCGAGGAAAGGAGAGAGTGGTTTGACCAAGAAAGGGGGGTAGTGACTGCATTAGGGATAGGGATGTCACCAGAGAGGAGGGCATCAAGAGTATGGCTGGCAATGTGAGTGGGCTGGAGGAAGAACAGTGAGAGAGAGGGAGTCACAGTGGACATGGAACTGAGAGGTGGATGTTTCATTAGAATCAAGGTGGATGTTGAAGACACCAAGGAGGAGGAGTTTGGAAGAAGAGGTTTAAAGGGATGAGGCAAGGTCGGCCCATTCAGAGTGGAAGGGGGAGATAGATAGTGGTGAGGGTGAGAGAAAGAGTAGGCGAGACCCCAAGCCTACAGACCAGGCATTCATAAGAGGTGTAGAATTAAATAGGAATGAGCGAGTGTGACGACCGAGTGTGACGACTCAACTTCCAGGGCACCAGTGGTCCAGGAATGAATATCGGTTTCTAAACCATCTATCAACCCCACACCTCTAGTACACCAAAAGGGATCCAAACAGATTGAAATACAAGTAAATTCTAAGACCTCCTTGTCCAATTTTGGTAATGTGGAAGGAACGGCAGGCTTTTCTCTGCAAGGTCGTGGATTGTTGATTAGTTGCAACACAGCGAAAATACAATTATTATCCAATGATAAAAGGGGATGTCCAGTCAAGGTTGTATAAAAATATCTACTTTATTATAACTACAACATACAGTTCTAGCACACTACAAGTAGAACCCACACTGCGAAATAACACAGAAGACAGACAGTTTCACAAAGGAAAGGGATACACTCTGGATACTGACAGGACGGTAGTTGCTAAAGCAATCAGTCTTACTTTTCAAGATTATTTGGTTTCAACACCAAAGGGGCAAAGGGTCATAACTGTCTCTAGGGGCCTTCAGAAAAGGTTCAGTGGGGCAGAACCACAATATACCTGGTGCTGAAGAATTTCTTTGCTCTCTACAGCGTTTAGGTGGTTCGCAGCCCATGAGACAGAGTTAGTGGCAGGAGACAGCTGCGGGTACCATGTGGCATGCAGTTCGTTAAGCGAGGCTGGACAGACATCTGCAGGCTGTCTGGCACGGCGGCTCAGGGCCAAGAATCAGCCAATTGTGATTCATCCAGTCCCCCAGGGTCACCAGGCATCGACAGAGGCACGCTGACACCTCAGCCTGGTCGAGATACAAATGGACCAGGATCTGGTTGTCGTCAACATAAGAATAGCACCAGAGGCAGAAGGAGCGAACAGGACACACAAGAGGCTGGATATAGATATTAAATACCATTGGTGACAAGCCAAGACACCACAAGAAAGTGAGCAAGAAGATGAATAAAAAGGGGCAAGACAAAGTTTTTAGCCCCTATCAGCCAGGAAGGAGGTAAACCAGACCAACACAGGCCTGGAAAGACTGGCATCGACCATACGGGACACCATGGTGGGGTGGTAAACAGTGTCAAATGCTGCTGAAGGATCTAACAAAATCAGTGCACCAACCCCACCACTGTCAACCAGCCTGGCCTTGTCGTCCATGACTGACACTAGGACATTCTCAGTGCCCCTGGGATGGAATCCTGACTGAAAGGGATCACAGAATCCAGAGGTTTCCAGAAAGGAAGAATGGATAGGAGAGACCAACGCTTCCAACAGCTTCATAAAGTATGGCAAAAGAGAAATCGGTGCAAAACTAGCAGGGATTGAGGGGTCCAGGGATTTTTTTTTTTTTTTTAGCAAAGGCATACCGGTGGCATGTTTCAACTCTCTAGGGCTATGCCCAGCCAGACAGGACAAATTATAGCCTGTGTAATCCTGGACATAAAACCTGGAGAGACATCCTTCAGAACTGGGAGCGGAAAAGGATCTGAGGGGGATGCAGATTTAAGGCAGCCAACAGCCTTGCTGGTGGTTTCCATGGAGAAGAGGGGAAAGGTAGACCACTTAGAATGAGAACCAGTCCCAACAGGAGCAGGAACAGAAGCCGGAAATTCAGCAACCTAAGTGGCCAAGCCAATGTCAGACCGGATAACCTCAATCTTTGTCACAAAATACCTGGATAAAGAGTCGCAAAGCTCCTGAGTCAGAATAACTGGGGTAGTAATATTAGATCCTGATGAAAATGATTTTACTACAGAGAATAGTTCCCTAGGTTGGTTGACAGCTTTGTCAATTTTCCGGATCAAAAACACAAGTCTAGCCTCTTCAATTGTGATATAATAGTGGCTATGGGTCTGTAGGCTATTCTTTCTGTCATCCTATAGGAGCAGCGCCACTAACGCTCGGCCTGTCTGAACTGAAGGTGAGCAGCTTTAAGCTCAGTTGAAAACCAGAGGCTTGGAAGGCTGGCTCCGCAGTTTAGTAAGTTTGAGAGGGGCCACTAAATCGGCTGCCATATTAAAGGAATGAGTCAGGGAAGCCAAATCGACTTTAGAGATTAACCCACTCTGGGTATTAACTATAGCCGTCAGGGAATCCGGATCCACAGAGCACCAGTTGTGCCACATAGTAGACGGGGAATAATCTTAGGCTGTGAGGCAGGGAGTTTAAGCAAATAGGGCACTACGTGGTGATCAGACCACAAAACTGGTTCTACTGGAAGAGTTCACAGTTGAGAGTCCCTGGCAAACACCAGATCAACAATTTGATGGGGACCAAGGTCAGAAAGACATGCAAAAGAATAGGAGCCTGGGGCTGATTTAATTTAATATTGAAATCACCAACAACAACAAGATATGCATATTTGACCTGAGGTTCAGCTACCAAGTCCCGAAAAGAATTAAGAAACCCTGCATGGGGCCCAGGTGGTCTATAGATGACCAGAAAATGAAGCGAGCATGATGCTGATACAGTAACCCTCACAAACAGCACTTCCATAGCAATCACATGAGTGGGTGGGATCACAGACAGACAAAAATTGGATGTATAGAAAAATAGCCACACCTCCATCGGGGTCTAATGATACTAGGTCCAGATGAACTATTTAATAATTACTGGGCAAGGCTTGAGCCAACGCTGGCGTACAGGACTCCGTGAGCCAAGCCTCAGATAGATATAGCATGTCAGGCATACGATCCTTCAAGATATCATTAATAGAAGCTGCATGGGTCAGCAGCGATCTTGTATTTAATAAGAAAACTGTCATGTGCTACTCACCATCTAGTGTAGGTTGTGGGCAAGTAACAGGAAATAATCCCCACCCATGAGGGAACGTCATTTTAGCGGGTGCCAGATCAAGTATAGCCCGGCACATAATGACAGCGCTATGTTGATTTCCAAACCCGTCCTTGGCCCGGACAGGCACATACGGGTTTAACTTTGGCGCAACTTCAGCATGACTGGCTCTCTCCCACTCTTCTGCTGTCTGGAACCCACCTTTCTAAATATGCACATCGTATTACTGTAGCCAATCTCCTTGAGCGGAAGGACTATCTCACCCCAGTGAATGAATGTGAGAAATAAACAGATGACTGCTCAGCATAGGAGTCCTCGTGAGTCCAAGTATCCTATGCAGCCGGTGCTGGTGCCGATATACAAGGAAAGAAAATAAAGGGAATATTAATAATTAAAATAATAGCTATGCAGCCCTATTAGTAGACGACGTCGGGGCGGGTCACAGAGCATCAGCTGGTGCCTGATTCTTCATCGCAGAGCGGTGGCCATCTTAAAAAGGCCACGAGGAGGCCTACTGCAGCAGGGCCCCACAGGGCAGAATGAAGTACCCCAACACAATGCAGACAAGGAGCGCACAGCAGAGCACACCAGACCATCCAACTGAACCCATATTGGTTAAATAGGAGAAATAAATGAGAATTTCTTTTCTTTTTTAGTAAGTTCGTGAGGACAGAGCACAAATTAGTCAAAAGTGTTAGGAAGGGTTTTCCAGAAATACCTCGGGGTGTATGAGCCAGTCTCATGGCTCGAGGAATGTGGCAGGGGAGAATCCTTCCTGTTCAATGCATCCTGCCAGGAAAGAGAGCAGAAGGGCGGTTAGCCAGGGAGTTCCAGGGGCCTTAGAGAGGGCCTTGGAAGCGGTCTGGCTCTCGCCTGCTCGCACCCACGATAGGCCGGTTATAGCCCAATCAGTAAGTGGCGTCGAGAGGTGGGTCACAGAGCACCAGCTGCTGCCTGATTCTTCATCCCAGGGCGGCAGCCATCTTTAAAAGGCCACATGGAGGCCTGGTGCAACAGGGCCCAATGGGGCAGAATGAAGTACCCCAACACAATGCAGACAAGGAGCACCCAGCAGAGCACCCCAGACCATCCACCCCTTTGTGGGTTAAATAGGAGAAATAATGTGAATGTTCCGTACTTTTTTGGGAAGTCAGTGGAGAGCACAAACTAGTCAAAAGTGGTAGGAAGGGTTTTCCAGAAATACCTCAGGGTGTATCAGCCAGCCTCATGTCTCGAGCGAGGGGGCAGGGGAGAGTCCTGCCTGGTTGATGCATCCAGCCAGAAAAGAGCAGAAGTGTGGCCAGCCAGGGAGTTCCAGGTGCCTTAGAGAGGGCATTGGAAGGGGGCCAGCTCTCGCCTGCCCGCTCCCACGACAGGCCAGTTATGCAGCCCAATCAGTAGGTGGTGTCAGGGGGCGGGTCACAGAGCACCAGCTGGTACCTGATTCTTCATTGCATTTTGTTAGTGGGCATCTTAATACAGGCAGCCTAGCCTTTCCTTACAGTTGCATGACATTTTGTATTGGGCATCTTTGATAAAGGATGCATGATAAGTGTTATTACGTGGCTAGACTGGCATTTTGATGTAGTCAGTTTGAACATGCTTTCATACTGTGGGATGGCATTTGTAATGGTAAAGACAGCTGGAGTATGTTCTTACACAGGTTACTGCCATCTGTTGTCTGGACAAGTGTGCACATGTGTTCTTATCATATAATTATTGGCATTATGTGAAAAGAAAACATGGGTATGTTCTTATATGGGAACACTGGCACATATTGGTGTGGTGCAGCCAGCATGGAAATGTATGGGCAAGGAGAGCCTGAAAATGTGTTTATACTGGCATGTATTGTGGGCAAAGACATCCTGAAATGCTTCTGTGCACTGTTGGTGACTTGCATCTATTGGATTTTTTCATCCAGCTAACCTACTAAACCAATTACAAACTGGCTTTTTAACCAATTTTTCATAAAATGTGTGCTGTAAAATGCACCATTATTGCAAAAAATATATTCTTGGAGGGGTAACCCTGCATGATTGGTTTGGGCTACGCTTGATCGCTCTGGCATATTTGGGGGAAATATTTCCGCCCCTCCAATTAAAGAAATCACAAGGCCGCACTGGCGATCTACAGCCAGAAACTGAAAACTGCAAACATTTTTATGGGGCAACGTAAGATTCCTGCAACCATTTCTGAAGAACCAAGGGAGCAGTTTCCTCCTTCACTCCCTGCACTAGGCATGTGTAGGTGAAATGACATGTTAAACACACCGTCCTCGACTATCATTTGAAATTGAGGTATGAGTGATATCTCTTATGTTAAATTGACTCTTTTTGACAGGCTATTATTTGAAGCTGAGCTGGAAGTGATCTGCTAAATAGCACCTCTAACTACTCATTATTGGGAGCTGCACTGCGAGGGATGTCTTATTTGGAGCTGCACTGAGAGGGATGTCTGCTTGAGTTAAAATAAAAATGCAGTCTCTTGCTGAGTTCAGAGTGCATTTTTGCAACTTGTGAATGTAAGTTTAAGATGAATATTAACTTCATGCAAACTAAGGGCGCAATCCCATAGAAAAAAACGTTCCATGAATCAGGGCTTATTAATGTCTTAAAGCTACTTTGAACATGCTTAAAGTCACATTTTTTTTAACCAGCTTGATAAAATATTGGTATGTTATTTAAATCAGTGTATCCTGTTGTATTTCTGCCCCCTGCTTTGCCCCTCCCGCCCCCAATACTGATTTCTAGTGACGGCACTGCTGGAATGACGCACCTCGAAGCTGTCGCCGCGCCTTGCTGGAGGCTGCGTAACGGGAGAGGCGGCGCACGGCGTGGTCGCATGACTACCAGTGTTTATTGTTCACCTTTCTAATGTAAAACGACAGGCTTTTCAATGAGGCTCGGATTAACAAAAGGTATAGCATGTCAGACGGGGAGGCTGAGAACTTTATGTTCCTATAGGAATTGAAAGGTCACCGGGGACCTGCTATAACTTAAGACATTTTGTTTTGATACAGCTCGCAGCCAGTAAACACTGCCAGACGCTGAACAATGGCACCGCTTTCCTGGACCCATTCGGAGCCCTGCTTTCCTGCGTAAATAGACGCTCGCAGGCCAACAAGAGTCAAGAGCATTCTATGCATTTCTCTCTGCTGTGCTTTTTTAAAAATTCGACCCTTGCTTTTGCTGGAATGTGTAATGACGAAGATCTGTGCCGCTCAGGGAAACCCAGCAGCTAACCCAACCTTTCATCCTTCCGAGGTCGTTAACTAACTTCTGTTGGGAAATAATAAGTGCTGTATAAAAATGTTCTATGTAAAGTGATTTGGTGGAAACATTGGGTAAATGACAACTTATTATAAGGGTTCATGTTGTGCAATTTCTTTTCTTGCATTATAAAAGGGGGTGGTGCAGAATGCAGAATATTAATCCGAAAAGGAAAACCATTTGCTCCAAAGTGTGTAACTCAAGGAACAATAGGCACGTGTTGTGTGGCTTGAGCCAAGAAATGTGGTGTGGGGGTGTCCTTGCCTTATCACCCACCTTATCAGCATGTAGCTGTCATCTCTTCCATCCTTCTCACTCACCTCTTGCACCATCTCATAACCATCCAGGCCCATACATCTTCTACCACTGCTGCCTTCCCAATTCCAGCCTCTGCTCTCTTTACAGTTATGCAGCTGTTTTTATCTAGCGCTTGTTTTCACACAAGATTCATAGCGGTATCAAATGCCCCTTTCCACCCCTTTGTACCATAGAATGTCTGTAGATTTCAATGTGTATCCTACATTCACTAGCGGAATGTCCTTAAAATGTGCGGCAGAAATCTGAAGCTTACCTCTGTCCCTTTCTGGCATGAAATGTTTCATGCAGTTATGTTTAAGTGGAACACAAACAGCGTGGACCACTGCTATCCCACTTAGATTTCTAGCTCACAAACAAAGATAGGCATGTGATTGCAGGACCCACGAGGCTGGTGGAAGTCTTTCATCCATTAGTCTCTGGAGCAGTCATGTCAAGTTTAAAACAAGCATTGTCAGAGCAACATTTATGAATTTCCTAGCATGAGCCCAGTCAGCCATGTAGGCTCCCAAACTCCTGAACCCAAAATCCAATCCTATAAATGGAAACTCCTTAAAATCATGCCCCCCCACCCATCTTTCACAGCTATGGGAAGACTGATCGCCCTTCCCCTCTACTTTGACACAACAACGGGCTTCCATCTCAACTTTTGGAAATTGGCCAGCAATGCTGTTGACTCAGTGGCCCCCTTTATATCAGTCGCCAACAACACAAACATCCAGATTGCTTAACTCTATACTGCAAACAGTGAACATAATCACCCAATCACATTTTTGATTATAGGTGGTAATCAAGCCAATCATTGTCTAACAGTTCTGCCAAATCTCAATGGCCAAACAAAGAACTCTTTAAACTCATCTCTGAATTCAACTCCCTGTCTTCCTGTTTCAACAATACTCTTTTCCACAAGCCCTTTGTAATACTTTCTGACTACTTATACAACAAACCCTCAAGAGTCACAACTCCATCCTTTCCAAAATTTCTACCCTTCCACCTCCCTCAGCCAATACCACAGTACTATATAGACCTCCTTCTCAAAGCTCTCTGTGAACACCTTCCACAAACGCCTTTCCAACACATGGATAACAGGCTCCCCAGCCCTTCCCTGCCCTCTTCCTCGGCAATGTGATACTGTCCTCCATCTAGGCAGCGGCTCCTGCCCTCTCCAACCTTAACTCCTCATTCGATATATCTTTCCTGAATATCTCAGAACGTCGCTTAGCAAACCTTTCCTTCAAAAGCCTTCACTCGACCCTCCTGAGGGCATGAACTTCAGAGCAACAACCAGCAATCACTTTATTGCAAAATTGCCTCATTGAGTGCCATACTCGAAATGATGCCCCTAAAATGAATCAAACAACATCTTGAATTTTAGTCAGGTGGTTTTAGGCCTCACAGAGGAACAGAATCAATCTTAGTTCCCATATGCAATGATCTGTGACGATTTGCCAAATCCAAAGGTGCGGCTGCACTCAAACTCCACATTTTCGCAGGAAAATCGGAGACCATAGAATATTCCATCCTTATGGAGTTCTCAATTAATTAGGTTTTTAGGATCGAGCCCTAGATTGGATATCCTCCTTGCCTGCAAAATGATCACTAAAATTATGCATGTCCATCTTCTCCTTTACTGCTCACACCATTCTCGGGGAGGATAGCTCAGGGGCAACATGCTCGCCTTGGAAGCAAGACAACAGGGAGCAACACAGGTTTGATACCCGGGTCTGCGCTTGGAAACCTCTGGGTATTAAACGTGTTATAAATAACCAATCATATCATATAAATAACCAATCATTTCAGCGAGTAGAGTGCTCGCTTTGACATCTGTGCAGAGCCTGCTAACACAGTTTCGAATCCCGGCAGGGCCAAACTCAGCCTTTCATCCTTCCGAGGTCGATAAATGAGCACCAGGCACTGTGGGTAATAATAAGCAGCGCTCAGATAGCTGAGGGTTTGTAGCGCTATATAAATGCTAAATTATTATTATTATTATTATTATTATTATTATTATTATACCATTCTCTATGGGACTCCTCAAGGGAGCTCATTCTCCCTTTTGCTCTTTAACATCTACCTCAGCCTCCTACCTGCCCTAATGTAAAACATCCACAAAATCTCTAATCAGCATTTGACCATCAAACATGACCTTGCATCTTGCTGCTCAAGACTCCCCTCTTCAAGGAATGGCTGCTCCCTTGCTCCTAGGTCCACACACCAACTAATATCCACCTAACCTGAGACTGGGTGATCTGCTCCTCTGTTTCCTCCCCTGGTTGCTTGTAGATACCTTGCTGCCAACTGCATGTCATCCCCATTCTCCTTTCTAGCTTTCCCATCCCTTGTATTTCTGCTTCCATCACTGTGTCCATTCTCCTATGACTTGTAATGTGCTCTGTTGCTACCCAAAGCTAGCACCAGGCTCAATAAATACTCCTATAATAATAATAATAATCAGAGATCAATTGCTGGATGGCAACCATCCTTCTCCTTCTCAAGCCTGGTAAAACATAGATCATGTTATGTGGTAAGCCCTCTCCCTTCCTGCAAACCATCCCTAGCCCAGAACAATGGGCCCTCCCCTTGTTGCGAACGATACTGTAAAGAATCTTGTCTGTCTTATGGACTCTAATTTGTCCATGTTCCCCTGTATCAGCTCTCTTTTTAAAAGCTAAGTTTCTCATCTTCGTACCTCTGCCACATCTTCCTTTTCCAAACGTTCTCAGACAGAGCGAGAGAAATTATTGCTATTGTATTCTCATTGCCTAAATTACGCTAAGGCAGTCTATTTCTTGTCCCCAACATTCCATTTAGGAAAATAGCAACAATTTCAAAATACAGCATCACAACTCCTATTATTGAAAGTAATAATTTCCCTGGCCTTAAAGGTTCTTCACTGGACTCTGTTCAGGGCCTGTGCCATCTTCAAAAAATGTGCATCACTTACTGCAATCTATACAAAAAAGTGCCTCAATTCTTTCAGTGGAAATTCTTATGCTACAAGTCAAAACAAAATTCAGCTGAAGGCCACAAGAGGCTCCTCTGGGAACACCAATCAGGAAGAAATCACCTCATCTCAGCAACATCAAGGACCATATCAGAGAGAACAACTGTGAGGAATTCAACCATCCACAGGCAGAGAGTTTGTTTTTTTGGTAAATAAAAATGAATGATTGGACATTAGCCTCCAAAATGTGTGCACCCATTTTATCTGCTCACCGCACAAAACGCGTAGTCACATGTACTCCGGGAAGACACAGCCTACATATTCAGCTTGGACGTGACAGCTAAGGGTACTTCAAAGCATCTAAAGAAGGCAGATGGCACACGTTACTCCAGCCATGGGCAGCCTAATTTAAATATCAAAGGCTCCATGGATCTGCCATCCCTTTGTCTAATCCGGCCAATGGCAGTGCATACTAATGAGAGATATTTGAGCCAAGCCTGCTGAGGGGGCTTGGTTGCCGGACAGACAACAGGAAAGGCGGGGCTAACACCCCTTTGGTATACAATGTCTCAACATGAAGCTAGTTCCCACCCCTCTGTATGAAATGCAGTGAAATGCATATCTGGTTCCACTATTTACTGCAGGAGTCCCTGCAGAGTGGACCCCATTCAGAGGGACAAAGGATGTTATTTGGGGGAGACAGGAAGTCTGCTCCCAGCACACAATTCAAGGGAAACTTTCACTTTAACCAAGAGTCACAGAGGGCTCAGTTAACCAGAGAGACCCTTTGATCTACAAAAGACAGGGAGATGGGTGGTACTTAGGTCTATGTTGTCACCCCTTATCTGTCCTGTTGCAGAGCACTCTGGTCCTGACCTCATGCATAACAGAAGATTGTTGGTGGGGACCTAGGATTGGTTTATTAAGGTAGGCTTAGCCTGCACCAATCACTGGGGCCCATTTGGCTTTAAAAGAGGGCTGAACCCTTCACTTAGGAGATCATATGACGACTTTGAAAGGAGTAAGAAGAAGGACTCATTTAGTCCCTGGCGTAAGGTACAGTCTACCTTACATCCTTCCGCCAGTGAAGGACGTCCAGTAGTGCCAAGAGAGAGGCAGGATCCTGCCTCTAAACATCTCCCCGGGAACAGAGGGAGATACCGACTCAGAGGACCCATTTAGCAGCTCCAGAACCGGTACCCAGCCAGTACACAGAATGCCCTGCTAGGTTCTGCCAGCAAGCTTCCTAGGTTAGAAGTGCCAGAGAGTCACTGGACAAAGGACAAGGCCATTGCCTGCAACCACTCTCCAGTGCTTTGGGCCGTCCGCCTTGAAAGGACGATGCAAGCCCTGGGAAGAAATTAGGAGGAGTGCCAAACAAGCATCATCCAGCCTCCATCCTTTAAGGTTATTTTTGAGACAGTTGAGTCCTTGAACTGCAGCCAGCTGAACCGCTGACTGTTGGCATGGTGGACCATGTCACAAGCAGATAGTAGATCGAGGTGAATGAGGGCAGAAGGGAGATTAGAGTCAAGATTGGAGAGCAAGTCTTCATGGGTATTCAGGAGAGTAGTTTCCGTGCTTCTGGCAGCTCTGAAGCCAGACTGGTGGTCATGCAGGTAACCAACAGATTTAGTATGTAGATTAAGCTGGCTGATGGCTAGCTCCTCCAAGAGTTTGCCCAGGAAAGAAGTGCTGGAGATTGGGCGATAGTTAGCTGGAGAGGACGGATTGGTCGAGGGCTTCTTTAGAAGGGGGTGCAGGAGAGAGTGCTTAAGAGGGCACTGCCTCAGCATTAACCATATAACCAGTGCCATTTGCATGGGTTGATCTAAATTTGACTCGGACTCAGTTTCTGTTGCAAACATGGCATGTTGGCCCAGTGTCCAGGGTTCAAATTAGTAATTTCCTATACTGCTGCTAGCCCCTTATACTCTCTGTAAAGAGGGCTATTAAGTAATACACCATCAGGGGAACAGTAAATAGAGCAACGTAGTTTACAGATGAATATAATCCAAACAAATTCATGGGAGAACAGGGACTCAGCAAGAATGCGTGTTGGTCGGAAATTGGACCTATGGTGACCATAAGCAGGGCAGACACAGGATGAGGTTTTGAAGTACTCCCTATACCTACAGCATTTACTACTTCATCAGAATGCATTGTTTGTGAAAACTCAGAAGCTTTTAGTGTGGAGCGTAATGCTCCAGTGTCAAGCAAATATGAAATCTTTTGACCATCAATAACACAATCAACATAAGGAGAAGTAGGATATATCGATATATGTGATGCAACAAGTTTAGAGACCCCTTGGCAATCCTAACCTTTAATTTTGGAGTAGTGGTGGTGGAGGCAGGGACCTTGTCATTCCGCTTGGCTCGGATTCCTGTCTGTCTTGGTATACTGAGGCCGATGTGGACACTTGGATTTCCAGTGTCCAAATTCTTCACAATAATTGCACTAGTCGCTGTATGTATTCTAATTATACCTCTCAACAGTTTTCCCTGATTGATATGACTGGGGTGTTCCTCTCCCTCTTCCCCATACTTGACCAGCTGGCACGTGGCGAAACTCTCTCCTTCCCTGGGGAGGTTGTAAATTCTGTATCTGCAACGCCATACGTTTGGCTTCATTAGTTTCTTATTGACTATCACCTTTTTCATGGAAGTGCTGCGCAGCTAATATAACCTCTACCAAACCCTTTCCCTTCATACTATTATTACTGCTTTAATTCAACAGTAAACAAACCAGTAGTGCTACCGGGGGCAATTACAGTAACTAAAGTATTGCCCCCAGCCAATAGTTGCCTAAGCAGAAATGAACCAGTACTGGTATTAGCTGTCAGATTCAGGAACCATTCAAATATGCCTGAGAAAGGCGGTAAATGTTTAGAGATCAAAGCTTGTGTTTTAGGGGTGAACGGATTGACCATCGGGTTTATTGGGGTGGACTGATGATAGGTTGGTGGTTGGTTAAAGTCTGGGCTAGCCTGTTGCTGGTCAGGTGTTACATTTAAAATGGCAGGATTGTACATGGCCAAAAATCTTTGGAACTTTCCTTCAATTAGATCTCTCCTTGGATTGCAGGATATAATCATTTGTACCCGGCTTTATGAGCTGATACCTGCAGGTTAGAGTACTCGGTTTTCAGGGGTTTAACTTGCTCCTGGAGTTTTTCTTAAGTATCTTTCAATGCCGGGTGTTAGACTCAGTCTGTCTCTTAGTAGTTTTGCTATACCAATCTAGGTAACTGTCTGATGTACATGTGTGCCTTTATTCTCTAACACCTTCCATACATTCATTATTCTGTCTAAATCAAATGTGACTTCCTAAGGGTGTCTCAATATGTGTATAGTTGTGCCATGTATCCAGGTAATTACATGTTTTGGGAGAATAGTGAGTAAATATGAAGTGTGCTGGATTTCCTTCAGGAGGAAGTGGCACTTGTCTAGACTGCCATGAACTCATTCTCACAGGGATCAGACAAGATGTGGCTTATTACATATCCAGGTCCTTTCATAACTCTGTCTGCATTGGGATGCAGTTGTGTCCCATGGCCGGCGGTGTGGGTATGGCTCATTAGCTGACCCTATGCCATGTCTGATTAGACATAGCAGAGCTCAGGTATTACCACCTGGCCTACGTCCCTCCACGTTATAGCAATTTCCCAAACACCCACAGGCGTTGGTCAGATTCAGGTGACTTCTGGTTCACAGCCTATATTCCCCATTACACTACTCACCATGAAGAGAAGTATTTCAGCTTTTTAGTGACATGGGTAGGTAAGGGTCAAGAACAAGACACATATTCGGTAGAAATAAAGCCTATCACAGCTCCCATACCATATAAGTGTGTAAAATATAGAGCACAGTCACAACTGAGTTGCACATTTAGGATTTCCGGTATCAAGGTACAGGGTTTAGATGAGACAACCACAGGGCACTCATCCAAATATTTTCTTCAGACTCATACAGAACACATTCACCCTAGACCCTAATCCATACAACACTACCTGACCGGTCCAGCTGCCTCATGTTCTCTTAAGTCAGTAGGGAGCATGGACGCACGACTTTTACACTTTATTCTAATCTGAGGTGGCCAACCGCTTTTACTCTTTCTTATTCAGATAAAAAGTTCTATAGTCAGGGTACTTCCCTCCTAATCCCCGGACAATCACAACAGATTTCAGACTTCAGATTTCAAGTTTCAAATTTCAGCAACAGACATTTACCCCAACCCATTTCAGACAAATGAATACAAAACAATACACTGACACAATTACCTGTGTTCACCAATACATGATTTTTGTTGACTCTTTCTTCTGCACCTGCTCTGCCCACACTCAACCAGGCCTCCAGACACCTCTCCACCCCCTGATGAAATCACCTCTCCTGGGCCCGCGGGCATCTCTGGGAAGTGTGTCCGGCAGCCTTAGGACCTGGCTGCAGAGCAGCATGAATCCGATGTCTAAGGCACCAAATTAGTTGAAAAAATGCCCACTGACTATTCCAGTGGCTAAGTCAACAATTTATTAGTAAAAGCGGTTTCAGGACAAAACAAACCAATGGCAGTATGAGGCTTTGGCACAGGTGTGAAGCCCCCTCCATACACCGTTCTCTTGCAACCCAGGGAGCACATGCATTTCAATGAAAGGGGTTGTCCAGATAGGGCAAGGAATCTAACTCTTCCCCCACTGCCAGTCTCATTCTCCATCATTCGACTGATGATGTGGGTGTCAACTGCTGCTTTTGCAGCCACTTTCATTCCCCCCCCAACTCCTGCCATGGACTCCCACACTGACTCTGCCCTTGCTAATCTTCACCTCGCTATCACCAGCACCCTGGACATCATTCCCCCTGTCATGAGCATCCGCATGAAGCCTACCTCCAAGAGCAACACCTGGTTTGACTCTGACCTAGCCTCTCTGAAACACAAGTGCAGAGTTGCTGAGCCGAAGTGGAGGGCGTCATGTACATCATCTGTCAGATTGGCCTGCGACCTTCTCCAAAGTCAATACAGACTTTTCCATCTGCTCAAAGAAGAGGGCCCATATCCAAGCCCACATCTCAGGGGCCACTAACAAAACTGGCAAACTCTTTAAAATCTTCAAAGAACTCACCAATCTTTCTCGCCCATCGCACCGGAAGAAGTCTCTAGACAAGTCCTCTGTATGAAAGTCTCCTTCAAATAGGTGGTCCCCTGCTCCTCCAGAACTTTCAAGGACAACATTGCCTCCTTTGCGCCAGACTTGGCTGAATTCTGTATCCACTCCTTTGCCACTGGCTCCTACCTGCTACCCCTCAAGCACTCCATTGTGCATCTTCCCTTCAAAAAGCCCTCTTCCGACCCCTCCTGCCCAGCAATCTACTGCCCTATCTCCATTAGCCCCTTCCTTGACAAACTACTGTAGAAACTGGTCATCTCCAAACTGATCCAATACTCAGAATCTGTTGGTTGTCTCCACGACTACCAGTCTGGCTTCTGAGCAGCCAGAGGCATGGAAACTGTGCTACTGAACCCCCGTGAAGGCTTGCTCCCCAATCTTGATTTCAACTCTCTATCCATTCTTATCCTTCTGGATTTTTGCTCTGCCTTTGACATGGTCAATCATGCCACCCTGACATATCTACTCTGTGACCTCCCTTGGCATTACAGGCCAGGCACTTGACCTCTTTCTGCTCTGACAGACCTCCCAGGTACAACTGGGCCATTTTCTTTCTCCTATCACATTCTCCACCTGCGGCGTCCCTCAAGGCTCTATCCTGATCTCCTTCTCTCCTCACTTCCAGTGTTATGCAGATGACCTGCAGCTCTCCTTCAAGCTCCCCTCCATTGCCTCCTCCTCCTTCTCTCTCATCCCTGACTGTCTCACTGCTATTCAGGCATGATGTGCCACCAGTGATCTCTTCCTTAATTCCAGTAAAACTGAGATCCTTCTCATTGGGAACCCAGCTCCCTCCTTCCCTCTGGCCACCCTCTATGGGTCCCCACCATCACCAACTTGTGAGGCAAAAAACTTGGTGTCATCTTTGACTCCTCTCTCTCCTTCTCTCCTCACATCAAGGACCTTGCCAAGAAGGCCCACAATCAGCTGCACCTCCTCAGATGCATTCTCCCTTTCCTCTCCTTCCCCCAGATACTCAATGTCTCCAGAACTCTACTCCTCTATTAGCTGGACTGCTGCAACAGCCTCTTCCTCAATCTTCCTTGCTCCTCCCTTCTCCCCTTTCAACTAATCCAAAATAGGACTGCGAGAACTATTCTTGGCCTGAGGCCCAGAGACTGCATCTCTCCAGCACAGAAATCTCTCCACTGGCCCAGGTTGATGCTTGGATCAAATTCAAGATCCTCTGCATTATACACAGCCTTTCTGGAGCCTGGGACCCTGCTAAATCCAACTCTCTCTCCCTACCAGGAGTTTATTTTGTGATTCAATGTAATGTTTGTTGTCTTAGAAGAAGACACAGGTAGAGGAGCTAACTGTGGAATGTGCAGGGGTTGGGCTTTGAGATGCAAACCAAGCCAATGACTCAATAGATACTTGATTTATTATTTAGTCATACATAACAGGAGGGCTTTTCAGAGGCAATGGTCACTCCCACCGTACATTCCACTTTCACTGATGAACCTACATCAGCCCTCAACTACAAAAGAGATGCATTTAAATGCACTGTTCGTAACAAAAATGCACCCAAAAAAAGTATTTGCCGGAAAGCCACTGGCCCTGTTGGAAGTATGAGGTGGAGGAGTCAGGGCACTTTGTATCACATGATCCCATCACATGAAGCCCCAACAATAGACAAAAATAATAGGCATTCTCAGGTCATCAAATCCTTATGGAAATAGGTGATTTCTCATTCCGACTGAAAAAATTAACACCTGACACATGGAATAATAGACTGTTCTCTGTATATTCAATGTATTCAGAATGTATTTAGTTCTCACCTGTTCCAATTTCCTGGGGCAGCTGGAAAGTACTTCCATTATATGGTTCCTATGTACTGTTCTAGTCTTCCTTCACAGATGCTGGAATATTGCTCACCTATATTCTCATTAGAATGAGGCAATGGAGATTTCAAGGAGTTAGATTTGGAGGTTGTGATATTGGGAAGTGTTACTGACTCTGAGGACGTGAGTCCTTCTACCAGCTTTGTTTTTGTGGGTGGACACTTTTTTAAACCCCACGAGGCCGTCTCTGCGGCGATGTCGGCGACAGTGACGATGGACTTACCCTTCGACCCACTGCAGGAGGAGGAGACTCTGAGCCACCTACGAAGTGGATGATTGAGGAAGGACGCAACAGGCCCCTCACTTACAAGTGGAGCTGGATGCAGAACTATCAGAAAGCGTATCGCCACCCACTGCTACACGCACGGAGACCAGCCCCTTTGCAAATACCAGCGGCAAAACTCAAGGTATGGAACCATTCCGTCTGCACAAAACCTCTCACTCTGACACACTGCTGCCCACACTGCTGCTCACACTTACCCAAAGAGCACAGATGGGGGCGGAACCTGCTTCAGCCCCGCCCATTTTGGGATCACGAGCGGGAATACTCCCAACACCGTTAACGGGCCAAACGCCAAATGGGGCGACAGGCAGGGGGAGCACAGAACGCCTGAAACCTCTGGAAACGGAGATAAGACTATATTTGCACCACTTAACAGAGTCACGCCGCCCACCCTGATAATTTCTCCTAAGCGGAAACATTTGTCTTCCCGGAGACTGCGCTGCAAAACCCAGTGCCTCCTGGGCTTATTCCCCCCACAAACCTTTGCTTGGGAAACCCCTCCTTGCTTACTATGGCAGGGGAATTGACCCAACCCCTGCTACAGATGACTGATAAGGATGCTAACCAACCAGCTGACCAGGAACTTCCTCCCGTAGTAGAGCATGATGGACCTATGAACTTACCAACTACATTACTCAAACCAACTCAATCCTCAATTGAAACTCATCCAGTCTTGGCCACAGCATTTTTTGACCCTCCCTTCCCAGGACCTTAACAATACGGCAATATTGACTGGGGAAATGCTCGCTGAAGATGCATCCGACACCTCGAGGGCAGGAAATAGCCAACAAGAGGAAGTTTCGGTGTCTGTAGCAAAACTCCATCCTCCCAGCAATATTGGACAAAATAACTCACAACAGCCGAATAAGAAACACAGAGGTTTAAAGAGTGGGAGGGCCATCAAAAGGAAAAGAAGAACAAACTCCTTACCACCCAAAGCCTTACGCCAACAAACGAAACTGAGCAAGGCTGCAGAAGCCCAGGGGGGCAACCATAAATCTCCAACAAGCTTGTGTAAAGAAAACTGCCCGGGGCCTGATAATCTTGGCGAATGGACAAAACTCACCAGACCATTGGGCAGAACACTTGGGCCCCTAGACAATTTCTTTTACAACACGAAACAAAAGCCAACATCCTCACATGAGTTGTCGGATGTAGAAATTCTTGAAGGTGCGATGGTTTGCCCAATGAAACCACCTCCTCATCATAACCTGGAGGTGGAGCGAAATCAGAAAAACGCACTCCAACATAATAAAAATAAACTAATAAACACATTGACACCGATCACATGGCATTTTTGGAAACCCCAGAAGCAGGACCTCACTGCCAAAAACATTATGGAGGGTAAAATACAACTACCTGACTTTGCAGGCCTCCCCAGAGATCGAGGGGGTGACCATAAAACACTAAATAAAAAAAAATCTGAAGAACTAAGTAAAACACAAGGAAACCCGCCCAAGGAAACCAAAAACAATAAAGTTTCCACCCAGATCCAAGATTTGGCTGTACCAAAATTAAGCACGAATAATCCAATGACAAATTCCTTAACCAAACGGAGAGATATTGGTATGGACAATCCTGAAATAAATGAAACGACCAAGATGGCACTCCAGGAAAGGCATAATGAAAGACCAAAAGAGTCCACTACAATACCACCAGCAATCTATGCCACGCCTCTGAAAACCAAACGACTGAGTAAAATCCAGCTCCCAGCACTTAAAGAGTCCCCTAATAAAAAGCCAAATCTGCTGGCGATAATGTCTATGGTGACGATAGCACTGGTACCCTTCAGCAAACTATATGAATCGATCAATGATACGCTCAAGGACCACTCAACAATGGTTGCCTTCATGCAAACTAAACTAACTTACTTGGAAGGCTACTTAATGTCACTGGAGGCCTATAAACAAAATACAAGAGATTGTGGGACTCAAACAAACAAAGACACCAGCAAAAGGATCTTGACGGTGGCCTTGCAAACTGACATGTCCTATAACATCAACGCTAGACAACTGGAGGAAGAAACAGTAAGGCCAGCCAGCAACTTTACTTACGTAGACCTTACCCAAGAAAACAAAACTGGAATGAAAAGTCAAAGAAGAGTGGACAAACTGCATAAAGTGGCACAGTCAGTAAAGGCTAAACGGCCTATTCCAGAGCCAGACCAGCATAACGGGACTCATGACCTAGTCTATAATCAAGATACCACATTGATGGATGGTCAAAAGGACTTGAACGGCAGGCCTACTCTTCCTTCAAACTCAATACCGGTTTTGAAATTGGCCAAAGAGTCGATTCAAAACAGGGTAAACAAGGGGCTTAACGCTCACCCACCGGCAAAACAACTGACAATTCAATGGCAAAAAAAGCCACCAATAACAAAGGAGAATACAATCCACAATTACAAAGAGAAAAAAGGTGTTTTCACATATCCTCTCATAACCTCGGAGAACCAGATGATAGTGCTGAATGGCTCCACTTACCTGCTGAAACGGACAATCCCCTAATTGACAGCGAAGTGTCGGTAACCAACCTATTGGACATCAGTCAATACTCTATTGAAACCTCCGAAAATGATGCACATGAGACTGAAGAGGGTAAGAAAAAGCTGGATTGTACAACACAAAAAATATCAAGGACTGTACCGGAAAGTACTCTGAAAAACCCAAACCCTGATTCTCCAGTTTTCTTAACCCTCGAGGACAAGTACAAAAGAATAACAGGTTATAAGAAACCAGACGAACATGGCGAAAATAGCTGCCATGAAAAGAGCGCAAGACAATCAGGCTGAACAAAAGAAGTAAAGAAAAGTCTAATTTGGAAAACAAAGGCGATGGACAGCTGAAACAACCTGCAAACTTGGAACAATACAAAAAACGCGACAAGACACTCCACCTTGGAAAAACGCAATTCGACACTCACTTCATCACAGAGGCACCCAAATAAAGATTGCAGCAGAAAAACGCCCAATAAAATAGAGAGACCAAAGGAACCCAAATGACTAGAAATACCAGGACAACAAACACACGTTCCTTCAAACTAGAAAAACTTCTTGAAGAAGGAGACAACGTCATACTCAATATAAAAACAACAATGAAGCTCTTAACTCATATTCAAAATCTGAAAGCTCTCAAATCGGATGACCTCGACATTATAGAATTTGTGGATAACAGCCACATGGACAGCGTTTATATCCACATCTCCTCATTGCGGGTGAGAGTAATGTTGCTAGATGCAACAGACAAATTGAGATTGTTGGGCTACGATCTGAGCCCAATTCTCAAACCAAAACGGAATCCTGAAACTTTGATGGAAAGAAATACAAAATGACACGAACCGACAAGTAGAAGAGAACGGCACAACACCTATAGCGAAAGGGCAGGCGCGCACACCCGAGACAACCTAGACCGACTAAAACAAAGTCATCCAACCCCTAGGAAGACTTACAACAAAGGAACGGTCGATAAGTCATGCTCTGCAAACCGAAATGACAGACGAGACAAAATCAATGACTCCAGACCTATTAAGGCCACTTCTCCACCCAGAAGAAAGGAGTACAAGTCAAAATACACCTCCAGAATGGAAAACCAATGCCAGCAGCGGCCACTTAAAGAAAAAGACGAAACAAACTACCAATACTCCGACAAGGATGAAGATCGGCTCCCTCAGGGGGCGCTTCCAAATTGGAATATCAACATCACCCAGGACAAACAGAATTCAAGAACTAACGAAACTCACCAAATCAACGTGATGAGCTCAAAAGACATAGAGCTCAAAAGATGGGCAAGGGTACCGGAGGTATTATCTAACGCTGCGCGATCCTAGCCATGAAAAACAAAACCAGGGTTTGAACAAATTGGACTAACGAAGGCCCTAAACCCACCAAGATCTAACACAGTAAACCTGGGATCTTGGAATACTCATGGCTTCTCGCATCTGACACAAGCAAGAGACGTAAACTTAGGAGCCTTTGATTTGTTATGTCTTCAAGAAACCTGGCTAGTAGAACCACCAACGTTAGATGGATTCGAGGTGATTACCGCGCCAGCTTCAAAAGGCCCTAAGGGTAGACCGGCTGCAGGGTTACTCACAGCCATATGATCAGGCAGTGGATTCCAGCTTGATACTATCCTGAGGACTGACACCTTCATACTAGCCACGACAAGCTCAGGAAACCAAGCAGGAAGAGCAGGGGGAATAGATGAGGAAGCCCTCCTGCTGCTAATTAACATCTACTGTAACCCTAAAGCTCAGTTTGACATGACCTTTTTGAAAGAAATCAAATGAACCATCGACAATGCCGTTGCACACTACGACATCAGACAAACCTTGATATGCGGTGACTTACAGGCAAGTTGCCCTAGCATAGCAAGAGGAATCGGACATGTCGCTCATGGTATTGTGGCAAAAGACCCATATAGCGACATAAGGTCCTCAACTGCGGGTCGAAGAGGCAAACAATGGGATCAACTCATGTGTTCGAGAGACCTTCACAACCTACACAATACAAGGATAAAAGACAACCAAACTATCTTGACATGGGAAAAGAAGGCATGAAAGCCAACATCCATCACATATATGTGTCTAGGAACCTTTTAGCTCTGACCACTAATCTCGAGGTTAAGCGCACAATAAACAGCAACCATAATATACTAATCACAGTGTGGGTCGTACCAGTAAAAACTCCAAGCCAACATATGGAGCAGCAGATTGAACTTGCAACTCAAGGCTCGAGATTAAAACTAACGAACACTGCAATAAAGAACATCACAACACAATATCACAAAGCAAAATGTGACACAACAAACGACTTAGATCTAGCAAAAATGGACTACTGCCTGCTTCTTCAACCGTACCAACAAACCTGGTGGAAGATAAATGATAAAAAAGGACACTTACATAACAGGAACCAGATGTTGGTGGAAAATCGAAGAACCATGAGACAAAAAAAAAGAATCACAAAATCTCGGCCGACTGAAATAAACAAGGCAATTGCAATTCAGGCGACAAAATCTTACAATTCTTGGATGAAACATAATAGACTAGTTCGATACCAACTCAGACTCAGAGGCCATGCTCAGACCCCTATGTGGAAAAAGAATGAGAGACTTTTGGGCCCTAATCGACTTAGCAGGTAGTGCCACTCAGGATGCACTCCTAAATAACGTTGTAGTTCTAAATAAGTGGATACCTCCTTTTTCGGAGCTCTTCAAGAAACCAGCAAGTGATAAGATACTAAAAGTCTCTCGGTCGCATACAAAATGGAGCCTTGCTCATGACATCGCAACGATAGAAAACAAAATCAAAGAAATGAAAATCATCTCGGGTGCCGGGACCAAGTGGGATAACCAATCAAGATCTAAAATCCAATCCAGAAATAAGGGCCCCTTTAATATCTGACATCTTCGACACCTGTGTCAGGACTCAGTCCATTCCAACTTCGTGGAAATCAGCGCATGTAGTACCTATCTACAAGAAGAATGAAAAAGAGAATCCAGAGAACTACCGCCCTATAGTGTTGTTAGACGTCCTAGGCAAACTATTTGGCTCTGTACTTCTGGTTGAATTCCACTCCTTGCCGAAATCTTCAGGGCACATGGACCCATATCAGTCGGGATTTGTTAAAAATTCAAGAACCCAAGTAAACATTTTGGTACTGAGTATCATGAAGGCAAAGATCTTGGAGGGTGGAACCAGAATATTCTTAGCTTTCGTGGATCTAAGCCAAGCTTTTGATCGAGTGAATAGGGAGAAGCTTTGGGACAAGCTAACAACGTGGAGCAGCCCGGACTCAATGTTAGAACCAATCAAATGTCTCTATTCTGACACCTCGATGCAAGTTTGCCTTAATGGCGCTGGCCAACTGTCAAAAGAAATAAAGACCTTGAGAGACGTCAAACAGGGCTGCCCATTAGCCCCAGCCTTACATAATGCCTACAAGGGAGACATTGGAGACATGAAAATAACGTAAGAGCATTCCCGCCAAAGCTAGGCAATGACAAAATCAGCCGTTTACTCTATGCAGATGATATTATTCTGCTGGACCAAACGGCTATTGGCCTCCAATGCAGACTCGACGCTTTACAAGAATACAGAAAAAGAAAACGATCTTGAAATCAATACCAACAAAACAAAAATCATGATTATGGAGAAATCCCGTAAACATAAAGAGACTGGACGTTGGTTTATAAAAGGAAAACGGATGGAAATGGTTACATCTTTCACATATTTGGGAGTAAATCTCAACTGTAACCCCAAAGAAACAGCAATGCAAGAACCCCCCTGGGCCAAAACAAAATGCTTAACAACGCAAACAAAGAAAACTGACAGAAAATATGGCCGCTTTTCCCTACAACCTGCCATAAATTTCTAAAAAGCAAAAGCAATCCCGGCAATCACCTTTGGTACAGAAGCGATGCCATCAATTCCAGATAACATATGGCTACGACTGGAGGGATTATACTGGAAAAAAATACTGAACTTACCATCATCAATGTCGATGGCCTCGGTGAGGAGAGAACTGAGCCTGGTTTCCTTAAAAGCAACCATGCTCCTAAACGGGCTGATGTTATTCCGTAAAATCCAAATCTCTAAACTCAAATTGTTTGAGATAATCTGAGACAAAATAAAAAAAGTAGAATACCTGGCAAAGTTCTCTAATAAAGGTATCGGGTAATAAAATTGCGGCAAAAATTATCACTGGTTAAAAAAATTGCTGCAAAAATGCAGTGGTTTGACCTGGTAAAGGTGTACCCAATTATACCATTTAAAGAGAGCAGGGGTTGCGGGGGTGTCCCCTGATCTCCTTAATCAGTATAATGGGTGTGGAGGTTGTGGGGGTGTCCCCCTGATCCTTTACAGGATTGTGGCCTCAAAATCACTACATTTTTGCCACAATATTTTGTATTCACGGCCATATTTGCCATGATTTTAAGTCATGGAACCCTAATAAAGGCATTAGTTCAACCTTTTTAGGAGCCAGGTTAAACCTGCTAAAAAAAAACAAGATTTTAGCGATACGAGCAATCTCAACTACCAACTCATGTCGCTTCTGCAACAGAGAAGACATTGTGGAAACAGTTAGGCACTTACTCTTGACGTGCAAAGGCACAAACACAAACAGGCAGACTCACATGGGGCACCTTTTCAAAGATTCCTACATCCTTGACGAACCACACTGGTGGAACCAGCTGATGCGCGGCAAATCAACAAAATCATTAATTGCAGTTGTAAGATACTTTCAAAGCCTGGGCTTAGACAATGTGGTCACTGCTACCCCGGACAACGGATTAAGAACACAGATCCGAAGAGTGATCAGAACATCCTCCTTGATCAAACATGAACATTTTTTATTCTACTCTATTCACTTCCAGGACACTGGAAGCTGTGAGGCCAGAGGCTGATGGAGAAAAGCATGCCGGAGAGACTTCATGACAATGCCAGAGGAGCTTGAGGGATCTGGGTCGGGTCACTGCAGGAAAACCTGAACACCTGAGCATTGCCCCAGAGAAAGAGGGGTCTAACCCAACCCAAGGATGAGCATATCTAGGATTGACTGTGAGAGCAAGAATGGGGCTATTTCTGCTGGACTAAGCATTATATCCCTGAAAATGTTAAGGCACTAGTTCTCTCAGACAGTAAACAAGCTAGCTGGGCACTACTTCCCTGGGAATTTTCAAAAATGGATCTCTGCACTACAACCCTGAGGCTGTGCCTAGAGTGTTACAAAGAAAGCTGAGTGATATAACCACAAAACTGTCAATAAGATTGCTGGGCTGGAATCTGAAAGCTGTGCGAGGTACATTAGATAGAGGGAGAGAAATATCCCTGCCAGTCATGAAACTTGCTTGTTCACTAGTTTATCTATTTTGTATACCTTCAATGTTGACATTCTAGCAGGAAAAGTACTCGTTTTTCATAGTAGAGATAACCTCAGGTTTAGGGTGACCAGACATCCTGGTTTTGCCGGGAATGTCCCGGTATTTGCCCCCTGGTCCCACGTCCGTGAATTTTTTAAGTTTTGAAACCCCGTCCTGGGATTTGAGAGACAGGTACTGTTTTTTGCAAGGATCCGACTAACAAACCCCGAAATCGGGCTAGTTACCACTCCCCATGCTCGCTTTTCACACCCCACAGGCTTACTTAATAGAGAAAAACGAAATTAACGTTTTACCTTTTCTACTTTTTGTTCCTATAATGCGGGTGAAGACCCCCTCACCCCTCCCTACCCTAACTTATACCCTTACCCCACACCCACCTATTATGCACTATACATATACGACTTTACCTGCCATTTCCGGTGAAATAAATTCAGTCAAATCTCCTTTGGTAAAATTGTATTGCGTGAAATGTAGGTATACAATATTATACGGCCATTTGCCATCTTAAGTCATTTTTTTAAGCAACTTAAAAGGGAGATGGCTATGGGTGAGACTCCCTGCCTGCAGACCAAAACCTTTTTGGGCAGTTTTTTCACCAATCAATGTCTAAAGCACGAAAAAGTAATGGCCTGATCCATTCAGGTTTCCCATGTGGTTCAAAAAGTATTCTAAAACAATGACTGAAGTTTTCAATACATGGATTTTTAACCTCGGCTCGATCCTGTTACTTTCTCAAGTATCGCAAAAGCTCGGGGTGATAGCATGAATACCCACTGTCTTGATCTAAGTTCCCTTGGAAGTGTTTTTGTAATTGGGAAAAAAAGTTTCGAAAAGGGGATTAAAGGTATTTATTTTTAAAAAAGCAGGCGCACTTCAGGGCCTCGCCTTCAGTATATAGACTGAACATGACACGCACAGTGGGTTTATGCTCTTTAAAGAACGCAGTGTATATTAAGCTTAAGGAAGTATTTGCTCTCTTGGAAGTAATAACACCACAACACAATGTCAAACAATGGTACTACATTACCTCTAAATTCAAAGAATGTGTATCATGATGAGAGAGAAAAACAAGAATGCAAGGGCGAGGATCAATGTCACAAATTCCATTACTCTCCCACTGGCCTGTAGCCTTCTCCCTGGCTCATAGGCAGCTCACCTTACTATGAAAGCAGTCCAGGATGCAGCCAAGACACAGACACGCCAGAGAGGCGGTTCTACTCAGGCAGGCCTATGCTTAGACCACGGCCTCACAACGTTGTGTAGGTGGGTGTTTCTCAAATTGTGATTACTCCACGTTGCAGGGATGGTAATAGTGAACCGTACTCATGCCGCACTTAATAGGTGTTCATTTCATTTGTTGGGGTACAGTATCATTTTTGGCTGCATTGACTTTAATGAAGTTCAGAACAGTCAATCATATGTTTTCTGTTACCACTGTAACTGGTGACCCCCAGGCTCTCCAATGTCATTGCAAGGCACTAGGTCTGGACAGGAGTATAGGGCGATATTGGAAGATGCAAGTTCCCAGACGTGGAAAGCCTAAGAACCAAGTTGAATCTAACATGCTTTCCACTCTTTTGTGTTGTATCCACAAACTTTAGTCTGTAAATAGTGAACCAACCGGGGCATGTGGGGACAGAAAGCCCTTTACCTGTATTTACAACAAAAGTGCTTGGCTGGGCTACTCAACAATTAGAAGGACTACCCATGGAAGTTTTCTAATTAAAGTGGCAGTGCTTTGCACCAGAACTCTAAGGAAGGACGGCTTTGGCCACCATTACCCATTTAAATTAACCAGTAACATCTAGAATATTATTGCAAGGCAGAGAGGCTTCCTTTTGTATGTTAAAACCTTGTATTTTTTATGACACCAACTAGAAAATGTATTGATAAGCTTCAGAACCAGTAGCATGACCCACTGGGTGCATACAGCAACTGATGTAGAAATGAAACCAATCCGCCCACCTTCCAAGAGCTCCCCAATATGGACACCAGAGGTAAGGGGTGGATGAGTGGACTGGAAAGCTCAGGGGCAGGGCAGATTCTGGTCTCACACTCAGGAGAGCTCAGCAATGGTGTGGCTATATGGATGGGGCTGTAGCGGTAGTACAATAGAGATTCATGGATTTGCAGGGAGAGACAAGAGGACAGATTAGGGCCTGAGGTTAGTCAGAATCTTCCCTAGTTCCCTGATACTCAGACTCACCATGGGGAACAGTCTTACTGAGATAGAAGGTCTGGGAGGTGACACCATTGGACTCAGAAGGTCAATGGAAATTGAAGAAGGTCAGATGTCATCAGTGATGTCATGGACGATATCAAAAATGAGGTCATATGTGACGCCAATCAGAGATTTTCTTGTGATAGACTGGCAGCTTAATAGCATAGTTATTGTTAAGATGAAGTGCCTATGGAGAGTCTTAAAATTAATATTTTAATAACTTCTGAACGCTTGCATGAAAAAATCTGAACATATTCTAGAGAAATATTTGGAGGCAGTTGCCTGTGCATGCAAACTTTCAAAATTCTACATTAATGGCTTCATAGTTTAACAAATGTTTACGTTGACCAGTGTTTTGACACAGGGTTTTCCCATAGCAAATAAATAAATAAATTGGCCCAGATATCTCAACATTGTTTGCTTCAATTTTTACAATATTTTGCCGACACCTACATTTCATCTGGAATTGGTGGACTGAAAATGTTTTTGGAAAATCGATTCAGCCAATTTTGATATATTAATGATTTAAGATTTATCTATATAACACAAATACGAAATGACAATATTTTTGTTTGAAAGAAATAAGCACAAAGTTCAAAATGTATGCCAATAATATGCACAGTAACAACGCCATCCATACGCACAGCATCCATTACCACACACAACATATGGACTCACCCCCACTGCATACACATAACAACATAGACGAAAACAAGGAAATATATACTTAAAACAAATATATCTAAATATGATGCATGCACAATGATGATGTTGTACAAACTACACGGCACCCATACATACAGTACACTAAAGTAAGGAAATGCATGATTCAACCATCATGACCACACCCAACATACACACTTGCCTCTGCTACTTACGCATTACAATATGATCACACACAACAAACACACGATAAAACAAGGAAATAAACACTTCAAGCTAAAATATGCGGACAACATTATCATGACCACACAAAACATACACACTCACCACAGCTGCATACATATTACAAACATAAACTAAAGCAAGAAAATACATAATTCAAGCAACAGTATGCAGCCAACATTATCATGACCACACACAACATACACACTCATACCCACTGTGTACACCTCGAAACATACACTAAAGAGCAAGCTACAATATGCAGCAAACTTTATCATGACTACACACAGCATTCCCCATGGTGTATGCACTACAAAATACACTAAAACAAGGAAATACATAACAATTTAATAACAAAATCAATATGTTGTATAAAAAAACAAACGTAAAGCAGCCCCACAGTGCAGAACATAACATAACCCTTCAACAATATTGCATAAAAATAACATAGTCCTCTCATTACTCAAATGTACTCCATCCACCCTAGAAATTGTCACACTCAGCTCCCGGTTTTACCTGTTTTCCCTTTGTCGTCTTCTTCTTTGAAGGTCTTTCTGTATTCCGGGACAGGTAAGGCCGGTGATCCTCCGTATCCAGTGTGGAGCACAAGCAGACTCGGAGGAAGACAAGAGTTCAGGATTCCAGGAAGGTAAGAAATGAGCTGTCAAAATCTGGGATTAAGTACGGAACCCAGGGCTTCTGCGTAAACGCTAGACCGCAATGTGTCTGAGGCGCTGGCCATGTTGGGAGGAGAACGGCTCCAACGTTGCGGTGCACCATGGACCAGGAAGTCCAAAACGGGCGTAAACGGCGAATCATGACAGAAATACTGTCAATGTGAATTTTAATGTTCCGGTGAAAGATAAATGTCGGCCATGTTGAACTAAAAATATACATACACATCTATTTACATTTATGCAAGCATGATTTATTTTATTATGATTCACAGTTCGACGCATTCAAATTGTATGTGCTGCTAAACTTGAACGTATAATTTTTGTTTCTGAAAATAAACTTGGTAGGCACTTTGAATGTCAAAAAATATTTCAGCTCTTCTTCGGAAGCCCAAATCATTCACTCTATCGTGTATTAAAATTAAATCTGTTGTTTACCACTGTTATAATAGATGACAAGTTTGTCAATAATGTCTTGCTGTTTGCCAGCACGGCAGACATGCCATTCAAAGTTTATGTTACCAAATGGTAAAACTGTTAGCACTCGTCTAACGCAATGTTCCAGCCAAAAAAACAGGAATCTCCAGTTATGAACATGCTTTTTCCCTACATCTAAAGAAAAAAGAAAAAGGCACTTTCAATCACCATATGCACATGCAAAAATACATATACCAGCGTATGCGTAACGAAAGATACGTGCATAGAAATACAAAGACAAACATGCAAAACCTGAACTGCAATAATTTTCTTTAAATACACCTTAACAACATGCATGCCTTACTTACAATACGCATAATTTGATTTGCAAACATTGTGCACATATATACTGTAATAAACCTCGACCAGTAGCAATACTCAAGTCACTGAAATAACGTTGCAACAGTAAAAATACAAGCACAGTGTAATGCTAAATACACCTATATTGCAGATGTATAAAATTATTTACTTACAAAACTTTGAAAATGTAATATACATTATAATATTAAGAAGTAAACATAATACATATACACCACATTTGCTTATATACTTTCCTGATGTTCCATTTTGAAACAATAGCAATGTTAATTTCTTTTCCCCAAAAATATTTTTTATTCACAAATGCATATGCAAATAATGACTTACTGCGCATGCGTAATGCACACTATTTCTATGTTGCTATTGTAACAACCAATCACCATAAAAAACACTCTGCCAAACGTATTTAACAACAAATGCACATGCCATTTCTGCTTTGCACTGCGCCCAAATGTTGCAGTTTTCAAACCACGCCTATTAACAATATTAAACACTTCAATTGAAGACAGTGACCAATGAAGAAGAAAAGTACTATTTACAAACATATATACATTTTTGATAAACATAACCACTAGTATTATAAATAATGTTAAACTTTTCGTTTTCTAATTTCATATTTTAAAACAATTAATGTATGCTTATTTTATTACAGCAAATTTAAAATGTCAACCGCTACCACTGCTTTAGATGCTTCTACAGAGACAGGTTATTTAAATAAGTATTATAAAATCAACATTTACCAGTGAATGCAACAATTCTTTATATGTGAACATTGTTAAACAATAATACTTCCCCTTTTATTTATTTATCTATTTAATAATGCAATATCACAAGAAATATGAACTACAAATACAACTTTATATCATAGTGTATTATTCAATTGTTCAACAAGTTCATACACTTCATATGTTACATAGCTTCATCAAGTTCCTCTCTCATTCTGGATTGTCTGTCTGTTATTCAGGCGTGGTGCACTGCTAACGATCTCTGCCTAAATGCCAGTAAGACTGGGATCCTTCTCATTGGGACCTCAGCTCTCTCCTACACTCTGGTCGTCCTCCCCTCAACCTCAAGTGAGGCAAAAAACACACTGGTGTGTTCAACTCTATTCTATCCATCTCTCCTCACATCATGGACCTTGCAAAGAAGGCTCACTTTCAGCTGAACCTCCTCAGGAACATTCTCCCTTTCCTCACCTTCCCCCAGAAACTCAATGTCCCCAGAGCTCTGGTCCTCTCCTGACTGGACTACTGCAACAGCCTCTTCCTCAATCTGCCTAACTCCTTCCTTCACCCCGTCAACTAATCCAGAATAGGACTGCAAGACTTATCCTTGGCCTCAAGCCCAGGGACTGCATCTCTCCAGCCCTAAAATCTCTCCACTGGCTCCTGGTTGCTGTGATGATCAATTACAAGGCCCTCTGCATCATCCACATGGAATTCTGGGGCCTGGAACCCTGCTACATCCAACTCTCAATACCTCAATACCTCCCTACTAGAGTCCTCTGGTATTCAAGATCAAACTCTCTCCAGCTCAGATGATTTTTCAAGCAGAGAGTGGGGGTAGATCTCCTATGCAGATGCCTCCCTCTGCAATGGCCTCCCTTCTCCTCTCAGACTTAAGCCAGATCTCTTTGAGTTTCGGAAGCCTCTCAAGACCCTACTTTTCTCATCCTCCTTCTCTCTCCCCCCTCCCCTACTAATGTTCCCCCTCTGCCTCTCTTGACTGGCTGCCTGGTTCCTTCAGATTCTTACAGGGCAGCAGGCCCTCCTCGAACTGTCTATGCCTGCACTTGGTCTCCCCCGACCCAGCCACCTGCAATTGACCTTGATTGGCTCCCTCCCCCTGCGCTAGCCTGGCTAGGCCTGCTCCCCTTGACGCCTTCCAGCCCCAACCCTCGACCTTCTTTCCCCTGCACTCGGCACTCCCTGAGCTCTGCCACCCTGGCCTCCTCCGGCACTGACTTAACCCATGGGCCCTTCTGCCCTGACTGGCACTTCTCCCTCCACTCTCCCCCACACTTCTTGTTACTGCAGTTGCATGATCCGATTATCATAAGGCCTAGTAGGACAATTTTGGGTTTTTCTTCATCTCTGTTCACCCCTTTGTTGCCTTTTTGCACCTTGAAACACCTTGTGTACAGGCACACTAGAAATATTCAATAAATAAAATATTAAATAAATAAGTGTGTACGCTAAATTCAGTCACTTTTGTAATGCTATAAAGCACTAATGTATGCAGTAGCGCACTAGTCATAGCACTATATAAATGAAATGCTAATATGAATGTATGGAGGAGCACACTATTCATAGCACTATATATGAAATAATAATACAAATGTATGCAGTAGCGTGCTACTAATTTTACATTCTTCATACACTTTATAGCTTCCCCCGTGTGTATGCTGAAGAGTTATCCTTTAGGCTTATTTAAAAGTCCTTAATATTATAAAGTACATGTGTGTATGCTAAATAGTACACCATTTAATGTTTAACAAGTGTCTTTACAATTATAACATACAAGTGTGTACACTAAACAGCATGAATAGCATAATCAACGTACAATAAAAAAAACATTTAACCAACAATGCACAATCTGAAGTTTAAAAAGCGATACGCCTCACATCATAAGCGCATTAATGTATACATTATTTTACTTTACAATAGGTCCTTACGGGCACTTAAGCTTTTAAAAGTGTGTCCCATTTTCATGAGAATATACCTTATAAAATTACTTATGTATGCTTGATGTAATGTATGTAGCACTGCATATATGTGATATGCTTTACACGCCAAACAGTACATATAACATCATCAGCGTACATGAATACTTTTACACTCATAGAATATCTAATTTCGTTTGGACTTTTGTTAATCTTGTAAAATTTCTAATGTGTCACCTTAAAACGCTCATGTATGCATATTTTATTTCAGTACATTTCAAAATGTCAACAACCTCTTTGGACTCTTCTACAGAGCCAGGTTAGTAAAATAGTCATTATAAATTCTACATTTACCATTGCATGCAACAATTACTTATATGTGAACATAATGCTATATTGCAAGAAATATTAACTATGAATACAACTGTTTGGGGCAGCATACCATTTGGTTGTTCAACGAGTGCATAGGTGTAATATACTTCATAGCTTCAACAGGTGCAACAGTGATAAACCACACATTGTTAGCCCTGTCTCCTCTACCTGCTCCACCTCATCCCACTGTGGCAATGGGTAAACCCTTCATGTCAGCACTGTCTCCTCTCCTTTTTGTGAGCTGTATTCCAATGACTGTCCTACCTCAAGCAAACGCTGCTGTGCATTAGGCACCTGGAGGGGCCACACAATTATCCCATCATATCTCCACCTGGCAATTTGATCTATCTATCTATCTATCTATCTATCTATCTATCTATCTAGAAGACAATGAGAAAAAGGGAACGAAACAGGCACAACAGGGAAAAGCCAAAAACTGAGTTGGTTGTATTGATGTATTTTCTTGTCATTTAACCAGGTTCTACATCAAAAAGCAAAGTCTTCAGCTGTTTCTTGAAGAGAGCAGTTGAATTACTATCAGCAAGATGTCTGGAAAGAACATTCCACAGGGCAGGAGCCCAGGCATTGAAGCTTGTAGCCCCAATTTTCTTCAAGACGGTATGTGGTTGACTCAAACAAGTGGTGTTATTAGATCGTAAGGTACATCTGATAGGGTTCTTTGTTATTCTGGTTTTTAGAAAGAAAAGCGCCTCATCATGCAGGCCTTTATAAACTGTAACTAAGCCCTTAAATGGCAACCTCTGTCGAATTGGCAGCCAATGTGTGGAGAAGGAGCCAAGTACCTCCACCTCAACCATCTAGCCCATATTGCCTATATGTTGGGAGCCAGAGTGTGAGACATGTGCAGTATCTGTGAAAATACCGATACCAAGGAGAACTCTGGAGGCAAGGTTCCCATTGAGAAAGCCATACCTGCATACGAGCCAGTATGATGGCCATTTGAATGAAATCCCAGAAGAAGCAGGACCAATGAATGAAAATGCAGATTGGTGACCTCACACAAAGCCAGACTGACATACATAGAAGAGATGGAGAGACAAGAGAAGTGAATATAGTCTATAAAGCACCAAGACCATATCAAGGTAAGTGACATCTCAGGCTCGAGATGAGGAAACCTATGCTACAGAAACAATGAAGCTATCAAGTCATTTTACACGTGTACAGATGCAAAGAAACGCAAGCAGACAAATTATTCTTGAGGCTAGCTATCTAGTGAATAGATTGCGGCATGCGCCAACATATACATATATAGGAATAAAGTGAAGAATGGATGTTTTCACGTTTTATAGCAGAGCTGGACCAAAGAAGGAAGGCCTTTTTTCAGTGTGTCACAGTTGAAAAACAACAAAATTGCAGAAGTGAATCTCAGAAGGTGAGGCTTGATGAGCTCCAAGAAGCCAAGGTCTTATCGGACTGGGATGAGCAGATATTAGTTACAATTGTGTGAAAGAATGAAACTCCTGTTCAGAAAACATGGACGAAAACAAGGAAGACATCAGAGGTCTATTAAAACGTAGTATTATAAATGCACTAGAGCTCATATTTGTGGTCTTCAGTCACGTGAATGGATGGAACTGGACAAACATGATGAACCACACCTATGCACAGAGGCAGGGTCTGCCTCTACTCCCCTGTATTCTCCAGAGCAAGGAACATTTCCAAGGCCACGTTCCAAGCCTTAATTGACGGTCAGACCACTGAGGCGATGATAGATCATATGCTAATTGGTGGAAAGCTATGGTTATGACCAGCTCACCAGCACCTGGAAGTCCAGCCGGAATGCTGCTAACGTGAGTGGAAAAGTGCTGACGGATGTAAGAGTGCCAAACAATTGTAGGTGTCATGCCTGCCAGATGGTCCAGGCAGGATCCATTTGCCTCTGCCCAATCACCTGTCAGGAGGTTTAAGGTTTTGCAATCCAAACAGAACTTTACAACCAGAACGGGTGCCAGACCCTTCTACTCTCATTATAGAATCTCTGGGAGATTACCATGGAAATGCTGTTAGGTATGTTTAGAACAAGCACGTTACGTGGGTTAGTGTCACATGGTTGGGGGCATGGCTGTCTCCTTTTAATCACTGTGGTGACCTACTCCAGTGCTTCTGATTAGCGTTTTTTGTCCTAAAGCTTAACACTCACTTCATCTTAGCAACTGTCCTCTGTTGATTCAGCCGTTCCATACGGCATTTTGATTAATTAATTACCTTCACTTTGCTAGCCAGCAGCTCTTCAGTTATTCTTGCTACCTCCTCTTGGAGCTAGCGGTTCCCGCCGGCGTCCTGCCAGTTTTCCTCTGCCGTCTTCAGTGGATTTTTCCTTTTCAGCGCTAGTGATTCAAGACACAGGTATTACTTCATACACGGCTACTGTTAGAGTTACCGGCCTCCCGACGTCTGTGGAGGTCTTCACATTCCGATCCTCTGAACTCTGCTGCAGCTCATTCCCACGCTGCACGGAGCACGCGGCTTCCAGCTCATTCCAATGCCACACAGAGCACGCGGATCGCAGCTCATTCCAATGCCGCACGGAGCACGTGGCTTGCAGTTCATTCCAACGATGCATGAAGCACGCGGCTTGCAGCTCATTCCAAGGCTGCACAAAGCTTGTGTTGTGGCATCTCTTCAGTCATCTGGATCTCCACAGCTGATCAAACTCTTACTCTGGTGCCTAACCATTAAGGGCTAGTCACTCCATGTTACTTCAGACATTGTTTCAACACCAGCTACAGGTCACTACTGCTAAGTGAACATATAAAGTTCTGACTTAAGTTCTGGGAATTTTCCTTTACCATAACCTATCATTACTCTGTTCACTGGCTGCTTTCTCTTCTAATTGGATGCCTACATTTGAACTAGTGAGAGACTTGGGCTAATCATTGCTGGAATCTGTTGCATCCTTCAGTGCACTGGACTCATAGATGCTCTGCTGCCTTTAGTGCACCAGCCAGACACTAGTGTGTCCCTCGTGCCGTACGGGTTTAGTCCCTCACTAACCTTCTTCCTTTCCTCGTCTTCTTCGAAGCCACCAAGTTCTACAAGATCCTGGTCTTCAAGTGCCTGCTATTTCATCCTAAGGTAGGGATCGATCTTGTTGATCATCAACTTTTGGCGGACAGGTTGACCTTAGTTGGTAAATGCTCCATAGAAGCGACAACATGGTTTAAATCCTTCTTGGGTCCACGATATATGAGAGTAACCAATGACAATGCTCACTTCATTGCTTCTATACTATTATGTGTCATCCCTCAGGGTTCATGTATTTCGCCTTTGCTCTTTAATATTTACTCACGTCTCCTCTGCACTCTCTTGTCGGCTATGTGCATATATTTTGCCAACTATGCCGATGACACGCAGATTGTTATCAAACTTTCTGGTGAGTACCAAAAAGATCTAGAGCATATCAATCACATCTTTGCAGAAATTCAGAATTGGATTGCTTTAAACTCTTTGGCTCTCAATAATGCCAAAACTGAGTTGCTGGTTTTGGGCACCCAGCAGTGGCTAAAGAAACTGGATATGAAATATGACAATTTCTTGATTGGTCAGCATGTTATCCACATATCAAAAACTGTAGAAACTCTTGGGGTCTTTTTCGACCCTAAATTGTCTTTTACTTGACAGACCAACTATCTTAAATCTTCTTGTCATTACTATATCCAGCTCCTAGGGCAGATACGGCCATATTTGTCCAGAGAAAGTCTTGCACTGATTGCAACTGCGATTGAGAATTGCAAGCTGGACTACTGCAACAGTCTCCTGACTGGTACTTCTCAGGCCAATCTTAAAACGCTGCAGGTGATCCAGAATAGCGCAGTGCAAGCTGTGTTGGGACTCAAGCGCAACATGCACGTTTCCGAAGCTAGGCGCAGCCTGCATTGGCTGCCTGTTCAACAGCAGCTGCATCATAAGGGCCTGTCCATTGTGTACAAATGCTTGCATGGCAAGGCCCTATCACATCTTATTACTAGGATAAAAAAGAAAACTGCTGGTCATTTATTACGATCCAGTGGCGATACTACTCTGGTCCAACCCCTGTCTATTCTGAAAAGATTTGGAGGAGCTGGATTTAATTCTTGGGCCCTTGCCCTATGGAACTCCATGCCAAAATACCTTGCTGATAGCAGTTCATTGGGTATCTTTAAGAAACAACTAAAAACCTTCTTGTTTGATATAGTTCAAGGGTAATTTCTACCTTTACCATGCTGCTGTCATTCATTCCTGTATTCCACTTATGTGTAATTTCACACCAGTTCCTTTTCTGTTGCCTTATAGGATGAATACTGCCCTCTTCTTGTGTCTCCTTTTGAACTTTATGTTATTTCTCCCCTCCTGTGTGCGCCCTGAGGCCTTGGGGTTAGTGGCGCAATACAAGAACACAGATAGATAGATAGATAGATAGATAGATAGATAGATACCTGGTGAGTTTATTACTCAATTCAGCTATCTTCTTTTAGGAGAGAAGATTCCATCCAGTAGAACAAGCCATCTAGTAGAAGAAGCAGTACAACAACACTGGTTTCCCAGTCATAGGGAATCACGCCCTTCTCAGTGATTCACTGCACTAGCTTTAGTTCTTCTCAGCTAGTGGGGTTGATCATTCTGACGGTATTACTACGTCAAAAGTGGTCATTTTCCCAGGGCACTGCCGCTTCCTCCAGGATCCATACCAGCCCGGGAAGCATTATTATTGCTTCTTCTAAATTGCTTTCTGTGTGCCCAGCATAACAGTAGGGGGCGGCATGATTAAGAGCCCTATAGTTTGTGTAACCAATATGACGTTGTGTATTTCCTGATGTTCATAGTGATCTGTTTGAGGGGAGGGCTTAGTTGCCCCAACTGATGTTAAGGAGCCTATCACTTTCTTAGACTAGTATGGAATGTATGCTTAAATGTTCCCTCTAAGCTTATCACATTTGCCACTAGGTTTTTGTAGTTTGCCACGTAGGATGATGTTAGTAAGTGCATGGTCAATTATCGCCCCATTTCGCTTTTGCCTTTCCTGATGAAGGTCATGGAGGCACTTGTATCACCACTACTCTCCACATTTTTGGAATCCACGCAGTTTCTTGATTCTTTTCAATCTGGTTTTCGACCTGGCAGAGGGACCGAGTCGTTTCTTAACTCGGTGTTGGATGACCTTATGCGTCTTGTTGATCAGGGCGGTGTTGGAGCAGTCCTGCTTTTAGATCTGTCGGCTGCGTTCGACACCGTCGATCACCCTCTTCTTATCTCATGGCTTTCTGAGGCCGGAATCTCTGGCCACGTCCTCAAATGGTTCATAGCCTTTCTTACTAATCGCTCACAGTCAATCTCACTTCCTCCTTTCTGCTCTGCACCTGTCTTCCTCACTTGTGGTGTCCCTAAGGGCTCGGTGCTTTCCCCTATTCTGTTCAATATTTATGTAAGATATCTGCTGTTTCTCATTGAGTCTCATAGGTTCCACTTCTATTCATATGCAGATGATACCCAGCTACTGGTCTGTCTTGACCTAACCAAACCTGAAACAGCTTACAGATTAAAAAGTGTCTGGAGGAACTTGGTCTATGGATGATGCTGAATTGGCTCAAGCTAAACGGCACAAAAACGGAAGTCCTGGTTATGGGTACTTCTACCCCTCATGTGTTCTGGATGGCGACTTTTGGCCCCCTTCATTCGGCCCTCTTCCTATACCCATTCCATCAGTTAGGAACCTTGTAGTCCGCTTCTCGGCTACCCTGACCTTGGAGGACCAAGTCGTAGCAGTTTGCAAATCAGGTCATTTCAAACTTAGGGTTCTTTGAAAAGTTCTTCCCTTCATCCCTCCTGCCAGTCAAGCACTGGTTGTAAGAGCCCTGGTCCTTAGTGTCCTGGACTACTGCAACTCAATTTATCTGGCGCAACCTGCCTACTTGATTGGTCGGCTTCAGCTGCTTCAAAACGCTGCAGCCCGCTCCATCATCTGCCCCCCTTTTGGAGCCCACATGACCCCATTATTGTGACAACTTCACTGGCTCCCTGTTGCTCAGCACATTTTGTTCAAGTCTATGTGCAAAGTACATCAGGCGTTTTATGGATCTGGCGCAGAATATCTGCAAAGTAAATTCGCTCCCTATCAGCCCTCACGCACCCTCCGTTCTCTTACCACCCGGCGGGTGGTTGTACCTTATTTCAATCTGGCTCATAATGGTGGTCGTGCTTTCTCTGTCGCCGCTGCAAGAATGTGGAATGACCTTCCCCTTCCGCTACGCGACACCACTAATCATCTTGCTTTTCGTCTAGGATTAAAAACCTTGCTTTTTTAGCTGCGCTCCTTTCCGCCCGCCTCCTCAGCGCCAAGATGCCTTCGGGTGTAACATAACATAACATAACATAGGTTAAAGCCATCAATGATGAGGTTTTACTATAAGTAAGATGTTTTTTCTGAAGCAAATTGAGAGAAACCGAGCTACGATACGTCTGTTGATGTCTCTTGTACTCCCTGTTTTAGATAATTTATATTAAAACAGTTAACTTTTGCCAACTTCCTGATTCATTTTGATTATTGATGTTTGAGTAACTTCTGCATCCCCATTCATCTCAAAGTATTGCTACCTCATCTTAAAGGGCTGGGTCGACTGTTCCGGTTCACATGGTAGCGGAGAGGATGGTTAAAGAGCCATCGACCTAAGTAAGCTTCAGGTTCCCGGCAATATCGCATGTCCTCTGCCATTCGGCTGAAAGGACGTGAAGCTCCTTGTAGACAGCGGAAATAGTTTTTAAAATGTAGCCTTGCAAGCGCAGGTGAGATGGGTCCCTCGGTTTGTATGAAATCCCCTCCCAACTTCTACAGGAAGCTGAACGGACGGAAGGTTGTAGCGGTGGATAAAGAGGAGGTGATCCCGAGAGTCGGAAGTCGAAAAAGCGAATGGTGAGTAAAACTGAGTGAGGTGGCAAAATTGTGAATGTGCAGTGAGTGGAGAAAGTGATAAGGGGAAACAAATAACAGAGGGAGGTTGGGGTAAAGACAACTTGAGACTATGAGCATCAAGTTATTAAGTAATTGACTTGAGGAAAGGAGCCAAGCAATTAAGAAACTGTGAGATGAGGATCGTCACAGTAGAGTAAGCCCAGTGTCCTGCATCATAGCAGGTAACAGAAGGAGTCGTATTTAAAGTCCCATTAGCTGATGACATAGACTACAGACTTGTTTAAAGACTTGTCTAAAGAGAACGACTCGCTTCCCAATCAGGGTTTTTTTTAGGGGCAAGGTTAAGTCTCGAAGATCGCAGACTGAGGTATATGTGGCCGGTCGAGTATGTCAGTTTGTTTGTTTGTTTTATGTGTTCTACAGTTATATATGTGGTGAAGAAATATTAGATGAATTAAGAGATGTAAAAAGGAAAAACACGAGATAAGAGTTAATTATTTATTTGTTGAAATTAACTTGATGGTGTTTAGTAAATAAGTAGATTGGAGTAAAACGTGATATAAAGGGTTTAGAGCTGTGACAATTGGTGCATGTTCATATTGTATTATTTTTCTGAAGAACGTATTTTTGAAAAAGTGCAAGTGTAAAGGTGAGTATTGACAGTCAAGTGTGATGAGTTAAAATGGAGGATGTTATTCCACTTACACATCTATGCAAGAAGTTGCCAAAACATGCACCCAAGCTTAAACAGTACAGTGCGGAATGGGTTAAAGGCACGGCAGACAAGATTTTCATGCCACGGCCACAAGGGGAATCACTTTCAAAGGCAGTTTTGCAACACATGATGACATGGTTGCATGTAGCATACACGGGAAAGAAGTTAGATAAAATGCTAGCGAGCTTAGAGCTCTGGAAAATGTACCAGGAGGAAAGACAAGAGCTGCCTCCTGAAGACTGGATACTTAACATATGCAAAGAGGGTGTGAGGAGCCTTCTGCCCCCCGCCGTGCCTGAAGTAAAAGGAGATAGTATAAAATATGATGTAGTGTACCCATTAAGAGAACTTAAAGCAGCGGCAGGATACAGCAATCCGGCATATGAGTCGCCTGTGCATAGCAGCGACGAGGGTACAGAGAAGATTACTGAAAGAGAGGTGATCTCTAAAGTCTCAAGGGATAAAGAGAGAAATGACAAGGAAAAAAGTGACCGACCAAGTACATCTTTAGATATAGGAAGATAAATAAAGAGATGGAATGGAGGAAAGGATAAGGCTGATGAGGTAGCGCTCATACAGAACGAATGGATGGGTAGTACATTTTGCTCAAACTTGATGGTAAGAGCATTGAGGAAGTAATGCAAAGAGAAGATCGAGACAAACAAGACAGGGGCAAAAAGTTGTATTAGGATGAACAACTAAAAGAGCAAAATAAGGGCAGAAGAGCAGAGGAAATATGACAACAGACAAAGGGCAATTGAAGAACAAGAAAGGCTAGAAAGAAAGAGAGAAGAACGGGAAGAACAAGAGTTAAGGGATAAAAGGATACAAAGACATAGAGATGAAGAAATACAAAGGGCAAATGAGAGAAGAGATATGACAAGAAAGGAAGAAGAAAGAGTGAGAGAAGAAGCAAGTAATCAGAGAGAGCTTGATAATGAAATAGAACGAAAGAGAAGGCAGAGAGCACACGATACTGAGCGTGTAGAAAAGAAATTAATGGATCCTAATCCAGTAGTAGCATGGGAGGACATAGAAGAATTCCTCCCAGCACATGAACCAATCCCAGGTCCGTCTAGAGCAAATCTAGAGGATGTGTTTGACTACAGAAGCATTGGGACGCAATCGATAAAGTCTATCATGATATGAGGACTAAGAAGGAACTGAAAGGAAAGGGTAAAATCAATTGACTCGAAAGTACGCAGTTGTATGACAGAGAGGGAGGTTCGAGTAGTTTTGAGCCTAAAGAGTTGTCTTTAGACAGACTAACTCTGAATCGAGATTAAGAGGAGGGAAGCCATACAAGTTGGGGACAGGATATGTCAGACGAAGACAGGGAAACCTTCAGTGGGGAGGAGGGAGGTAACGATGTGGTCCATAGGACAAGGAAGTAAGATGGTCGGATCTAGATCTACCCAAATCAAGGGCATTAGAATCTCTGGCGCGTCTAGATCAACCTAGAGGGAGATCCCCTAGTGAGAGGGGAGGCTCACCACCTTATGTGAGCAGATAAAGATCGCTGCCAGGAAGGAAGCGGTGTGGAACCATGGTCCCTGCTATGGACAGACAGATGATGGGGGATGAGTGTGAATTTGGGATATCACAGTTTCCTTTGTTAGCGAAAGGAGGAACCAGACCGCAATATATACCATGGCGACAGATGGATAAGGACAATTTAAGGTGTAAACGTCCGAGTTTAACTTCTGGCACTGGGAAATGGATACATGAGTTAGAAAAAATGATAGGAGGAAACATGTTAGCTACTGGAGACATGAAAGGTCTTCTAGCCACTATTATTGGGGAGAGAGCAGATGATTTTTGGTCGAGAGCAGGATACTCTAGTGTCACTATGCAGAACAAGGCTCACTATGGAGCACCATTTACTAACTGTAGAGCGGCAGTCTGGAAAGCGCTCAGAGTGCTGTATCCGGACACGTCAGATAAGGGAGCTATAATGGTGAAAAAGATGCAGGAAGGGGATTATCCTTCTTATTTACATTCAGAATGTTCAGGAATAATGGAGCTTGGAGACTCCCGAGCCTTGGGGGAAATCTATATCTGTGTTTTATCATATACTATGCCAATGGAAGCCAGAGCCAGTACAAAAGCAGCTCAAGAAGTTAGTAGGCATGGAAGCAAAGCCACGGTCAGAAATTCAGCTGACCATTGCACATTACTGCAGACTGTTGCAGGAGAAGAATCAAAAGAAAGATGATGTTAGGAAAGGCGACAAAGCTAAATTGGTGCAGAAGAAATTGTCATAATATGCCATAGAAGGGGCGATGTTCACTAGCAGAGAAGGGTTGAGTTCACAGCAAGCAGCAGGTATGCCACAGGTGAATAACCAAAGGAAGTATGATCAAAGTAATAATGGATTTGCACCACAATGTAGGGGAGGTTTCTGAGGCAGAGGCTTCCAGAATAATCAAGGAGGCTCTCAGAATAATCAGGGACATTTCCAGAATAACCAGGATGGGTTTCAAAACAAGCATACTGATAGTCAAAGCATGCAGGAAGAGCAAATTAGGAGGCCTCCTGTATGTTGGACATGTGATATGTCAGGACACCTTGCACACATGTGTAGAAGTCAAGGGTTTGTGCAAAATGGATAATTCTCAAGAAGAGGGTCGAAATACACGCCTGCATACACTCAACAGAATGGAGATGGGTTTGCCCAAAATCAGACAGTACAGCAAACAAAAGTGCCGAGAATGCAACCAGGTTTGCAAACACAGCAGACAATAATGAATCCGCCGCAAGGGCAGTCACAAAATTCACCCAGCAGGCACAACAGGGCACACATACAGGACAGTTATTGACTCCTAGGATAGGGGGTGTCACTGTTGAATGAGGAAATCCTTTCACAGGTACGGGAATAAGCATATAGCCACAGTAGGACAGCTCATATGTCGAGAACTGCATCGTATGTCAAAAGTTTACTGCTAGGCACACACTGCGTACAGTTAGAGGAGTTATCCCGAGACCTAATGGTCCCTTTCAGCATTTGTATATCGACTATGTCGACATGCTGCAAGTCTATAATGGATATATGATTGTAGTAGTATGCGCCTTTTCAAGGTGGATTGACGCTGGTCCATGTACACATCCAGATTCCACCTGCACTGTGACATTTGTAGTACGAGAAGTATTTCCTAGATGGGGAATATGTGAAGTATTAAGATCAGATAATGGCCCTCGTTTTGTCAATGAAGTCACACAGATAAGCTTGTTGCTCAGTATACAGCACAGGTTTTCATCGGCTCATCACCTGCAAGCAAACAGGATCTGTGAGAGACTCAACAGGCTGCTTAAAGAAAGAATAGCCAAAATGAAGATTAACTTGAAGAAAGGATGGTTGCATTGCCTACCACTGGCATTATATGTGTTGCGAAATCAACCAGGTTCCGACCACCATACGCCCCATGAAATAGCGACAGGGAGGCAGATGAGGACACCCCTCACACCTCTGTCTAGAACTAGAAGTGATGCCCAGATGACAGCAGGATTGTTAGGAAAGGAGTTACGTGATTACTTAATATTTATGACTACAAGTATCTCTGCCATTTCAGAATAGCTCAAACGGAAGAGGCGTGGTGCTCAGACCACAGATGGAGACAATCTTACAACCGGATCTGAAGAACTACGTCTTCCCAAACTTTTCCAGGGAGATCGGATCCTGATCAGGAATGTCAGTGGCACGAGCCATGCTTTAATGGCCCATTCATTGTAGAGACATGGATCTGGGGCATACCATGAAAGGAAAAATGGTGCCAAACGAATAACATAGTATAGGATGGCAAGAGAGATTGTGTATGAAAAGTGGTTAATGCTAGGTGTTGTAGACAAAATTGATTTTTTATACAGTATCCATGTTGTTTTAGTTATATTTGGTGATATAAGTTTTTGAATACATTTTGTATGAATAATTGATATTAGAGTGTTTAATCCAACCTCAAGGCCCCAGATCCATGTTTCTGTATATGACTATATTGTTCACCTGAAGGATCGTTGGGAGTACAGGCACCCTTTTTGTTTTGTTTCCATTCATTGTAGAGGATATAACGCCATCAGCAGTGAAAGTGCAAGGCAGGCATGCATGTATATTTCTTAGAGACATAAAGATCTATGCTGGAGAACCCCCTTCACTCCCTCCCCTATCGGAAGCAAGCATAGGGGAAGAACCTCAGCACATGCAGACAAGATCCATGATGAGGAAGAAGGACACAGAAACTGTCAAATAAACAGATTCAGAATACTTTGGACTGTGGCTTGTTCGGGACACACTTTTAAGCTGTTAAAAAAGGACTGAAAAAAGGCTATTTTTTCTTGAGCCACAGGAGATTGCTAAACATTGGCCTAAGACATGCTTAAGTCTTGATCGGGAAGGAAAGAATGTCAAATTTGGATTTCCTTTTCGACGACTGGAAGAGGGAACAGTTCCCCGATTCCTTTCTCACTGAGTTTCTCTTTGGAGGCACTCATGGTGGTGTCCAATGACAACATTCATCAGATCATCCTTGTCATTTTTCTCTACATTCTACGTTCTTGCCCTTCGTTGGTGGGGAGAACTACTGACGTTCGTAATTTCTTGCAAGATCCTAAGAATGACCTAATCGTGAGGAGATTGCTTGCAACCATAATAGAGCAAGTCCTCCAGCTTCCTGAGTACAGTGGGGAAAACACAAATGCCCCTATCTGATGAAAATGCTCATAGACTAGTAGGATTGGTTTTCCACTACCTAACTGAGGAATGCCCACCTCTTGTTGGAAGACAAACTGATGTTCACACGTTTTTGAGAGATCTGAGGAATACAGTGGCACTTAATGAATTGCTATGCAACCTAATCGAACAGGTTAACCTATATTCTGAGCGAACACTGAGAAATGAATGAGACTTTTGGAGGAAGAGATCTAGAGACAACTAGCTGTAGTCTTCTACTTCTTGCTGGAAAGACACCCACATTTGTTTTGTCGAAAGGACAACTCTTTTCTATACATCAGGAACCCTGTTAATCGTCCTGCGACCAGCCAGCTGCTTGAGGAGCTTGTTGAGAAAATTAAGATATTGCCAGAGTATTGCATGATGTTGCCCAAAAAAAAGTAGATTTTTCCTTCCTTAAAAAATATTGATAATGGACAGCATCAATAGTAATAAGGTTATGGCCGACAACGAGAGAACTCCACGATGTGCTACTGTTGTAAGAATTGGGCCTACCTTTACGTCATTTATACATGCATTTTGTTTATAGTGAAACTTCTCTCTCTTACAGTGCGCACTGCTTACTATTTGGATCCGAATAAAGCAAAGATTCCCTTCTATCTTCCTATGCAGAAGGATGGTACAGATGTGGCAACTACAAGGCAGCCAATACCTTATGTAATTATCCTTACTCTAGAGGTACATTCAAAAACACCTAGTTCTGTGATAGATAAATCTAGGCTTCCTTTTGGGGGAAGGTCACCTATGGAGATTATATGAGACACTTTTTGGCCTCCATATTATGTTAATAGGATGAGACTTCTGGAACTATCTCTTTCACAAGTAGTACATGTAAAAACACCAAGTCCACTGACAAATGTTTCTGTAATCGGTCCAGTAAGAAGGAGTTATTCTGAAACACTTCATGAGATGATTATAGAAACTCATAAGAAAAGAATGAGACCTAGGAGACGTGCTAGGGAGGATGATCATGGATCATCACTCCAGCCCTGGTTATGTTGTCATCAGTGGGGGCAAAAAGGGTTCACTATCCATCTGTATACAATCATGTCAGATTACTGCAATGTGACAGACCTCTTACATGCTCTCAGGCTCCAAATCACATTATATTGTGGGAACGCCATCAAGGCTCAGAAAGCAGGGCACCTGAAACCACATCAATACTAAGCTCCCATATGGAAGACACAGTATACAATGGCAACATTGGTTGGTGAGTTGCCTGCAACATTCATGTCACCAGGTCTGGCTGATCAACACCAGAGGAAGACCATGTGTAACCTCAACACCACGGAGCACAACACCCAAACATTCTGGGGAAAATCAGATGGGCCAAGTGCTTTACCAGCCACTGTGTAGGTTACCATTGCTGGTAAGCAGGTGAAAGTCCTCCTACATAGCAGGTTTAAGCTCACCATCATCTACAAGCCATTTTACTGGAAGCACCTGTCACAGTTACTGCTGGAACAATACACCGGGCTGAACCGCTTTGGTGTGGGAGATACTACCTGCAAATATCTGCAGTGTATATGGGTTAGACTACATGTTCTGCAAAAGGCAGTAAAAGTTGACTCTCCTATTAATTCTTTTAAACAACAGCCGAAAACTCAGAGGCACCCATGGTGAATGGTATAATGTCCTTTCATCACCAGTAATTTCAAAACCAGACTTTTAAACATGCACAGAATTACGAAAATGGTAAACTAAATTTTTAGGGGGGTTGGTGGGGGGGTTCAGAGGACAAAGGCAGATAAGGTGTTGTGGGGGAAGGGAACATGTAAAAATAGGCGAGGGAGGGAGGAGTGAGAGGGGGGTCATTCGATTACCATTTTCATAATTCTATACACGTTTAAAAGCCAGGCGTTGAAATTACTGGTGATGAAATGACATAGAACCTGGTAAATAGAACCAACTTCTTGATGTTCCACCCATTGGCTTGTCTTTACAAGGACATGGCATGGCCATGATCTGTCAGCACACTGGCCTTGCCCCCTTTATTCCAGCAGCCGTACTTTACAGGGTCTTTGGTAGCGTCCCTGTAGTTATAGTTAAGTTGCTCAACCCATAGGAAGAGCAGTTTTTGGGTGGGTTATAACTTTGGCGCTGTTTGACAGACTTGCATGAAACATTGGAAAAAAAGTACATACCCACTGAAGGTTTTTGCAAAGTTTTGTTAAGGGGAGGCAAAGTTATAGGGGGGGTCTCCAAACTTTTGAAAGCCGAATAGACATACATTGAAAAGATTTTTTTTCATGCCTACAGATCAAACTGCTGCACGAATTTGCACCAAACTTGCGCGAGGAGCGGCGGCCTGGCCTTGAAAGCATGCTTTTGAAAATTTGGTGTGAATTCATGTAGTAGATTCTTTTGAAATGGCCAAATAGTAGGTCCCCAAAAATGTGTGATATCTGCATCCGGTCCGTGTACTCACTTCCTGGTTCGGTGTCTGTGGACGCTTCTGAACCAATCAGGGAGGGGCGGGACGTTCCTGGACATTGCATGTGCCCGCTGATTGGTCAATTAAAAACGTGAGGTGCGTCAAAACTTTTGAAACAGACGCCATGCTGGTATTGCAAGCAGTGCCGTAGTCCACGGACATCACAATAAAAACATATTAAAAAACACAAAGTTACACTTGTCAAACTAATGAAACAATCTCTGGGGAACTGAGGAGTGATGAAGATCGAATGGGAAATGTCCAGAAAAATCCAGAAATTTGGTGTTTTTTGTTCTCTGAAGTCGGCGAACATTTCAGATGTTCGGGATATTGCTGAGATGTTCACAAACTTGACAAAAGTTCAAGGACATCCATTCATATTTCTACATTATGAGGTCGGTGAAGAGCATTGGATGGTTTATAACTTTGCCATCATTCAATGAAACTGTCGGTGAAGAGCAGTTTTTGGATGGCTTATAACTTTGGCGTCATTCAATAGAACTGCATGAAATTTTTAATTATAATTTTAGACCCAACATCAAATAAGTCAAGTGCCATTTTTCCAAGAGGGGGCAAAATTAGAGGGACGGGGCCCTTAAATTGTATAAATTGTAACAGCCTATTTTAAACCATCTCCTTGTATTCGAATCAGCCTACCTTAATCAGACTGCTTCTCTGCACTTTCTCATTGTACTTCATCAAGTAGCCTTTACCACATTAGTACTGCAGCACAATCCCTAATTAGCTTACGTTGAGTAACTGTTTTCAAGTACTTCCAAACTAGCCACTCCACCTAGTATACAGTTTGCGAACTAGCTCACTATCCTAAACTGTTTTCTCGCACTCCGAACTAGCCTACTCTACGCCAACGTTGCAGCATTTCCTATCAGCCTACTTGTTCTTTAAGCTGCTCGCCTGTTTCCTGAAATCACTCTATGTTAATTGTCTCCTGCTTTCGAAATAGCCTATTCTATGCTAATGCGGTAGCACTCCCTATCAGTCTACCTGTTCTAAGTTGCTCGCCTGCATCCTGACGTCACGCCATTTCATTGTTTCCGGTATACTTGAATCAGCCTATTCTACGATAATGTTGTAGCACTCCTTATTAGCCTAGCTTTGTTTAAATTTGCCATCATGTATTTCTGAACGAATCTACTCATCCATAGGGATCTAATGAACCTAATTGAGCTGCATAGCTAGGATTACACTTGTTCTATCCACAGCTGAATAAACTACTATTTATTTAGCACAACCTGCCTATTACTGCCTTAATGTTTAGTACCTGTAACTGTAAACTGCTTTTAACCCACCGCCTTATAATTATGGTATTTACCTGTATTGGTTGCTTCCAACCGTCTTGAACTACACATTGTCTGACCTCGCACAGTAACACATTTATACTAATATTGCAAAAGCAAACTATTACTATTATTATATAGACCATATTACCATGCTCTTATAACTATACATGCACAGCAATTATCGAAGACTGCGCTGGCTCCGAACCCCCTACCAGCCATCTCCCTCACACACCTTCTTACACTACCCCATGCACCCCAAGATCTCACAGATGTTTGCCATCACGACCAACAGACCAGCACCACCTCCATTGCATCAGCACACATCCACACCCACCACCACACATCTCCTCTTCTACTCTTTATCTGTTATTCTTACCACATCCTGGATCAGCAGTGACATGCCCCCCTCGCTCACACACATACCGCCAGTACCCTCACAACATCTCTCTACCACAACCCACATACAGACCACCTATCAAAGCCTCCACCCTGCCAATTTAAATGTCCACACCCTCTCACACGACAGACTCCTCAGGCTCAGAGCGTGCACAGAGCCCTGCCTCCTCCCTTGCACCCCACTCTCCACACACGCCAGAAACCTCAAACTCAGCTTGCGTACCCCCTTTCTGCCACATTATGCACAACAACCACAATCACCCCACCCGCCTCATCAACACCACAGTGCCAATGCACCTCTCATGCTAACATCTATCAGCACTAAACTCACCCCCTCTCCTGGATATCCTGATACCTTTCCCACCTACTTTGCCCCTACAACCAACTCCTTTCCGGCCCTAAAAAAGACTACACTCAACAATGCTCTCAAATGTGCCCTCATTAATGCTCCCTCTCTCCCTGCACATGCTCTTGAAATTAATGACCTCATCACTGCCCATGACCTCGATCTCCTGGCAATCTCGGAAACATGGCTCCATGAAAACCTCCAAAGGAGGAGGCGTTGCTCTCATCACCAAGGAGTCTCTTGCCATCAGATTCTGCAGCCCGACCTGGGAAAACACTGCTGACCTCCTCTCAGCCAAATTAACATTATCTCCCAACTGGACCATAAACATTATGATCACTTGCAGACCTCCCGGCACAGCCCCGGACTACCAAAAGCAACTCCTCAAAATCGTAGAGAATAACCTAAAGAATTACACCAAAACCATCCTACTTGGAGACCTGAACCTAGGCCTGCATGACCCAAATGACAAAGCTGCCTCTGCACTTGCCAAAGAGCTCACAGTCCTAGGATTCACCCATAAAGTCACAGAACCCACCCACAGTAAAGGACGTTCCATTGACTGGATTGAAGATCACATCTGCTCCTCCTTCATCACCAACATCTCAGCCCTCCCTTGGACAGACCACCATTGTGTCCATTTCACCATCCCTAACAGTCCCATTACCAAAGTTCTTTCTCACGCCCCAGCCACCAAAGCTAGAAGTTCTAAGAAACTCACAGCGACCAACCTCCTTCCCTTTCTTGACATCCCTGAGTTCAAACCACCTTTTGTCAACAACCCCACTACTCTGGCCAACACTTATGCCCACACCCTCACCCTAGTCATTGAATCCATTGTACACGGTAAATGGGGTGATTTGACGCCAACCTTCACATTTTGCGACCTGATATTATACAGATTCTCGTAATATCAATATGTTTGTCGCATTTGGCAGGAGAGATAGAGGTACACACCCCCACCTCTATGGAGAAAATGGTATAGTGTTGGAACACTCCTTCGTACAAATGCGCCAATTTAAGTCACACAGTATCTTCAAGATTGAGTTTTATTTACTAGTGCCCTTCTGGTAACACATGTTTCGGCAATAATGAAGTGCCTTTTTCAAACCAGAGCTATTATATAATTGGTCACATTAAACATAGCGAAATAAACATGTTAAATAATCAAAGTGTAAATAAATGATAAACATTTTTGTTTTGTATTAAGCCAGCCGAAAATAATAAAATATTGTTAATGTCACAATTCGGTGAAAAGACAGAGAAAACGAAGGATGGGTGACGGGGAGGATTTTTTGGAAAGAGATATGCACAGAATAATCATGAATATTAAATGTTATTTCTGATTATTGGTCATTTCTTAATTATTCACATGTTTGTAACTCGCATTGGAGATAGCTAGCTTACAAAATTTCTCAACATGATTGTTACATTTAGATCGACCCCATATATGCAGTTAGTCAATTTCAATAGCTAATGATGATTTGTGTATTGCTTGACTGTATATGGTATGTGTCAACAAGGACTTAAGAATATAAAAAAATATATATAAAAAACAAATGTTTTCTGTAAACGCAACACCATTTGCTATTTTTGAAATAAATGTTACCTGTTTACTTGTTATGCCGTAATGAATGAATTGCAGTCTGTTCGAGTACATAGTAACCGGGTTAAATCCCTAAGAAAAAGATAGTTCCTATTAGCTTAACATTAGTTGTTGTCTAGTTTTGAGCTGTTCGGTAGCATTGCTTCTTATTTGTTTTCTGTCATGCCATATCGACTTTAGTAACTTGCGCTGACTGGGCTGTCTATAGTTGCCTGTCTACGTATGTATCAGCGCTCTTTACTAGCAATGTGCAGACTATCTGCTTTTCATACCGCCTTATAACAAATGCACGTTATACTTCTTGCGCGCGTTTATATTATGTAATGCCATATGTGTCGGCAGTGTTCTTGCGCTGGCCAGCACACGTCTCAGCTGTGTGTTTATACACATTACGAACATTTGTGCAGGCTATCTACTTTATAAGGTCCCTAAATGGAGATTTGCATCGCATTTCTCTCACGCTTATGTTTTTAGAATTGCCATGTATGACGGCGAGTACTTCCATACCGCTTGACAACCATTTAAGCTAAATAGAGAGAGCTTACCGTTCAAATCTGGGCTCCATTGTCTCACAAATCAACCTGTGTTGTCTCCGAATCACTGTTTTTTATAAAACTTAGGAGTACGTGTTGTCGGCCGGGTTCATGGCAACACAGATGTCCTTTCTTTGTTGCCATGATCGCGTCGGCCATCTTTTGTGATGGTTTGTATACATCCCAATGGTGAAACGTCTTTATGACACTGCACTCTTACCCTCGAGTCAAATCGACGATGTTCAGATTTGAAATATTTTGGGCTGTCATGCAAAGAATATGTATTCATTAGTTTAATCATTTGGATACTTTGCTCAGAATTTATGTAATATATTTTTCGACAATTTATTGGAACGACATTTTTAAAAAATATGTTAAATTAAAAATGCACATTTGTTTGTATGTCTATATTTTTATAACCCCATAGGTTTTGACCTCAAATTTTGAGTTAGTGCAAATGGTCGAAATGCAGTATGATATATACGTTTGACTGCCAGCGTGCATTGCATTTTCCTGATCCTTATTTATTAATGTGGCCTTTTAAGATACCATATATCTTTGTGTGCTTGCAACTGCTGCACCAGAAAACTGATTCTTAGCTCGATCCTATAGGAAAGTTAAATGTTTGAAGGGTGTGGTATACTGTCTCCTGTCAAATGTGAGGCCATGCATCGCCCTTGTCCATTGTATCTTTGTACGATGGGAAATGTTGCAATTACGTTTTAATTCGCCAATGCCAATTCTGCATATTCATAAGAAACAGTACGTTTCACTGTCTGTATTCAAACCAAATTTAAGGGCTTGAAAGTGACAAATAAGTCTGGCTTCTGATTGCCGTAGTGCCATCTCTAGATTACCACCTCTCCTGCCAAGCCTTTCTTGCTTCAAACCAATAAATCTGATGTCTTTTTTATCAGCCATTTGATGTTTTTGTTGCCAACGTGCCGCTAATGGTAATGGTAAAGTCTGATTTTGGCTGCCAATGCCCGCTAAATGCTCCCGAATACGTATACGGAGTTGACGGATCGTACTTCCAATATATATATTTTTTGGCACACCCATATTAAGGCATACACCACATGCTTAGTCCTGCAATTAATGTCCTGTCGAATGTTCGTATGGATTCCACAATTGTCTTGAAACCTGATTGACGGTGCATGAGCGTATGGACACATGGAACATGTCCCACATTTTCTGAATCCAAATGTTGCTGGTGTTAGCCAGTTGGATGGCTGGTTCGTGTTGTTGCTCGGTAACAATGAGGGACTGACATAGTTCCTTAATGTCATAGCTCTGGTGAACACAATTTGTGGTTTCTTTTGAGTAAAAGCTGTTAGGTGTGGGTCAAGTTGTAAAAGATGCCAATTTCGGTTTAATATCTGTCTGATCTTGGAGTGGTCATAGGAATATGATGTGATGAAACTGACATTTTCAGATTGTGGTTCTCTAAATTGTTTTTTGTATAGGATTTCTGTCTGCTTCATCGCTGACGCTTTGTCCAATGCTTGGTTGATGTGTTTTATTTTGTATCCTCTTTGTTTAAATCTTGATGAAAGAAAATCACATTCTTTTTCATACTGCGATTGTTCTTTGCAGTTACGTCTTGCACGTATGTATTCCCCCCTGCTGGGATGTTGTCTTTGACCCTTTGTAAATGACAATTTGTTGCAAATAAAGTTGAATTTACTTCAGCTGGTTTCCGGAACGTTTTTGTGTATATTTGATTCTGCTCTATGTAAATTGTAAGATCCAAAAAATTGATGGATGTGCTGCTGATTTCCGAAGTAACCTGAATTCAATATTTGTTGTTATGGATCCGTTCAATGAATTGTTCTAATCGTTGCTTTTCTCCTTTCCAAATTAGGAGGATATCGTCAATATTACGGGCCCACACAACCACATGCTCGCTATATTGACTGTCAGTGTAGACTATGTCATCCTCCAGCATCCGCATAAATAAATTGGCCAATGCCGGGGCTGGACCCATTACCACTCCCCGTCGTTGATGGTAATAATTGTCATCGAACATGAACACATTCAAATCAAGTGTTGCTTTTAGCATTTCTTTAAGCATGTGTATTTGTTGAAAATGCGATGCGCTGGTGTCTTTGTAAACATAATCAATCGTTTGAAAAGCCAAATGGTGTTGAATTGAGGTATACAGTGTCCGAACATCAAGCGATGCAAGGATGTATTCAGGTTGCTGTTAAGATGGATTTCTGAACTCGGACCTGGAGGGGCAGAGGTTCAGAAGGCCAGCCTAGTTTCTTGGAACAGGGTAACCTCTGGACAAACCAGACCAATCAGGGTAGCGATGGCGGCAGTCAAGACTAAGTCTCAAGAGGGGTGAGGGTGATGGAAAGACCTCAATGACCACACAAAGCAAGGACACTTACAAATTACTCCAGACAGGTGTTATATAAAAAATATAGACACATTTATTACAAGGCCTATGTAACATCGACCATAGCAAAGAATCAAAATAATACTAAAGGAAACCAACACATCACAATCAATACAATATATATACAAGACCACAGGGTCTAAGGAGTTAGGAGCACGTAATATGTAGACCACCTAGATGGGGAGGAAAACAGGCAGTGCAAGTAATCATTAGACCCAGTTCGACATCCGAAATACACCTAACTAGGAGGAAGTCCGAGCCCTACGAAGAGAGGAGCCTTATGCTCAAAAATACCTGCACGCGCTGGTGCCAATAGACAAAAGAGGGCCTCTTCGAGGATATCAGGCAGTTCAGGAAGGTGAATGAAGCGATGCAGAACAAGTCCCCACTACTCAAGCAAGGCCTCCACTTGTGGGCAGAGGCAGGGTGAGATTGCGGGATAGAGTTGCTATTTCACAACAGCGGTATAAAAGAAACGGGCTCCTGTGCGAGAGGCTACCGGTTGGGGTATGGACTACTCACCGGTCCCCGACGCAGGCAGACCCAGACTTTTCCTGTTCAGTTCACTCACGTTGCTGGCAGGTACAGCTGCAATGATCAGTATGTCTCGACACCGTGTAGATTCTGCATAGCAGGATGCAGAGTAGAGGGTGTCCCAAATGCCGCGGACGTGCACAGGTTGTTACCACAGCAGGGCAACACGGCAACCGCGTTTACTCTGGTCCGGGCGCACTCGTCTCACTTCAGACCTGGGAATGCCAAGGGAACAAATTCGGGGTGAGGGTGCAGTGGACGCAGAGCAAGCAGTAGACCAAGTTTCGAGGGCTTCCCCGAAATGGAGGAGGTGACAGAACAAAGTGTCCTGCGTAAGCTGGTCAGCCCGCTGGTTGGCCCAGGGACACTTCCGAAGAGGCTTTGAGAGGGTTTGATGAAGGTGCCGGGAATAGTTGATCCCACTATTCCAATGGGTCGAAGCGCCTCCGCAGACCTTCTAGGACGATCAGATGCAGAGGGGTCTCGCAGGACGACAGCAGTTCAGGGTGCCAAACTTTCAGCGGGTCACCAGCGGTTCCTCGACTCAGCTTCTTGTTGCAGGATACTTGGCTCCTTATCCCTTGTTCGGTGTGAACTCAGGAGATCAACATGGTAGTGGTGTTTTCAGCCTCCTCTTATGCAAAGTTCCCTTTGCGCCAAAACGGAGAGGGCCCAATGGGAGATCAGCTCACAAACACTCACAACATACGTGGACCTATCATGGACCATGGTGGTTCCAGGCATTCAGGACACTCTAGACACTCTGGCACCCAGGATGTGTATTGGGACCAGACATCCCAGCACACATCCTGGAGGCACACACAAGGCATGCAGAAGCCCGCAAAAGCGTTGTGTTTTGCGGGAAAGTGCATGACCAAATAAAGACTGCCCCGGGTCGGCTCGACCTGGGGGAAGGTGAAGGGGCAAGATGGTCAGCGGACAGGACAAAGAACCTCGTGGCATGGCCATTTTGGAGCCAGGCCACTCATTTGTGCCAAATGCAATAGGCACGGATAACATGGCGAAAAAGGGTTCAAAACACAAGAGAAACGATATCTGCTACCAGTGCCGTCCGTGACACACTTGCACATTTCATAATAAGTCAAGCGAGAGTTTCTAGGGCCTTTGGAATGTCTAGAGACCCAAGAGCGTGGTAATGTAAATTACGGTGCACTCTTGTTTCATGTTGCTCAAAAGCTGCAACATGAGGAAAGGACTAAGGGAAACGAAGTCTCCCAGTACTGACTGTCTTAAGGGCATGTCAGTTTCCCCAGAAGAATTGAGTGAAAGCCCAGAGGAGTGCGGCGGAAGGCTGCGCTTCTCTGGCAAAGTCTAGACCAGGGTGTAAAACAACAACAAAAAGTTTGGGGGTTGCCACATGGAGGGAAAATTACATACAATTATGAAATCTATCCTAACACTCGCCCCTCCCAGACTAAGGACAGGGGGAACTCATCCACCCATGGATGAGTTTCTTGTTCAGGTCGGTTAAACATTCTGGACAACCCATCAGCATTGCTATGTTGGACACCTGGCCTATGCTCAATAGTGAAGTCAAAGCCTTGCAGACTTATGGACCACCTAAGTAACTTTGGATTCTCTCCCTTCATGTTCATTAGCCACTTTAAGGGTTTATGGTCGGTTTGCACAGTGAAGTGGGTCCCATAGAGGTAGGGCATCAGCTTCCGTAGGGCCCACACAACAGAGAAAAATTATTTCTCTACTGTGGACCATCTGAGCTCTCTGTCCTTAAGCTGGCGACTAATGAAACCAATAGGGTGTTCCTTACCCTTCTCATCTACTTGTGATAGTACAGCTCCTATCCCAGTGTCAGAGGCATCTGTCTGCACAATAAAAGGTCTTTGGTAATCAGGGGCCCTGAGACAAGGGGCCTGGCACAAGGATTCTTTTCAGCCATTGAAGGCCTTCTCACACTCTTCAGTCCACGTTACCTTCTTGGGTTTCTTCAGAGTGGTGAGAGCAGTCAGAGGGGCAGCTATGGTGCCATAGTCTGCCATGAAATTTCTGTAATACCCTGTGAGTTCTTAGAAGGCTCTCACTTGGGTCTGTGTAGTGGGGGTAGGCCAGTCTTGTACTGCTTGTACTTTACTGGGTAGAGGCTGTATCCTCCCTTCACCCCTGCTTCATGTCCAAGGTAAACCACTGAGCCTTGTCCAATCTGGCATTTACTGGCCTTTATGGTCAAGTAGGCTTTCTGAAGAGCCTGTAACACAATCCCCAGGTTTTGATTGATTGATTGATTGTTTATTTGTATAGCACCTATACACAATGTGTTTCAAAGCGCTTCAAGGAGGGAGGGAACATGGGAGAAACAAATTACATTCTTACAAGTCCTTGAAACAATTCAGAATGTGAAAATAAGTATCGTACTAGGCCTGGCGACATTTCTGATACTGCAAGTGCTGAAACAAATATGGAGGGGAGAGGGAGGGAAAGAACATGAGAACAAACAAGCAGTAGCATTAATGCATGATGACAATTGATGTAGTGCAAGTGAAAAACAAGAGAAAGGGGAGGATGGACAGACAGGCTGCTATCAAAGGTCAAGGGACACATGATAGGAGTAAGTGCCAATGTCATGAGGGACAGAAAGAGCGAGGAAGAGGGGAGAGGGGTGATAGAGGGGGGCAAGACATGCAGCCATCAAGAATGTCTAAGCAAGGATATGAGGTAGCAGAGTGCAGAGAGGCAGAGAGACCACACCAAAGGAGAAACGGGAGAGAGGGCAAGAGGGTTGTAAAGACAAATAACAGGGGAGGGGCATGGGATATGGAGGGGTAGGAGAAGAGAAGGGAGAGAGGAGGAGAGGGGGCAAGGGGACAATTCAGGTGGGGAGGGCGGATGAGGGGAGCAACATGGAGCATGGGGGGGGTGGGGGGACAGGGGAGCAACACGGAGCATGGAGGGGGGTGGGGGGACAGGATAGCAACACAGGGCAGGGAGTGGGGGTGGGGGGACATGGGTGCAACACGGAGCATGGAGGGGGGCGGGGCAGGGGAACATCGGAGCATGGAATGGGGGTGGGGGGACAGGGGAACATCAGTGACATAATGGGGAAACAACGGAGCGTGGAGGGGGTGGGGGGAACAGGGGACCATCAGAGACACAAAGGGGAAACAACGGAGCAGGGAGGAGGGGTGAGGGGACAGGGGAGCAACACGGAGCATGGAGAGGGTGTGGGGGGACAGGGTAGCAACAAGGAGCATGGAGGGAGGTGTGAGGGGACAGGGGAGCAACACAGAGAAACGAAGGAGCAAAGAGGGGGGACAAGGGGAGGAAAAACGGAGCAGGAAAAATGAAAAGGGAGGGACTCACCGGCAAAACGAACAGGGAAACAAACAGGGCCTTAGAAGGAGGGCCTTGGGGAGGCGGGCTGGCGTCCACCTGCCGGCATCGGGACTGGCACTTAAGTGAAACACAAAGGCCAATCACAGTGCAGCAGGAGCTGTGGTCGGTAGCGACAGCAGACAAAGAAGAAAGTAGCCACCATCTTGGAAGGTGGATTCAAGCACATGGCTCCAATGAAGCTGAGCACTACAAACACTGCAAACAAAGCAAATAATGTGGCGCGCACTCACCAGGCTGGGTGAAAAGAGCCAGGAAGAGCGTGGAATGCGCACTATCATATTTAAAACGTTTGTGAGTCTCGAGAGCATAGGACTCCATGTGGAGAATGCCAGGGTCCATTAGGCAGCATTTCTCTTCCAAGTCCGGCGCACCCCCATGCTGGAGGTGAAGTCTCCATGGGAAGGGGAGAAGCAGGTCCGTAGGTGGTAGAAGAATAGATGGAATGGAGGTGATTGCTCACCTAACATGGAAGCACTTACCAAAACCTTGAAGCTGAATTTCAATAAGGTTCCAAGAGATCTGAAATTCAAAACTGCAATGTTCAGCCAGTGGGCCTGCATCACTGTTCTCATCTGAGGCTGTTCCCGTTAGACAGGTGTTTCACATGGTCTTCCCAGGTGGCACTGAAAACTGCTATATCATCCAGATATGCAAGACAGAATTCATCCAACTCATTCAACACATGATTCACAAGCCTCTGAAAAGTGGCAGGTGCATTTCAACCCAAAAGGCATTACCCTGAACTGGTAAAGACCTTCCGGAGTTGGGAATGCTGTCTTCTCCTTGGCATGTTCTGCGAGGGCTATTTGCCAATAGCCTGCAGTGAGGTCAAACGTGCTGAGGTACTTGGAGGCACCCAAGGTATCCACCAGCTCATCTGTTCGAGGCAAGGGGTGAGCGTCTGTCTTGGTGACAGCATTCAGAGTCCTGTAATCCACGCAGAACCTCAATTCGGAAGTTCCTGCTTTTGGATCCAAAACCACATGGCTGGACCAAGGACTACTAGAGGGTTCAATCACCCCAAGATCTAACATTTTGTTGACCTCCCTCTTAATGTAAGACCGTACTTTGTCTGACATCCTGTATCCCCTACTTTTGGTAGGTACAATGTCTCCTGTGTCAATGTTATGTTTGCACCAAGGTGTCAAACCAGGGGACTGTGAAAACAGGGGAGAAAATTGCCTAAGCAAACTTTTCACCTCAGCCTGCTGATCAGAAGTCAGGTGAGGGGCCACTCGGACACCCTCAAAGGAGCTATCTGAAGGACTGCTTTGAAACAGGTCAGGGAGAGGTTCAGACTCCTCTTCCTCAACATCGGAAGCCAATAGCAGTGCTGCGATTTTAACTCTTGGGATCAAAGCCTTCATCCTATTTATGTGGAACACATATGGAGCCTGTCCAGGCCTTCCAAGGTCCACTAAATAGTTGACCACACCCAGGGGCTCCACCACTGTGTAAGGGCCTGACCATTTATCCTGTAAAGCTCTAGGCCTTATGGGATTCATGAACAGGACTTGCTGACCAGGTGTGAAGTTGATGAGGGAAGCTTTCTGGTCATGCCAATGTTTCACCAGGGCTTGTCCTGCCTTCAACCTGTTACTAGCCAGACCTATCAGGAGTACCATCCTTTTTCTGAGCCCTAACACAAAATCTACTACGTTGGTAGTAATAAGGGGAGTGGGCATCTCCCATCCCTCCTTGACTATGGCTAAGGGTCCCCGCACAGGGTGACCAAACAGAAGCTCGAAGGGGCTGAAGCCAACACCCTCCTGTGGTACCTCTCGGTAGGCAAACAGTAAGCATGGTAAAAGAAGATCCCATTTTCTTCTCTGACATTCTTCCAGAGCCCCAATCATATTTTTTAACGTTCTGTTAAACCATTCCACCAGACCATTGGTCTGGGGGTGGTATGCGGAAGAGAACTTGTAGGTGACCCCACATTCTTTCCACATAGCCTGCATATACTTCGACATAAAGTTACTGCCTCTGTCAGACACAGCTTCTTTAGGGAAGCCAACCCTAGTAAAGATGCCGAGTAAAGCTTTTGCGACTGACTTGGCAGTCACAGTTTTCAATGGGATGGCCTCAGGATATCTGGTGGAATGGTCGACCAATACCAGGATAAACCTATTGCCCGAGGATGTTTGGGGGTCAAGGAGACCAACAATGTCGATCCCTACCCTCTTGAATGGTATTCCACAACTGGGAGTGGTACCAATGGAGCTTGGATTGTTGAACCACTCTTACCAGATAACTGGCAGGAGGCACAACTCCTGCAGTGACTTTCTACTTGCCCCCCCATATTGGGCCAGTATAAGTGCATGGATAACCTTTGCTTGGTCCTCGTAATACCAAGGTGACTGGCTAGGAGCACTTTATGCACCAGTTGCAGGTGGAAAGGTCTTACAGCAAGGGGAACCACCAACCTCCTATGGTCTCCTTCTGTAGACTCTGTGGGCTCACTATACAGGAGTCCACCTTCCCAATAAATCCGATGCTTCCCAGGAGGTTCACCCTCAAGCTGGGAGCAGGCCTGTCTCCTTAGGTCTTCCAGAGATTGGCACTCACGTTGGCCTTTACTGAATTCTTCCCTGTCAGGACCACCTTCTACTAACAGATCATTTAGTTCAGGATGGTCATTGGGGTCAAACACTTCAGGCATCACCACCTCCTCGTCAGGTCCGGGCGATTGACCAGCTACCTCCACCACAGTGGTAGGCGAGTTAGGGGGAATATTCTCTTTCCCTCTTCTTAGTTTCTTGACTCCTTTAGCCTTGGGTTTCCCCTTTGGCTGGGGCACAGCATTGGTCTTGGCCAGTGCTGCCCTTGTTTGAGACCTTGTGCAGGGTCTGTCAGCAGTATCTCCCACAAGCCCTAAAGCTCTGAGATCGTTGCCCAACAAGACCTTTCCTGGAACACTCCTCTGAATGCTCACTGGAATCCTGACTGCTGTACCATTGATAGTAAGATTTACAGTGAATTACTGGGAACATAGGAGGTGGGCCGTCAGCCAACTTAGTGGGCATCAGAGTAGCTCTGGCAACTTCCTCTGAGTCTACCAAAGTAGAATCCACTACAGTGCGACTGCACCCACTATCCCTAAGAGCTGGAGTATGTACTCCATTGATCAGCACACTGTCTTTAAAGTAGTGCTTGGTGTTATCTGGAATCCTAGCATAAGCCTCTGCGACTTTAGGCTCCCAGGAACCCAGGGAAACTAAAACTACCTCAGCTTCTATCCCACTGGGGAAGGAGTCTGAGGAGAAGGATGCTCTGGTAATCTCTTCTTCCTCGTAGGAGGAGAAGGCCAGATTAGCAGAGTGGCCCCCTAAGGTTTTGACCTTACCACTGGGATCCTCCTTCACATGGTCAGTTGCTCCACAAGCAAAACAAGATCCATTGGGTCTGTTTACATAGGGAGGCTTATTATAACCAGAGTTCTGGTTCGGAGGCTGACCTTCACTACCCTGTGAGTTCTCTTGTGTCTTAGCCTTATTTTTCTTTTTGTGGCCCTTTTGGGAAGAAGATTTATCAGTTTCCCCACCCTCCTTATCTTTGGACTTTTTCCCTTCCTCCTGCTTACCAGGATGAGTCTTGTCCTTATCGGACACTCAATGTGACACCCATAAATCTGCTGCAATGGCAAGCTTCTTAGGATCTATCTCCATTGAATCTGCCAAATGCTGCTTAGGCTCAGGGGAAGAAGATGCAAATATATGTTCCAGCATGACAAGACTTATCATACCTTCAAAGGTAGAAACCTTATAACCTTCGACCCAGCCAGTCAAGTTTTTTAAGGATTCAGTTACATAAGATACCCAAGTACCAGCTTCTTTTTTCTTATACTCTCTAAATCTTTTTAAGTATTGGGCAGGAGTCTTTCCAAACTTTAAAATGAGGGTCTGCTTCAACATTGCAAAATCTGCTCTCTCAGCCTTCGACATTTCCATAATGGCACTGCAGCCAGAATGGGGCAGTCTGATAAGTAACGAGGCAATTTTATCAGCATTGTGAACTGGTTGAACTTCACAATGCGTACTCAAATGTATTCAGCCAGTCCATAATGTCATTTTTTTCCGCATACACACTGAGCAGATCTTTTGGAAACCTTGGATGAGAGGAGGCCCCAGACCCATGTCCAGGACCCTTGGATTCATTGGCAACTTGAAGCTTGGCCAGTTACAACTGGTGATCCCTATCCTTCTGTTTTTCTGCCTGTTCGATTTTTAGTTTGGCCATATTGAAATCAAGCTCCTTCTGCCTAAACAACAGCTCTTGCTTCTTGAATTCAAGTATGGCCTCCCCATCAGCACTGGCAGAGGAAACATTGGACATTTCATCCTCCCTGTCCTCATGGTCGCGGTGGACCAGTGCAGCGGCAGAACTGTCAGTTCTACCAGTGAGAGCAGCCCCACCTCTTTCTGCACTGTCCTCTGAAGCTATAGCGCTAAGATGAGCTTCTTGCCACGCCATGATTCTTTGGATCATTTCCATTTTTGTGCCTTGCGAGGAGACACCTCTTTCAGCACACATCTTTTTCAATGTTTCGGATTTAGAAGCATTTAAAGTTAACACGGTACTTGTTTCCATACTGTTAGATAGGACTATGGCCTTTAAAAAGTTATACTACGACAATTCACTACGTGTCCTGTTAGGAATAACTTGAAATGCCTTCGCTCGTGCGCAACACTGGATACCTTCAGTCGTATCCCACCGCTGTACAATTTGTTAAGATGGATTTCTGAACTCGGACCTGGAGGGGCAGAGGTTCAGAAGGCCAGCCTAGTTTCTTGGAACAGGGTAACCTCTGGACAAGCCAGACCAATAAGGGTAGCGATGGCGGCGGTGAAGACTAAGGGCCTCATTACACGGATGGTGGTAAGGGTTTACCGGTACCGGTATTTTACCGGTACCGGTAAATCCTTACCGCCTTACTACGAGGTCCCTTTGCGGGTTGGGGAATTTAACGCCTGCTTTTTGCAGGCGTTAAAAACCAACCCCCAAAGGATCCAGGGAGCTAATTACGGTACCGCAATTTGCGGTACCGTAATTAGCACCTTCCCCATTCCCATAGAGCCCTATGGGGCAAAAATGGGAATGGGGAAGGGCAATGGTGGAAGGGGGAATTACCGCCCACCAACCTTGGAATAGGGCGGTAATTCCCCTTTCCACCAAGGCGGTGCCGGTATTTTACCGGCATGAACCATGGCGCTAATAGCGCCATGGTTCACCGCCATCCGTGTAATGAGGCCCTAAGTCTCAAGAGGGGTGATGGTGACGGAAAGACCTCAATGAGCACACAAAGCAAGGACACTTACAAATTACTCCAGACAGGTGTTATATTAAAAATAAAGACACATTTATTACAAGGCCTTTGTAACATCGACCATAACAAAGAATCACAATAATACTAAAGGAACCCAACACATCACAATCAATACAATATATATACAAGACCGAGGGGTCTAAGGAGTTAGGAGCACGTAATATGTAGACCACCTAGATGGGGAGGAAAACAGGCAGGGCAAGTAATCATTAGACCCAGTTCGACATCCGAAATACACCAAACTAGGAGGAAGTCCGAGCCCTATGAAGAGAGGAGCCTTAAGCTCAAAAGTAACTGCATGCGCTGGTGCCAATGGACAAAAGAGGGCCTCTTCGAGGATATCAGGCAGTTCAGGAAGGTGACTGAAGCGATGCAGAACAAGTGTCCCCACTACTCAAGCAAGGCCTCCACTTGTGGGCAGAGGCAGGGTGAGGGTGCGGGATAGAGTCACTATTTCGCAACAGTGGTAGAAAAGAAACGGGCTCCTGCGCGAGGGGCCACCGGTTGGGGTATGGACTACTCACTGGTCCCAGAGGCAGGCAGACCCAGACTTCTCCAGTTCAGTTCACGTTGCTGGCAGGTTCAGCTGCGATGATCAGGACGTCTCGACACCGTGTAGATTCTGCGTAGCAGGATGCAGGGTAGAGGGTGTCCCAAATGCCGCGGACGTACGCAGGTTGTTACAACAGCAGGGCAACACGGCAACCGCATTTACTCTGGTCCGGGAGCACTCGTCTCACTTCCAACCTGGGAATGCCAACTGTACGAATTCGGGGTGAGGGTGCCGTGGACGCAGAGCAAGCAGTAGACCAAGTTTCGAGGGCTTCCCTGAAACGGCGGCGGTGACAGAGCAAAGCATCCTGTGTAAGCTGGTCAGCCCACTGGTTGGCCCAAGGACACTTCTGAAGAGGCTTACTTGCCGGGTTTGATGAAGGCGCCGGGGATAGTTGACCCCACTATTCCAATGGGTCGAAGCACCTTCACAGATCTTCTAGGACGATCAGATGCAGAGGGGTCTCTCAGGACGACAACAGTTCAGGGTGCCAAACCTTCAGCGGGTCACCAGTGGTTCTTCGACTCAGCTTCTTGTTGCAGGATACTTGGCTCCTTATCCCTTGTTCGATGTGAACTCAGGAAATCGACATGGTAGTGGTGTTTTCAGCCTCCTCTTATCCAAAGTTCCCTTTGCGCCAAGACGGAGAGGGCCCAATGGGAGATCTGCTCACAAACACTCACACCATACGTGGACGTATCATGGACCATGGTGGTCCCAGACATTCAGGACACTCTAGACTCTCTGGCACCCAGGATGTGGTTGGGACCAGACATCCCAGCCCACATCCTGGAGGCACACACAAGGCATGCAGAAGCCCGCAAATGCGTTGTGTTTCGTGGGAAAGTGCATGACCAAATAAGGACTGCCCCGGGTCGGCTCGACCTGGGGGAAGGTGAAGGGGCAAGACGGTCAGCGGACAGGACAAAGAACCTCGTGGCATGGCCATTTTCGAGCCAGGCCACTCATTTGTGCCACACGCGGTAAGCGCGGATAACATGGCGAAAAAGGGTTCAAAACACAAGAGAAACGATAGCTGCCACCAGTCCCATCCGTGACACACTTGCACATTTCATAATAAGTCCAGCGAGAGTTTCTAGGGCCTTTGGAATGACTAGAGACCCAAGAGCGCGGTAATGTAAGTTACGGTGCACTCTTGTTTCATGTTGCTCAAAAGCTGCAACATGAGGAAAGGACTTAGGGAAACAAAGTCTCCCAGTACTGACTGTTTTAAGGGCATGTCAGTTTCCCCAGAAGAATTGAGCGAAAGCCCAGAGGAGTGCTGCGGAAGGCTGCGCTTCTCTGGCAAAGTCTAGATCAGGGTGTAAAACAACAGCAAAATGTTTGGGGGTTGCCACATGGAGGGAAAATACATACAATTATGAAATCTTTCCTAACAGTTGCCACTGGATGTCATTCAAGATCTGTATCGTATGAGTAGTGTCTTTCAAGTACGCCTTTAATTTGAGTACCTCTGGATTGAGAAGGTTGTCAATATATTCGGAAATGTTTTCAGTGGCTCCTCCATTGCCACTTACAATAGGCCTTCCCTCTGGTATTTGTTGATAAGCTTTGTGCACCTTCGTCAAACAATATATCGTTGGCATGCGTGGGTGTTGAATGAACAGGTATTTCTTCTCATCATCTGTTTTGTTGCCCTGTTGGTGCCAATGATTGATCATTTGTTGTAATTCGAAAACAATATTTGTCTGCAGATTGGACGGTAACTTTTCATAGCAGTCTGGGATCGTTAAATGCTGGCATGCCATGGTTAAATAGTCCTGCTGATTCATGTCTATAACATTGCCCCCTTTGTCTGCCTCTTTTATTACTATAGTTCTGTATTTTTTTTAGGTTTTCCAATGCTCTTTTTTCGGATGGGTTCAGGTTGTCGATGACTTGTATGTTGCTTTTGTTCCTCTGAACTAATTGATAGATATCATTGAGAACCTCCTTATGAAAAACATCAATAACATTTTCAGGTACTAACTGTGGTATAAATTTGGACCTCGTCTTGAGTTCTACATCCGTCAAAGATCCAGGTGTCACTTTAAGTTCTTGCAGTGTGTGGGTGATTTCATTTGGCTCTGGCTCCTCAAGAGCTCTTAAGAGATGTATGTTTTCAATGTCCTGCATAGTTAATCAACTTTCCTGTGTGTGTGGTACACTGGCCACATGTTTCTTGGTCTGTGTGGCAAAGAACTTCTTAAGTTTCAATTTTCGTGTGTATTTAAATAGGTCTATCTGTAATTCGATGGGATCAAATCTGCATGTGGGAGCAAATGATAGTCCTTTATTCAATACTGCAACTTCCTCACTGGTGAGTTCTCTGTCTGATAGATTGAGTACCAGGTTATTCATTTGTGATTCCTTGCATCTCTTGTGTTTGCTCGTGTTAATCTTTTGAAATCGTCTTGTGCATTGGGATTTCTCGTGTCTCCCCTCCCCCCTACTTCCTCTCCTCCTGGTGTAGGTGGACCACTTTGAGAGACGGTAGCTCCATTGGAAGAAAAAAAAGAAAAGAAATCCCTCCACACTAAATCCTGGTTTACGGAAGAACTATCAGCCATACGCACATCTAAACATCAGGCCCTAGCCAAATTGCAATCTACGCCGAACCAATCCACACTAGCAGTCTTCAAAAACATCTCCACACAATAAAGCTATATTCATTGCCAAATCTGAATCATTTAACGTTCGAATCTCCACAGCCAGCTCTAAATCTAGGGACATTTTTTCAATTTTCAAAGAACTCATCACCCCCCTCTACCAGTCCCGATGAAATCGTCAAAGATGAAGCCTGGTGCTCAAGCATCCGGCAGCCCTCATAAACAAAGTCAAGCTCCTCCAAGAAAAAATCCAAACACAGCTCAAAGCACTCCCTAAACGGATCAGCACGCAACAGCCAACCTCACCCACCCCTCAAACAGAAACCCCTCTCTTCTCATTCAGAGATGTGACAAAAGGAAGTGGCAGAGCTCCTCCAACACATCAAACCATCCACCTGTAAAGGGGACATATGCCCACCGCTATCATTAAAGAATGCTCAGGAGCACTTACCCCCATTATCACTGCATGTAACAATGCGTCTTTCTCCTCAGGAATTGTCCCATTAAGCCTAAAAGAAGCGTGGGTCCGCCCACTCATCAAGAAACCTTCCCTAGACCCCACATGCCCCAACAACTACCGCCCGATCACCACCATCCCTTTCCTCCTCAAAATCCTAGACAAAACCACCCACAACGAAATCCAGCACTAGCTAGAAGCCAACGCCATCCTAGGCAAGAGGCAATCAGGCTTCCGCAAAGGGCACAGCACAGAAACCGCCCTTTTAAATTTAAAAAATCAAATAACCAAAATAATGAACATGGGAATACCTGCCCTCCTGCTTCTCCTAGATCTTTCCGCTGCGTTTGATCTTGTTGACCATGACATTCTGACCTTGCATCTCTCCAATGCAGCCCACTTCTCCAATAAAGCCACCTCTTGGATTACCTCCTTCTTAGAAGGTAGGATTATGAAAGTTTACTCCGAACAGGCTAATGCAGCTCCCAACACCATCCACTGTGGTGTGCCACAGAGCTCTTGCACTGCGCCAACCCTCTACAATTTATTCACAAAACCTTGTTCTGACATGCTGGACTCGCTCGGCATAGCCTACACAAACTATGATATGATATGATATGGCATTTGTAACGCGCCTATACACAAGTGTTTCAAGGCGCGACGAGGCAGGGAGGGGGGAACAGGGGGAGGACAGACAATGATCCTACTAGGCCAGGTGTCATTCAGACCGCGCAAGTGCAGGGGTAAGTGGAAGGGAAAAGTGCAGTACAAGGTAAGTAGAATAGAAATAAATAGATAAATAAATAAATAGGGCCAGCTGGTGGCAAGTGCAAGGTAAGTGCAGACAAGTGCTGGGAAGGGGGGGGCTGTAGGGATACAGAGACAGTCCCGCAGTGCAGGGGTTGCCAGGGAGGCAGTGCAAGTGGAGAGTGGCTGGGCCCAGGACCGAGGTCGGTGAGAGTGGCCAAGTTTCAGATTCAGTGCAGAATTTAGTGAAGAATTTAGCAGGGGAGAGGGAGAGAGAAAGCAGAAGCAAAGAGGAAGGTTTTGAGGTGCTTCCGGAACCGGAGATGGTTCTCCTCAAGTTTCAGGGAGGCAGGAAGGCTGTTCCAGAGGGAGGCTCCTGCCGCGGAGAGAGATCTACCCCCAGCTCGTTGCTTCGAGAAGCGGCTGACCCTGAGAGAGTTGGAGACGGATGAGCGAAGGGCTCGGGAAGGAAGATATTTAGGAAGAGAGAGTTGCAGGTATTTAGGCCCCAGGCCCCAGAAGGCCTTGTGGACAATGCAGAGGGTTTTGAACTTAATCCTCGCAGCCATTGGGAGCCAGTGTAGAGATTTCAGTCCTGGAGAGATACGGTCCCTGGGCTTGAGGCCAAGGACAAGTCTTGCAGTTCTGTTCTGGATGAGTTGCAGAGGGCGGAGAGTGGAGGCAGGCAGATTAAGATAGAGACTGTTACAGTAGTCCAGCTTCGAGAGAACCAGGGCTCGGGAGACAGTGAGCTTCTGGGGGAAGGGGAGGAAGGGAAGAATACCTCTAAGGAGGTGCAGCTGGTAGTGTGACTTCTTAGAGACGTCAGATATATGAGGAGAGAAGGAGAGTGTGGAGTCAAAGATGATCCCGAGGTTTTTTGCCTTGCAGGTAGGAGCAGGAAGAGGCCCAAGAGAGGCTGGCCAGAGAGCTGCAGGGAAGAAGGGAGTGGGTGTGCCGATGAGTAGAATCTCAGTCTTACTAGCATTAAGGCGGAGGTCGTTGGCAGCACACCATTGCTGGATAGCAGACAGACAGTCAGAGATGAGGGCAGGAGGGGAGGAGGCCGAGGGTAGCCTGAAAATGAGCTGGGTATCGTCCGCATAGCACTGAAAGTTGGGGCAGAGGGCGGCGATGCGGTGGGCAAGAAGTGCCAGATACTGGTTGAAAAGCCAGAGAGAGAGATTAGATCCCTGGGGGACACCACAGGTGGAGAAAAAGATGTCAGAGAGGAAGGACCCAAGTTGGACCTGGGAGGGTCGATTGGAAAGGAAAGAGGTCCCTATGCTGATGATACTCAAGTCCTCCTCCCTCTCACTGGCTCATATGACCAAGATTCAGCTGCCCTCCGTTAAATCTACTCCACCATCCAAACTTGGATGGCTGCCAATGGTCTTTGCTGAAACAGGGACAAAACCGAGATCATTCTCTTAGGTCCCAAGGAAATACTGCCCAAACTCGACCTGAAATACAACCACTTCACCATTGACAAGACTAACACACCTGTCTCCACTACAGTAAAAACCCTTGGCGTACACATTGACTCAACAATCTCTATGTCACGCCAGGTTAGCGCCATTGCTTCTGCTTCTGCACACTCTAGCAGATTAATAAATGCCATGAAACCTTTTCTCACCACTCAAAACAGACTCCATCGCCCGTGCCACAATTGGAGCTAAACTTGACTATTGCAAGGCCTGCTTGGTGGGCACCTCTGCAAAAAACCTCAAGAAATTCCAAACAGCTCAAAACAACACGTTGCACGCAGCTCTCTACGTCCCCAAAGGAGACCACATCTCCCAGACTAGGCGAGACGACCATTTGCTCCTTCATAACTATCAGAAACCATACTCAGGAACACCTCAACACGCCCTAAAAGAAGTCACCATGCCAACAAACTCCAAGTTCCCTCTGTCAAAACAGCAAATGCCAGAGGCATTGGCTTTCCGTGCTTTGCACCCAAACTATGGAACGCCCTTCCCAATGCTTTCGGAGCTGAACCCTCCTTATCCATCTTTCGCAAATCCCTCAGGACCACTCTATTTAACTAGCTCCTACGCTCACACCGCATGCATGTAGAGTCTCCATACAGTTTGTTTCCTAGGATGAAAATGTAACCACCCTCCTGTGTAAACTCTACCATGTAACCTCTGCTTACTATGTAGCAACAAAGCTCTACTATGTACTGCATCCAATGACTTCCATGTAACTTATCCAATGTAATCAGCAAGACTTTTTGTAACAGCGCCACAATGCCTAAGGGCTGCTGCGCGCTTTAAAAATGTGAATAAATAAATAAATAAATGTTTGCATGGCTTATTACATTTGGTGCCATTTGACAAATGTGCATACAAGTTAGCACAGAGATTTTAGACCCAACTTTGAATGTTATTGCAAAGTTTGGTGGGATTTTGTCAAGGGGAGGCAAAATTAAAGGGGGAATCCAAACATTTTTAGATGGCATGTAGCTTTAGTGCTGTTTGACGAATCTGCACAAACGTTTGTAAAATGATTATAGACCCAGCCTTGAATGTTGGTGCAAAGTCTGAGTGGATTTTGTCAAGGGAGGGCTACGTTATATCACAATTGTTTGTACCTAAATTTTGACACTTTTCTTAAAATAAAACATGGACGGATTTGCAGCAAACATTGTTGTGAGGACCACATACATGCCAACATTCTGTGACCAAAAATCTGTAGGAATCTTAAAGGTTCAGAAATAGTAAGTAGCATAATGATGACACCCCCCACACCCTCCGTGAAGCTATGTTCTGTACATCCTATGATGATTTCCTCTCAGGTGGAGCAATGCAGAATTGCTGTGCTCTCTATTATTTTTCCTTCTGTAGACATGGGCCATACAGATGTCGCCACCTAGTGTGATGGTGTCAAACAGACACCACAATGATGATGTGGCCACCGACTTTTACATGCAGCTTGCGTTCCTGCATGCACTCACAGACACATAGGGGCCTATTTAATAAACTGAAGCTGTGCGGGGGTCCACTTTCAGTCTGTACTGCGCTTGCATAGAGAGCCCAAAATGCCTGGTATTTTATAAAGGGCAAGACCTCATGGAAAGTGCAAAGCGCAACACAGACCGTAACATTTTTATTTTAATGAGCTGCACTTCAGGGACGGGCAATACGGGTGCAAGGATGCAATTGGCTGAGGCTGGATGGAGTGTAAGAGCTGATTGACAGCTAACGCATGCCAGACATTTTCCGTTTAAAGTGCAATTAAGATCTGCACAGGGGTATATCAATTATTTTTCAGAAAATTGTCACTTTGTGAGTAAATGTTTTACCTTTCCCAGTGCAGTCAGCAGCAGCACCTTTCCCTTTTGTTTTTGACACACAGGGGACAGTGTTCTTTAAAATAGTAAACATGCCTGGTGTGTTTTGCAGTGTGCCTTTGTTTTTTGCGCCTTCTTAACTGTGGCTTATACGCACGTCGCTGTTATTTGATTTTTAAACCACAAGGCTCTTTGTGGTGTGCTTCCCTAATAATAATTAAAATAGAAATCAAATGACTGACTCTGGTAATTAGGGCAACGTCATTGAATGACATTTCCACAGCAACATTTTCAGCCCAGGGGGCCTGGAAGGCATACTTGCCAACTCTACTGATTTAGGCAGTAGGCCACTGCTTTTTAAGCAGTCCTACCGCCTACAGATTTGGGTGACAGATCCTACTGCTATTTACAGTGTCAGGTAATTTGTGTGACTCTAAGGAAATTAATCTGTCTGTGCAGTGGGCTGGTAAGTGATACATTTGAGTGATGGACTCGGATCCATCCACTGACCCGACAGCTACATGACTGTCTCCTGCACTCTTGCTGAGACAGACCTTAGGTGAACCACCCCTAAAGGCAAGTGACTGAGGTGGGTATCAGTCTCTATGTTGTTCAGTGTTCAATCTGCATTGCAGAAATAAATATATACTGCCCAGGCTGCTGCTACAGAGCAGTGGCAAACATTGCCTAACAGCTCTGTGTGATTATTTTCTGTGAAGTTAGGTAACTGAATTTCGTGTCAACTTACCATTCACAATTATACATTTTAAACATTTGAGCGTCTTTCCATGTTGTGCTGTTGGATGAGTTGTGCATTTTAGAATGTTTCAGCGGTGCCAACAATGTATGTTTTGTAATGTCCTGTGATGTCATTGTTATGCTCTGTATTATTTTTGAAACTTGAAAAATCCTACATCGTGGTCACAGAATGTTGGCAAGAATTCGTATTTATATTATTTTACTTATTCTGTGCTTTGTACTGCGCCACATGAATGCAGTACACCCCAGAGTGCATTCGTAAGAGCAAAATGTGCAAGTCTCCTATGGCTCTGTTGAATATCGGCTTATAACGTAAAATACAGGACGAACATAATTGTTTCTGCGATCATTTTGACTTGTTTTTGTCCTTGTGTACTACATGAAGAGCTAGCAAACCATTTCCTTTCAAAGTGAGCTCAAATGTGCCGTTCAGTATGTGTATGCATTCTCTTTCGTGGGTGTTATAGTGCATGCTGAAAAAACGACTTAAAATCACTTGGCAAAGCTGGGTGTGCAGATAAAGGGTTAGATGATTTTCTGACTTTTTCTTACCGAATTGCTTTTAGCCAAATATGTTTACCAGAACAACAGGCCAGGGGTGTTATCGGAACAGAGGGACCTTCTCCCTTTACCCCTCCCCCCACACACTGCTTCTCAAATACGTTACCCAAACCACCCACCTATACATTTGCATTAAAACAGTGGTAAAATGCAGCTAAAAAGAAATTTGGCTTAATGCAATTAAGGCAAAAACATTCAAATCGACTTTCCTGCTCACAGATAATCAAAAGGCTGACAATTAAGAGCCTGTTTATCCCCACTAAGACGGCAGCTGCGTTTAAGTCCAGAAAAGTTGTGTTTTTTTATTTTTATTAAATGGCACCTGGGAGAAAATGACATTCCGGCGCCCAGAAGTGCATGCCTTTTAGCGCTATGTACAGCAGGGCGCTGACACACAAGAACAAGTTTAAAAGTGTACTTAACTGATTGGAGACTCAATTTAGCTGAGGCACCAGTACCACTGCCCAAAGGTTCACAGCACTTCACGATGACGCTGGCAGGCTGAGGCAGACACTCGGTGCGCAGGGCAGAGCTGGAGTCACGTGACGGGCCATCTCAGATTTTGATCTCAGATTTTGATTGATGACAGAGGTGTGCGCCTGGCCAGGCGCACGCCTCTGTCATCAATCAAAATCTGAGATGGGCAGTCACGCCTCCAGTGCTCTGGGGCCTCAGGCACAGGCCTGAGAATCCGTAGTGCGGCCACGAAAGTCGGTAGGCGGTAGGACTGCTTAAAAAGCGGTATCCTACCGCCTAAATCGGTAGGGTTGGCAAGTATGGGACCATTGGCAAGGACCTAAAAGCATGGTTTTGCAAATGTTTCTGTGTTTTATTTTTTTAAATGTGTCATAATGTAGATACAAAAAATAGTCATATATCTTTGATGAGTAAGGCCGCCAGGGACCGGCAATGGGGTTAAAGTTGGAATGGCCACCAGCGACCAGCTATGTGGTAACGTTTTCCGAAATCATTATAGGTTTAAATTGGAAACAAAATTCACTAACAAAAATGTATGAAGCTCACTGAAGACACGTTGTTAAAAGGATGTTATGTTCAAGTTGCACTGAGAAAACCTTTAAAATGTATTAAAAAAAGGTGTTAAAAGGATGTTATGGTTGCAAGGTAAAATAGAAAACCAAAGACATTAGTGAGTTATGGTGACGAGTGAATGTGATACTGCTCGTGAACTATTCTGCGTATCATATAATTTACTTATTGATACAGGAAGGTCCTATTGAAGTGGTGTTGTTAATACAACTATCTAAACATACAAACACATAGGCAATGGCTGCAACATGGACCATTAAAGTATTTTTAATCTGGTGATATTATATTGACCAGTAGAATCATAAATCCAAGCCTATCAGAATCATGACTAATGTTAAACTTGGAATTAACAGCTAATCATACACAAATTACTAAACATATGTGTTAGTATCAAAAATTATATATGCAGAGCGTCAATGCATGCAAATATGAGGCACATACAGGGAAACCCTAGGAAGAGGAAACAAAGACAGTGGGCCTCATTCCAAATCAGGCGGTCCGGAAATAACGGTGGCGGTAAACCCGCCGCCACCGTTGTTTCCGGACGGCCTGATCCCGACTCCTGCAGGCGGGAGGTTTGACCTGGCGGGTTTAACACCGCCCGCCTGCAGGCGGACTAGGAAACACCGGCAGCATTACGAGATGCTGCCGGTGTTTCCATGATCCCCATTCCCATTGAGTCCCATAGGATTCAATGGGAGTGGGGATTAACACCATTCCGCCTCCGTGATTCCCGGGAAACCAGGGTTGTAATGCCCCGGTAATTTCCGGGAATCACGGAGGTGGAATGGTAATACGAGTCCGGCGGTAACCAGGAGGTTTTACCGCCTCGATTACCGCCGGACTCGTAATGAGGCCCAGTGACCAGAAAAGGACCAGAAAATTCGAGTTCACCATCATTTGTCTGGGGCCTGGTCATTGCCCCATGGATGCGCTCCTTGAGCACCAGCCAAACCCTAAGGAAAGTACCATAAGAACATCGTACAATGATATGGTCTGCATATACAGCACCTTTACAGTATGTGTATGTCACATTATATTGCAAGACTACCCTTAACCTGGGGAGTTCATCCCCACCCCTAATCAAGGAGCCCTAAAACACTCACTTATGTTTTTAGCACTGTTCTTACTCAATACTCATATAGAGCTGCATACATCTCCCCCCAGGGCCCACAGTGAGCCAAGAACCAGGCTGGGGCATAGAAAGAATATATAATTATTTTAATTTTAAGCTCAATTAATAATATTGTGTTCAATCACAGCCAACTTCTTTGTGGCAGAAAACGTAGCTTCAATTACAAACATGCTATTCTACATATACTTTTGTCTCACAAACAAGGAATTGTCATGATGCCCGCTCCCGGGGAGCCGGTTCAAGCCCTGCGTCCCCGAAAGCGGACATCCAGTCCCCAAGGAAGGACCCAGCAAGCCCATATAGGGGCCCTTTGGACAGTGTCCTGGCGCCTATGGCGCCAGGCTCATAAAAGACATCAGTCCTGGCACCATAGGTGCCAGGCTCATTATGGGAGTGCTTGGGTGCACTTACCTGATGCAGAACACGCTGCAGGATCCCGGCCTCCTTGAGGCCTGAAAGGAACTACTTTACCTGTGGGACTAATTTACCATCCGGGCGTGGTCGGGGAAGGATACATACCTGATTGGAGGAAGGATACATACCTGGAACTTCTTCCAAGGCTATTTAAACCCCACCCGAACAGCCACACGTGCTTCGCGTTGTTCTGCATCTAGCAGCTGGACGCTCACCGTGTCTGCTCCTACATCCTGACTTCTGCCACGCCTGCCAGCATCCTGGATCACCTGCAAAGGAAGAGAAGAAGAGAACAGAAGAAGGAAAAGTCCTTACCTGCTAAAACCACTTCCCGGAGACATCTCGCCGACAATCCTGAAAAGGAAGACTTTTATTTAAAAGCTCATTGCGTCGATCGCTGCAGCGCCGCATTCCACTCACCTTTACAGGGCGCCTCCATGTTCAGCAGCGATCATCCGGATTCGCAGTCACGCCCCAGCGCCTAGGGAGAAAAAGACCAGAACAAAAGGTGAGAGAGAGAAGGGAATAGGGAAAGCTAAATCTCCATGTTAAGACTTACCTGTTGATTCATTCCCTCTCCATTTCGGGTCCGCGCCGCATCCTGGCATTTCCGGACCCCGGCCCCTAAGGGGAAAAAAAGACTTCAGCGTTAATGAGCGAATGAAAAGACATTACCAAAAAACGCTCATTAAAGACTTACCTGATTTCTACAAGGATTTCACCTCTCATCTCGGGTCGGTGCCTGTTCCCCGGCATTCTGTACCCCGGCCCCTATGGGGAAAAAGACACTAGCATTAGTACATTAATGCATGGACACAAGGGGAACCTCTTATCAAAAAACTTACCTGGAAGCCAAGCAAGTTTGGTTCTCACCAATCCGAAAATCCAGTGAAGTAACTGGATACCAACGCGCCCCTGCATCAGAAGCAGGATGGAGAGCTCGTCCTTCCAGACCCTAAGGTGAGACGCTACGAGGAATCACAGAAGGGTTTCGAGGAGGGTGAGAGGGGAAAGTGGGAGGCCGATTGCATTACCTCGCAGACAGTTAATCCCCTATTTTCGCCTACAGAAGGATACTTCTGCGAACCAGACAAGCCAGATTTGGGGGCCCGGTCCAGTCCATCTTCCGAACCCTGCGCATCACCTTAGAAGAGGTCACAGCAGCGCGAACCAGGCCAGCGCCTCCGTGGGAGTCAGGTGAGCGTTACAGAATGCGAAGCCTTCCTACAAATTCCCACCCAGGCGCTATGGAAAGTTCTGAGACTGATCAGTTGGCCCAATTACTGGGGGAATTACGGGCCGAAGTACATGCCGCTCGTCAAGAGACTAATGCCCTCAGGAGGGAATTAATAATATCAAAGGGAAGAACTGATGACCTGGCCAGACAGCTTTTGCAAGGTCAAGCTGGGCAAAGTCCTCTACCCGGTTCCGGAGGGAACCCCGCTCCTGTGGTTTCCAGTAACCCTGTGCAGATTAATCTACCTGGAAACATGCCGCTGGCCCCACCCGAACGCTTTGCTGGGGACCCCAAACGATTCGCCGTATTCATGAATCAGTGTCGTTTGCACTTCCTATGCAGACCTGGGGCCTTCCCTAATGATCAGACAAAGGTAGCCTTTGTATTGTCATATCTCAGCGGCTGCGCTGCCGATTGGTCAGTTCCACTGGTTACTCAAGATGACCCGATTCTCCTTGATTTTCAAAGGTTTCAAGCAAGCATGGAAAGGTTATTTGCTCGACACTCTCAGGGGCAGGCTCTGGATGACGAACTTCTATCCCTGCGACAGGGCAATATGGACCACCTATCCTATATTGCAACCTTTAATAGACTAATTGTGGAAACGGGATGGCCAGAGGATAAAAGAGTCACGTTGTTTTATCGAGGCCTACGCGGAGAACTTAAAGATGTCTTGGCCCAAGTTGTAAATCCGCCCCAAGAATGCACAGAGTATATAGACTTAGTGGTCCAATTGGATCACAGACTTCAAAACAGAAAAGCAGATCGGTCCAGGTTTGAGACCCGGGTGTTGGTCAAGACCTATGCTAATCCCAAGGGAGTTGATGTCTCTGAGTCTATGCAAATTGGAGGGGTTAAAGGACCCTTAACTCAAAAGGAACGTGAAAGGAGGCGGCAGTTAAAATTATGTCTTTATTGTGGGAATTCTGGACACTTTCTACGAGATTGCCCGGCAAAACCGCCCCGAAAGGCGGTAGGAACCGCTGATAAAAACCATGAAGACTCTGTTTCGGGAACCGACTCCGCCGACAAGTGTAGGGATCCGCTTGCCGAGCTTGAAAACTAACTCTCAGACCTCGCATTTCATTGTGCCAATGGTTCTCGTAGATCCAGAACAGCCTAAGCGGTTGCATGCAATAAAGGCATACATCGATAGTGGGGCTATTGGAAACTATGTGAATCGTGAATTGGTCTCTAGGATTAACCTCCCTCTCCGTCCTAAAACCAGCAAAGATGTCATCACCACAGTCGATGGAACTGAAATTGCCTCTGGACCAGTAACACATTCCACTACTGAGGTGACTCTTATTGGTCCCGACGGCCATCGGGAGGGTGTTGTGTTTGATGTAATCAAGGCTCCACAGTTTCAGGTTATTCTTGGAATCCCTTGGTTAGAGACACATAATCCTCGAATTGATTGGCGAGCTAAGAGAATAACCTTCCCGGATTGTACACAAACCTGCTACCCAGAAAACCTGAAGATTAATCTAGCATCTGTAACCTCTGCCTCCATGCAACTACCTCCGGAATACCAAGACTTTCAGGACGTCTTCCAAAACGAACAGGCCAACACGTTACCTCCTCACAGATCGTACGATTGCCAAATCGATCTGGTGCCCAGTGCACAATCCCCTTGTAGCAGGATGTATGCCCTTACCGAACCTGAGAATCTGCATTTGAGACAATATTTGGATCAATACCTAGCTAATGGTTTTATTCGCCCGTCAAAGTCCCCGGCATCCTCGGCTTTGTTCTTCGTGCCCAAAAAAGAAGGTGACCTTAGAACTTGTATCGATTACCACGCATTGAATCAGATAACGGTTAAAAACCGTTATCCTCTGCCTCTGATCCCTGAACTCCTTGACCAGGTGAAGGACGCTTGCATATACACCAAGTTAGATCTCCGGGGCGCTTATCATCTGGTACGAGTTAAAGAAGGAGACGAATGGAAAACTGCCTTACGTACTAAATACGGATTATTCGAGTACCAGGTGATGCCTTTCGGATTGTGTAACGTGCCGGCTGCCTTCCAATACTTCATGAATGATGTCCTCCGGGAACTCATCAATGTTTGTGTTGTCGTATATATCGATGACATTCTGGTGTACTCCTCTTCGGAATCTGATCACAGAAAACACGTCAGGGCAGTACTTGAAAAACTGCGCAAACACAAACTATTTGCTAAATTGGAGAAATGTGTTTTCCATACCACAGAAGTCGAGTTTCTAGGTTTCATCCTGACACCCAAAGGAGTCCGAATGGACTCAAGAAAAGTAGATGCCATCCTCAAATGGCCATCACCTAGCTCTGTAAAAGGGGTTCAAAGCATGCTCGGCTTTGCCAATTTCTATCGCAGGTTTATCCCGGAATTTTCACGCGTGGTACAACCCATTACTGCACTCTTGAGGAAAAATAAACGTTTTGAATGGTCTGAAGAAGCCGAGCAGGCCTTTCAGGATTTAAAAGCTAAGTTTACCTCCGCACCTATATTGAAACACCCGCGTCCAGATCTCCCTTATGTCGTCGAGACTGACGCATCCAGCCTAGCCATGGGAGCTGTCCTGTCCCAAAGAGACCCCGAAACCAACCAACTGCATCCTGTAGCATTTTGGTCCAGAAAATTCTCGGCACCAGAGGTTAATTATGCAATCACGGACAAAGAACTGTTAGCCATACTGCTCGTGAACTATTCTGCGTATCATATAATTTACTTATTGATACAGGAAGGTCCTATTGAAGTGGTGTTGTTAATACAACTATCTAAACATACAAACACATAGGCAATGGCTGCAACATGGACCATTAAAGTATTTTTAATCTGGTGATATTATATTGACCAGTAGAATCATAAATCCAAGCCTATCAGAATCATGACTAATGTTAAACTTGGAATTAACAGCTAATCATACACAAATTACTAAACATATGTGTTAGTATCAAAAATTATATATGCAGAGCGTCAATGCATGCAAAAATGAGGCACATACAGGGAAACCCTAGGAAGAGGAAACAAAGACAGTGGGCCTCATTCCAAATCAGGCGGTCCGGAAATAACGGTGGCGGTAAACCCGCCGCCACCGTTGTTTCCGGACAGCCTGATCCCGACTCCTGCAGGCGGGAGGTGATGTTCCCGCCAGGTTTGACCTGGCGGGTTTAACACCGCCCGCCTGCAGGCGGACAAGGAAACACCGGCAGCATTACGAGATGCTGCCGGTGTTTCCATGATCCCCATTCCCATTGAGTCCCATAGGATTCAATGGGAGTGGGGATTAACACCATTCCGCCTCCGTGATTCCCGGGAAACCAGGGTTGAAATGCCCCGGTAATTTCCGGGAATCACGGAGGTGGAATGGTAATACAAGTTTGGCGGTAACCAGGAGGTTTTACCGCCTCGATTACCGCCGGACTCGTAATGAGGCCCAGTGACCAGAAAAGGACCAGAAAATTCGAGTTCATCATCATTTGTCTGGGGCCTGCTCATTGCCCCATGGATGCGCTCCTTGAGCTCCAGCCAAACCCTAAGGAAAGTACCATAAGAACATCGTACAATGATATGGTCTGCATATACAGCACCTTTACAGTATGTGTATGTCACATTATATTGCGAGACCACCCTTAACCTGGGGAGTTCATCCCCACCCCTAATCAAGGAGCCCTACAACACTCACTTATGTTTTTTGCACTGTTCTTACTCAATACCCATATAGATCTGCATACATCTCCCCCCAGGGCCCACAGTGAGCCAAGAACCAGGCTGGGGCATAGAAAGAATATATAATTATTTTAATTTTAAGCTCAATTAATAATATTTTGTTCAATCACAGCCACCTTCTTTGTGGCAGAAAACGTAGCTTCAATTACAAACATGCTATTCTACATATACTTTTGTCTCACAAACAAGGAATTGTCATGATCCCCGCTCCCGGGGAGCAGGTTCAAGCCCTGCGTCCCCGAAAGCGGACATCCAGTCCCCAAGGAAGGACCCAGCAAGCCCATATAGGGGCCCTTTGGACAGAGTCCTGGCGCCTATGGCGCCAGGCTCATAAAAGACATCAGTCCTGGCGCCATAGGTGCCAGGCTCATTACGGAAGTGCTTGGGTGCACTTACCTGATGCAGACCACGCTGCAGGATCCCGGCCTCCTTGAGGCCTGAAAGGAACTACTTTACCTGTGGGACTAATTTACCATCCGGGCGTGGTCGGGGAAGGATACATACCTGATTGGAGGAAGGATACATACCTGGAACTTCTTCCAAGGCTATTTAAACCCCACCCGAACAGCCACACGTGCTTCGCGTTGTTCTGCATCTAGCAGCTTGACGCTCACCGTGTCTGCTCCTACATCCTGAGTTCTGCCACGCCTGCCAGCATCCTGGATCACCTGCAAAGGAAGAGAAGAAGAGAACAGAAGAAGGAAAAGTCCTTACCTGCTAAAACCACTTCCCGGAGACATCTCGCCGACAATCCTGAAAAGGAAGACTTTTATTTAAAAGCTCATTGCGTCGATCGCTGCAGCGCCGCATTCCACTCACCTTTACAGGGCGCCTCCATGTTCAGCAGCGATCATCCGGATTCGCAGTCACGCCCCAGCGCCTAGGGAGAAAAAGACCAGAACAAAAGGTGAGAGAGAGAAGGGAATAGGGAAAGCTAAATCTCCATGTTAAGACTTACCTGTTGATTCATTCCCTCTCCATTTCGGGTCCGCGCCGCATCCTGGCATTTCTGGACCCCGGCCCCTAAGGGGAAAAAAAGACATCAGCGTTAATGAGCGAATGAAAAGACATTACCAAAAAACGCTCATTAAAGACTTACCTGATTTGTACAAGGATTTCACCTCTCATCTCGGGTCGGTGTCTGTTCCCCGGCATTCTGTACCCCGGCCCCTATGGGGAAAAAGACACTAGCATTAGTACATTAATGCATGGACACAAGGGGAACCCCTTATCAAAAAACTTACCTGGAAGCCAAGCAAGTTTGGTTCTCACCAATCCGAAAATCCAGTGAAGTAACTGGATACCAACGCGCCCCTGCATCAGAAGCAGGATGGACAGCTCGTCCTTCCAGACCCTAAGGTGAGACGCTACGAGGAATCACAGAAGGGTTTCGAGGAGGGTGAGAGGGGAAAGTGGGAGGCCGATTGCATTACCCCGCAGACAGTTAATCCCCTATTTTCGCCTACAGAAGGATACTTCTGCGAGCCAGACAAGCCAGATTTGGGGGCCCGGTCCAGTCCATCTTCCGAACCCTGCGCATCACCTTAGAAGAGGTCACAGCAGCGCGAACCAGGCCAGCGCCTCCGTGGGAGTCAGGTCAGCGTTACAGAATGCGAAGCCTTCCTACAAATTCCCACCCAGGCGCTATGGAAAGTTCTGAGACTGATCAGTTGGCCCAATTACTGGGGGAATTACGGGCCGAAGTACATGACGCTCGTCAAGAGACTAATGCCCTCAGGAGGGATGTAAAAATATCAAAGGGAAGAACTGATGACCTGGCCAGACAGCTTTTGCAAGGTCAAGCTGGGCAAAGTCCTCTACCCGGTTCCGGAGGGAACCCCGCTCCTGTGGTTTCCAGTAACCCTGTGCAGATTAATCTACCTGGAAACATGCCGCTGGCCCCACCCGAACGCTTTGCTGGGGACCCCAAACGATTCGCCGTATTCATGAATCAGTGTCGTTTGCACTTCCTATGCAGACCTGGGGCCTTCCCTAATGATCAGACAAAGGTAGCCTTTGTATTGTCATATCTCAGCGGCTGCGCTGCCGATTGGTCAGTTCCACTGGTTACTCAAGATGACCCGAATCTCCGTGATTTTCAAAGGTTTCAAGCAAGCATGGAAAGGTTATTTGCTCGACACTCTCAGGGGCAGGCTCTGGATGACGAACTTCTATCCCTGCGACAGGGCAATATGGACCACCTATCCTATATTGCAACCTTTAATAGACTAATTGTGGAAACGGGATGGCCAGAGGATAAAAGAGTCACGTTGTTTTATCGAGGCCTACGCGGAGAACTTAAAGATGTCTTGGCCCAAGTTGTAAATCCGCCCCAAGAATGCACAGAGTATATAGACTTAGTGGTCCAATTGGATCACAGACTTCAAAACAGAAAAGCAGATCGGTCCAGGTTTGAGACCCGGGTGTTGGTCAAGACCCATGCTAATCCCAAGGGAGTTGATGTCTCTGAGCCTATGCAAATTGGAGGGGTTAAAGGACCCTTAACTCAAAAGGAACGTGAAAGGAGGCGGCAGTTAAAATTATGTCTTTATTGTGGGAATTCTGGACACTTTCTACGAGATTGCCCGGCAAAACCGCCCCGAAAGGCGGTAGGAACCGCTGATAAAAACCATGAAGACTCTGTTTCGGGAACCGACTCCGCCCGACAAGTGTAGGGATCCGCTTGTTGAGCTTGAAAACTAACTCTCAGACCTCGCATTTCATTGTGCCAATGATTCTCGTAGATCCAGAACAGCCTAAGTGGTTGCATACAATAAAGGCATACATCGATAGCGGGGCTATTGGAAAGTATGTGAATCGTGAATTGGTCTCTAGGATTAACCTCCCTCTCTGTCCTAAAACCAGCAAAGATGTCATCACCACAGTCGATGGAACTGAAATTGCCTCTGGACCGGTAACACATTCCACTACTGAGGTGACTCTTATTGGTCCCGACGGCCATCGGGAGGGTGTTGTGTTTGATGTAATCAAGGCTCCACAGTTTCAGGTTATTCTTGGAATCCCTTGGTTAGAGACACATAATCCTCGAATTGATTGGCGAGCTAAGAGAATAACCTTCCCGGATTGTACACAAACCTGCTACCCAGAAAACCTGAAGATTAATCTAGCATCTGTAACCTCTGCCTCCACGCAACTACCTCCGGAATACCAAGACTTTCAGGACGTCTTCCAAAACGAACAGGCCAACACGTTACCTCCTCACAGATCGTACGATTGCCAAATCGATCTGGTGCCCAGTGCACAATCCCCTTGTAGCAGGATGTATGCCCTTACCGAACCTGAGAATCTGCATTTGAGACAATATTTTGGATCAATACCTAGCTAATCGTTTTATTTGCCTGTCAAAGTCCCCGGCATCATCCGCTTTGTTCTTCGTGCCCAAAAAAGAAGGTGACCTTAGAACTTGTATCGATTACCAGGCATTGAACCAGATAACGGTTAAAAACCGTTATCCTCTGCCTCTGATCCCTGAACTCCTTGACCAGGTGAAGGACGCTTGCATATACACCAAGTTAGATCTCCGGGGCGCTTATCATCTGGTACGAGTTAAAGAAGGCGACGAATGGAAAACTGCCTTACATACTAAATACGAATTATTCGAGTGCCAGGTGATGCCTTTCGGATTGTGTAACGTGCCGGCTGCCTTCCAATACTTCATGAATGATGTCCTCCGGGAACTCATCGATGTTTGTGTTGTCGTATATATCGATGACATTCTGGTGTACTCCTCTTCGGAATCTGATCACAGAAAACACGTCAGGGCAGTACTTGAAAAACTGCGCAAACACAAACTATTTGCTAAATTGGAGAAATGTGTTTTCCATACCACAGAAGTCGAGTTTCTAGGTTTCATCCTGACACCCAAAGGAGTCCGAATGGACTCAAGAAAAGTAGATGCCATCCTCAAATGGCCATCACCTAGCTCTGTAAAAGGGGTTCAAAGCATGCTCGGCTTTGCCAATTTCTATCGCAGGTTTATCCCGGAATTTTCACGCGTGGTACAACCCATTACTGCACTCTTGAGGAAAAATAAACGTTTTGAATGGTCTGAAGAAGCCGAGCAGGCCTTTCAGGATTTAAAAGCTAAGTTTACCTCCGCACCTATATTGAAACACCCGCGTCCAGATCTCCCTTATGTCGTCGAGACTGACGCATCCAGCCTAGCCATGGGAGCTGTCCTGTCCCAAAGAGACCCCGAAACCAACCAACTGCATCCCGTAGCATTTTGGTCCAGAAAATTCTCTGCACCAGAGGTTAATTATGCAATCACGGACAAAGAACTGTTAGCCATACTGCTCGTGAACTATTCTGCGTATCATATAATTTACTTATTGATACAGGAAGGTCCTATTGAAGTGGTGTTGTTAATACAACTATCTAAGCATACAAACACATAGGCAATGGCTGCAACATGGACCATTAAAGTATTTTTAATCTGGTGATATTATATTGACCAGTAGAATCATAAATCCAAGCCTATCAGAATCATGACTAATGTTAAACTTGGAATTAACAGCTAATCATACACAAATTACTAAACATATGTGTTAGTATCAAAAATTATATATGCAGAGCGTCAATGCATGCAAAAATGAGGCACATACAGGGAAACCCTAGGAAGAGGAAACAAAGACAGTGGGCCTCATTCCAAATCAGGCGGTCCGGAAATAACGGTGGCGGTAAACCCGCCGCCACCGTTGTTTCCGGACGGCCTGATCCCGACTCCTGCAGGCGGGAGGTGATGTTCCCGCCAGGTTTGACCTGGCGGGTTTAACACCGCCCGCCTGCAGGCGGACGAGGAAACACCGGCAGCATTACGAGATGCTGCCGGTGTTTCCATGATCCCCATTCCCATTGAGTCCCATAGGATTCAATGGGAGTGGGAATTAACACCATTCCGCCTCCGTTATTCCCGGGAAACCAGGGTTGTAATGCCCCGGTAATTTCCGGGAATCACGGAGGTGGAATGGTAATACGAGTTTGGCGGTAACCAGGAGGTTTTACCGCCTCGATTACCGCCGGACTCGTAATGAGGCCCAGTGACCAGAAAAGGACCAGAAAATTCGAGTTCATCATCATTTGTCTGGGGCCTGCTCATTGCCCCATGGATGCGCTCCTTGAGCTCCAGCCAAACCCTAAGGAAAGTACCATAAGAACATCGTACAATGATATGGTGTGCATATACAGCACCTTTACAGTATGTGTATGTCACATTATATTGCGAGACCACCCTTAACCTGGGGAGTTCATCCCCACCCCTAATCAAGGAGCCCTACAACACTCACTTCTGTTTTTAGCACTGTTCTTACTCAATACCCATATAGATCTGCATACATCTCCCCCCAGGGCCCACAGTGAGCCAAGAACCAGGCTGGGGCATAGAAAGAATATATAATTATTTTAATTTTAAGCTCAATTAATAATATTTTGTTCAATCACAGCCACCTTCTTTGTGGCAGAAAACGTAGCTTCAATTACAAACATGCTATTCTACATATACTTTTGTCTCACAAACAAGGAATTGTCATGATCCCCGCTCCCGGGGAGCAGGTTCAAGCCCTGCGTCCCCGAAAGCGGACATCCAGTCCCCAAGGAAGGACCCAGCAAGCCCATATAGGGGCCCTTTGGACAGTGTCCTGGCGCCTATGGCGCCAGGCTCATAAAAGACATTAGTCCTGGCGCCATAGGTGCCAGGCTCATTATGGAAGTGCTTGGGTGCACTTACCTGATGCAGACCACGCTGCAGGATCCCGGCCTCCTTGAGGCCTGAAAGGAACTACTTTACCTGTGGGACTAATTTACCATCCGAGCGTGGTCGGGGAAGGATACATACCTGATTGGAGGAAGGATACATACCTGGAACGTCTTCCAAGGCTATTTAAACCCCACCCGAACAGCCGCACGTGCTTCACGTTGTTCTGCATCTAGCAGCTGGACGCTCACCGTGTCTGCTCCTGCATCCTGACTTCTGCCACGCCTGCCAGCATCCTGGATCACCTGCAAAGGAAGAGAAGTAGAGAACAGAAGAAGGAAAAGTCCTTACCTGCTAAAACCACTTCCCGGAGACATCTCGCCGACAATCCTGAAAAGGAAGACTTTTATTTAAAAGCTCATTGCGTCGATCGCTGCAGCGCCGCATTCCACTCACCTTTACAGGGCGCCTCCATGTTCAGCAGCGATCATCCGGATTCGCAGTCACGCCCCAGCGCCTAGGGAGAAAAAGACCAGAACAAAAGGTGAGAGAGAGAAGGGAATAAGGAAAGCTAAATCTCCATTTTAAGACTTACCTGTTGATTCATTCCCTCTCCATTTCGGGTCCGCGCCGCATCCTGGCATTTCCGGACCCCGGCCCCTAAGGGGAAAAAAAGACATCAGCGTTAATGAGCGAATGAAAAGACATTACCAAAAAACGCTCATTAAAGACTTACCTGATTTCTACAAGGATTTCACCTCTCATCTCGGGTCGGTGCCTGTTCCCCGGCATTCTGTACCCCGGCCCCTATGGGGAAAAAGACACTAGCATTAGTACATTAATGCATGGACACAAGGGGAACCTCTTATCAAAAAACTTAGCTGGAAGCCAAGCAAGTTTGGTTCTCACCAATCCGAAAATCCAGTGAAGTAACTGGATACCAACGAGCCCCTGCATCAGAAGCAGGATGGAGAGCTCGTCCTTCCAGACCCTAAGATGAGACGCTACAAGGAATCACAGAAGGGTTTCGAGGAGGGTGAGAGGGGAAAGTGGGAGGCCGATTGCATTACCCCGCAGACAGTTAATCCCCTATTTTCGCCTACAGAAGGATACTTCTGCGAGCCAGACAAGCCAGATTTGGGGGCCCGGTCCAGTCCATCTTCCGAACCCTGCGCATCACCTTAGAAGAGGTCACAGCAGCGCGAACCAGGCCAGCGCCTCCGTGGGAGTCAGGTGAGCGTTACAGAATGCGAAGCCTTCCTACAATTTCCCACCCAGGCGCTATGGAAAGTTCTGAGACTGATCAGTTGGCCCAATTACTGGGGGAATTACGGGCCGAAGAACATGCCGCTCGTCAAGAGACTAATGCCCTCAGGAGGGAATTAATAATATCAAAGGGAAGAACTGATGACCTGGCCAGACAGCTTTTGCAAGGTCAAGCTGGGCAAACTCCTCTACCCGGTTCCGGAGGGAACCCCGCTCCTGTGGTTTCCAGTAACCCTGTGCAGATTAATCTACCTGGAAACATGCCGCTGGCCCCACCCGAACGCTTTGCTGGGGACCCCAAACGATTCGCCGTATTCATGAATCAGTGTCGTTTGCACTTCCTATGCAGACCTGGGGCCTTCCCTAATGATCAGACCAAGGTAGCCTTTGTATTGTCATACCTCAGCGGCTGCGCTGCCGATTGGTCAGTTCCACTGGTTACTCAAGATGACCCGATTCTCCGTGATTTTCAAAGGTTTCAAGCAAGCATGGAAAGGTTATTTGCTCGACACTCTCAGGGGCAGGCTCTGGATGACGAACTTCTATCCCTGCGACAGGGCAATATGGGCCACCTATCCTACATTGCAACCTTTAATAGACTAATTGTGGAAACGGGATGGCCAGAGGATAAAAGAGTCACGTTGTTTTATCGAGGCCTACGCGGAGAACTTAAAGATGTCTTGGCCCAAGTTGTAAATCCGCCCCAAGAATGCACAGAGTATATAGACTTATTGGTCCAATTGGATCACAGACTTCAAAACAGAAAAGCAGATCGGTCCAGGTTTGAGACCCGGGTGTTGGTCAAGACCCATGCTAATCCCAAGGGAGTTGATGTCTCTGAGCCTATGCAAATTGGAGGGGTTAAAGGACCCTTAACTCAAAAGGAACGTGAAAGGAGGCGGCAGTTAAAATTATGTCTTTATTGTGGGAATTCTGGACACTTTCTACGAGATTGCCCGGCAAAACCGCCCCGAAAGGCGGTAGGAACCGCTGATAAAAACCATGAAGACTCTGTTTCGGGAACCGACTCTGCCCGACAAGTGTAGGGATCCGCTTGCCGAGCTTGAAAACTAACTCTCAGACCTCGCATTTCATTGTGCCAATGGTTCTCGTAGATCCAGAACAGCCTAAGCGGTTGCATGCAATAAAGGCATACATCGATAGTGAGGCTATTGGAAACTATGTGAATCGTGAATTGGTCTCTAGGATTAACCTCCCTCTCCGTCCTAAAACCAGCAAAGATGTCATCACCACAGTCGATGGAACTGAAATTGCCTCTGGACCGGTAACACATTCCACTACTGAGGTGACTCTTATTGGTCCCGACGGCCATCAGGAGGGTGTTGTGTTTGATGTAATCAAGGCTCCACAGTTTCAGGTTATTCTTGGAATCCCTTGGTTAGAGACACATAATCCTCGAATTGATTGGCGAGCTAAGAGAATAACCTTCCCGGATTGTACACAAACCTGCTACCCAGAAAACCTGAAGATTAATCTAGCATCTGTAACCTCTGCCTCCATGCAACTACCTCTGGAATACCAAGACTTTCAGGACGTCTTCCAAAACGAACAGGCCAACACGTTACCTCCTCACAGATCGTACGATTGCCAAATCGATCTGGTGCCCGGTGCACAACCCCCTTGTAGCAGGATGTATGCCCTTACCGAACCTGAGAATCTGCATTTGAGACAATATTTGGATCAGTACCTAGCTAATGGTTTTATTCACCCGTCAAAGTCCCCGGCATCCTCGGCTTTGTTCTTCGTGCCCAAAAAAGAAGGTGACCTTAGAACTTGTATCGATTACCACGCATTGAACCAGATAACGGTTAAAAACCGTTATCCTCTGCCTCTGATCCCTGAACTCCTTGACCAGGTGAAGGACGCTTGCATATACACCAAGTTAGATCTCCGGGGGGCTTATCATCTGGTACGAGTTAAAGAAGGCGACGAATGGAAAACTGCCTTACGTACTAAATACGGATTATTCGAGTACCAGGTGATGCCTTTCGGATTGTGTAACGTGCCGGCTGCCTTCCAATACTTCATGAATGATGTCCTCCGGGAACTCATCGATGTTTGTGTTGTCGTATATATCGATGACATTCTGGTGTACTCCTCTTCGGAATCTGATCACAGAAAACACGTCAGGGCAGTACTTGAAAAACTGCGCAAACACAAACTATTTGCTAAATTGGAGAAATGTGTTTTCCATACCACAGAAGTCGAGTTTCTAGGTTTCATCCTGACACCCAAAGGAGTCCGAATGGACTCAAGAAAAGTAGATGCCATCCTCAAATGGCCATCACCTAGCTCTGTAAAAGGGGTTCAAAGCATGCTCGGCTTTGCCAATTTCTATCGCAGGTTTATCCTGGAATTTTCACGCGTGGTACAACCCATTACTGCACTCTTGAGGAAAAATAAACGTTTTGAATGGTCTGAAGAAGCCGAGCAGGCCTTTCAGGATTTAAAAGCTAAGTTTACCTCTGCACCTATATTGAAACACCCGCGTCCAGATCTCCCTTATGTCGTCGAGACTGACGCATCCAGCCTAGCCATGGGAGCTGTCCTGTCCCAAAGAGACCCTGAAACCAACCAACTGCATCCCGTAGCATTTTGGTCCAGAAAATTCTCGGCACCAGAGGTTAATTATGCAATCACGGACAAAGAACTGTTAACCATTAAGTCCACTTTTAAAGCCTGGCGGCATTATCTGCTTGGCGCTCGACATACCATCACAGTGATCACTGATCACCGGAATTTGCAGTATTTGAAAACCGCCAAGGCTCAGTCATCACGGCAGCTCCGATGGGCTTTGTTTTTCGCTGAATTTGATTTCATGATTACCTATCGACCTGGCTGCAAGAATGGCAAAGCAGACGCCTTATCCCGAATTGGAATGGGAGAATCTGATACAAACTCAGAACCAGTACCAATAATTCCCGAACAGAGGATTGTAGGCATGACTTCGTTACAGACACTTGAAGACATTCAAGCCAGAGTGAAACAACTCCTGGACCCTACAACCTTACAGGAATGGATACAAAAGGGATCAGACTTTACCATAGATAATGGTTTACCTTATTTCCAAGGACGCTTATTCCTGCCACATAAGGAATTACACAAACTAGTTATTTCCGGTTATCATGATACATTAATAGAGGGACACCCCGGTATTGCCAAGACAGAGGAAAAGGTGAAATGACAATTTTGGTGGCCCTCTTGGCGAAAAGATGTTAAATCTTTTGTGATGTCCTGTGGTGTTTGCGCCCAAAATAAAAATCACAAGAAAAGACCAGCCGGTCACCTTCAACCTCTAGACATACCGCCAGCACCCTGGCACACCCTATCAATGGATTTTATTACGGACCTGCCTCCTTGTTCGGGGTACAATACTATTCTGGTAATTGTGGATTTGTTTTCCAAAATGGCCCACTTTATTCCTTTGAAAGGTTTACCTTCAGCTTCTGTCCTAGCCAAAGAATTCCTCGAAAATATTGTTCGGCTACATGGATTCCCATCTATACTAATCTCTGACCGGGGAAGCCAATTCATTTCCCACTTCTGGCGCAAATGTTGTCAAATGGCGCAGATCGACGTAAGATTATTGACCAGTCACCACCCTCAGACCGATGGTCAGACCGAGAGGACAAATCAGACCCTTGAGCAGCACTTACGATGTATGTTACAGCAATCTGAAAGCAACTGGAAAGACATTCTTTGGATAGCCGAATACGCATATAATAATTCGGTACACTCTGGAACTGGCCACAGTCCTTTTTATACTTTGTTTGGGCATCACCCTCGAACCTCAAACCTTGACTCACCTCAGAACCTCAGAATGCCTGCAGTAGAACATCTGCATTCTACAATTACCCAAGCCTTCAAAGAGGCAACTACGCATTTACAACAAGCCAAGAGAAAATACAAGGAGAATGCTGATCTACATCGGAGTGAAGCCCCTCCGTATCAGATTGGGGATCAAGTGTGGTTTACTACCAGACATTTACCACTGAAAGGGCCTCGAACTTTTAACCCAAAATATCTGGGACCTTATTCTATTACGGCAATAATTAACCCAGTGGCTGTTAAACTTGATTTACCAGCTAGTATGCGAATTCACCCTGTTTTTCATGTGTCACTTCTGAAACCAGTGGTACCCGGAACCCGACTACTCAAACCTCCAGAACCTATTCTAATAGATGGGGAGCCCGAATTAGAAGTGAAGAACATGTTAGACTCAAAAATGTTTAGGTCAAAACTGTTCTACCTAATTGATTGGAAGGGGTACGGACCTCAGGAGAGGTCGTGGGAACCCAGCGACCATGTGCATGCACCTCGATTAGTCAGGAAATTCCACCGACTCTTCCCAGACAAACCAAAACCCCCGGAGGGAACAACCTTGGGAGGGGCCTTGGGGGGAGTGCTGTCATGATGCCTGCTCCCAGGGAGCCGGTTCAAGCCCTGCGTACCCGAAAGCGGACATCCAGTCCCCAAGGAAGGACCCAGCAACCCCATATAGGGGCCCTTTGGACAGTGTCCTGGCGCCTTTGGCACCAGGCTCATAAAAGACATCAGTCCTGGCGCCATAGGTGCCAGGCTCATTATGGGAGTGCTTGGGTGCACTTACCTGATTCAGACCATGCTGCAGGATCCCGGCCTCCTTGAGGCCTGAAAGGAACTACTTTACCTGTGGGACTAATTTACCATCCGAGCGTGGTCGGGGAAGGATACATACCTGATTGGAGGAAGGATACATACCTGGAACGTCTTCCAAGGCTATTTAAACCCCACCCGAACAGCCGCAAGTGCTTCACGTTGTTCTACATCTAGCAGCTGGACGCTCACCGTGTCTGCTCCTGCATCCTGACTTCTGCCACGCCTGCCAGCATCCTGGATCACCTGCAAAGGAAGAGAAGAAGAGAACAGAAGAAGGAAAAGTCCTTACCTGCTAAAACCACTTCCCGGAGACATCTCGCCGACAATCCTGAAAAGGAAGACTTTTATTTAAAAGCTCATTGCGTCGATCGCTGCAGCGCCGCATTCCACTCACCTTTACAGGGCGCCTCCATGTTCAGCAGCGATCATCCGGATTCGCAGTCACGCCCCAGCGCCTAGGGAGAAAAAGACCAGAACAAAAGGTGAGAGAGAGAAGGGAATAAGGAAAGCTAAATCTCCATGTTAAGACTTACCTGTTGATTCATTCCCTCTCCATTTCGGGTCCGCGCCGCATCCTGGCATTTCCGGACCCCGGCCCCTAAAGGGAAAAAAAGACATCAGCGTTAATGAGCGAATGAAAAGACATTACCAAAAAACGCTCATTAAAGACTTACCTGATTTCTACAAGGATTTCACCTCTCATCTCGGGTCGGTGCCTGTTCCCCGGCATTCTGTACCCCGGCCCCTATGGGGAAAAAGACACTAGCATTAGTACATTAATGCATCGACACAAAGGGAACCTCTTATCAAAAAACTTACCTGGAAGCCAAGCAAGTTTGGTTCTCACCAATCCGAAAATCCAGTGAAGTAAATGGATACCAACGCGCCCCTGCATCAGAAGCAGGATGGAGAGCTCGTCCTTCCAGACCCTAAGGTGAGACGCTACGAGGAATCACAGAAGGGTTTCGAGGAGGGTGAGAGGGGAAAGTGGGAGACCGATTGCATTACCCCGCAGACAGTTAATCCCCTATTTTCGCCTACAGAAGGATACTTCTGCGAGCCAGACAAGCCAGATTTGGGGGCCCGGTCCAGTCCGTCTTCCGAACCCTGCGCATCACCTTAGAAGAGGTCACAGCAGCGCGAACCAGGCCAGCGCCTCCGTGGGAGTCAGGTGAGCGTTACAGGAATACAGGCTAAATGAACTGGTGAAATCTCTTTTCCCATGAATCCCGTTGTATGTCGAACTTCAATAATAATAATAATAATAACATGGCACACTGATAGAACATAATCTTCAACACTACTGGTTGAGAGGTTTAGTATCAAAACATACCCACCATTTTCGTTGTGGTAGAAACTAGTTCACCTTCAAGGCTTGCTATATGAGGTTCCCTGCACACTCAAAATGCTAGCAGTATAAATCACAGATTTATAAAAATGAATATGGAAAATAGGACTTCACCAGAATTTAGCTTAGGAATAGACACAGGGCTAATTTAAAAACAAGACAAACATCACACGTGCAGTGTTGGATACATGAGGTCTCACTTTAGCAAAGCACTTCTCCCCCAGCCCCAAAAACCCAAGCATCAAATGATATGCAGCACCCTTCAGTTCAAATGCCAGGTCCAGGCAGTGGGCACAGTGTAGGAGTTTTCTTTTAACCACCTATCACTCACTTAAAGGCCAGTGTTGGGGAAGTTGGACAGTAAAAGGGGATGATTATGAGTGTTGGTTTTTCAGACCCTTCTTCACTTAAAGGCCTGTGTTGGGGAAGTTTGCAGTTTAGAACTTTCGTGGGTCCAAGGGCACCACTTGGTTAAATACAATGTTGAAAGAGTGGTGACAATTGGGAATTTTGTTTTTAAGATAAGAATATCTTATTTAAAAGCAAGTTTGAGGAATGGGTTTCAGTGGGGAATTTTCTCTTCAGGGATCTCTTGGTTTGAAAAGCAATGTTTGGGGATGGTGACAGTTGTCAATTTCATTTTGGTGGCAAGTATATATTTTTATTTTCTTCTTTTTTATTGTGAAATTTATCACATTTTTATCTTAGACACATTTACAAATCTTCAGTTCAAAAGCACAGATAAAACACGAAATTCATCACATAATACAAAGCACATCCTTATAACATTATTAACATCTTCAAAATAAACAACATTTTTTTCAAATGATCAGCATGTCTAATTTCAGGAGAACATGCTGAATCCAATTTTGCAAGTACACACAGTTCATCCAACGTTTTCACAATTGTGTATGTTGAAAAGGTTTCAGCACCCTCATGCATACGATTCGACAGATATTTCAATTCTGTAAAGTTGTTTGCCGTACAGAAGAATTGCCCCAAATGTTTTGTTCTGCTTAATGTTAATTAATTGGGCATTCCACCAGTATTTGTCGCAGGGTTTCTGGTTTTCCAGCAGGTATGCACCGTTGGCAGATATCACCACCATCCTGTTTTTCTTTTTTTCGTGCTTGGATAACTTTTGTTTAAAAACACGTTTTTGCAGGGGTTCAGTTGGGAATGTTTGTTTTAAGAAGGGACAGGAAAATCGAGGCCCCCCAATTACTTTAAATGAGTATCTTGTATCTTCTTGCTAGGAGGGAGGGCAAATGTTTTGTATTCTTCCAAGCTCCCCCCCCTTCGTCAATCTATTTGGTTGCTAATTAAATTAATATACAGTCAAATATGCTAAGGGTCTACACAATGTTCCCCCCACCAACTAATGGAAGAGAACCAACTATGAAAGGGAATGGGAAATTAAATAGATCCCCACTGTAAGTAGGCATGGTATCAAACAGTGAAGGCAGACGCAAGTGATCACAGTTCAAGAGTGTTTATTGAACTTTCAAAATGGGTTGGAAAAACGCATGTTGAATCTTAAATCTAAAGATGGGAGCAAGCGCCGACCATCAAATAATAATAACGCAGTCCTAGTAGAGTCTTGTAAAAGAACCTATACTTATAAACCTATTGCCAATCCTCACTTCTAAATACAAATGGTCTGGGAAATAATGTTATGCAAAAGAAAAGTGTTCAAGAAATGATATGTCAGGATAGTTGAGCCATTGGCTTCCTTTCCCAACTTTTCCAGCACAAGAAAAGGCAGCACACTCGAGTTTAGCACACACTCTGACTTCTCTAGCATGAGGATACAGTTCAACACGTCAGTATCAGGACCTTCTGTGCCAAAGTCTCTTTGCCATTTAAAGTCTCTTATTACAGAGGGCCTGATACAACAAACAAACAGTAACTTTGCTTTTTCTCAGGATTTACCACATGTACAACTTCTCAGGTGATTCCCCTTCTGTCGGTTCTTAGACCCACTTTAACAGTTCCTTTCTTCTCAAATGGCGTCCCATGATGGGGCTCGGACCACTTTATCTCATTTTCCAATCTTTCCCTTCTCTATCAAAAATCAAAGACTTTCGCCTGTGCAGGGTTTTGCCTGACACATCGCAGGACTACTTTGATTCACAAACTCTTTCTCCTTATAACGCTGTAACTTTCACTTCTGTCACTTCTCGGCTGCATACCTTACAGACACCTGCGATTGAGTATGCACTCTGCGCCGGATCACTCAGTCAATGGTATTGTATCTTTCCTTTAAAAGTTAAAGCATTCATCAGCAGTTTAACTTTACTTGCGTCTTTCATCACACGTGTTTTAACAATGTTCTTTCAAGCGCACGTTATACAATTTTGCTGCTTGCAACCTTGGCTTCAAGAAAGACCAGTCTGGTATCGGTTTCTCCAATGCACGGGCTGTGTTGATTTCTTTGTCGCTACATTGTTGTTGGAGCCAGGGATGGTACCACAATGGCTGCTGCTTCTCCCCTCTACTCGATTAGTCATGTAGAAGGAGCGTGGGTACCTCTGACACACAATGCGGGATTCTTTGGACTGGTTTGGCCTTAAGTTGTCCAATCTCGAGGTCTCATGAAATTAACGGTTCCTGCCAGAAAGGTCAAGGGAATTTCCCTCCTTGCAAAATCCTCATAATTCACCATCTTTCGTCCCTCATTCAGCTGCTGCCTTGAAGCTGCTATTTCCTCATGTGTTTTGCCTCACTCAGAGTACCCCGCCTTCTATCTGTGTGGGCAAGTTTAATGGAAGTCAGGTGTCTGTGATGGTCAGTAATTGCTTGACCTCGTCTGACTAGTCTATTTTCTCCCAGAGCGGGCTGTCCGTGGGAAAGTGTTTGTGTAGGAAAGGGGGTGGGGAGTAGAGTTCCTACGTATTCTACCTGGTAGGATGGAGTAAAGGTGTTACAGGGAACTGGATACAGCATCTCACCATCTGGTGTCCTACTCCCCAAAGACCCCTGAACCAGGTGATCCTCCCGCACTGGTCAACCCCCAGGAACTGGATCCAAAAGTGATGCCCGTGGCATGGCCAGCTGGATGACAGATCCCCGGGGACTAGTGGGTGAGACACCTTCTGGTTTCTCACATACCCTTCCCCTATGCAAGCAGGATCTGTTACACAGGGAAACCAAGAAAGGAAATAGACGTTCCCCTGGTCTTTACCTTTTCGGTGTTCCCCAGTGAAACAGTAGGGTTATAGGTCTAAGAACCATTGCATGACTCGATTTTAGAGTCATTTTGATGGCTTATCCATACTAATGGAGAATGATCTGTGAGAAGTATGAACTTCCTTCCTAGAAGATAGTATCTTAGATGTGTGAGGGTCCATTTCAGGGCAAGGGCCTCTAATTCTAACACAGAGTCGTTTTTTTTTAACGTGTGAAGAGTTTTCGACTAGTGAATAGGAAAGGGTGCTCTAATCCATCACACATTTGTGACAAAACTGCTCTTAACCCTGTGAGAGAGGTATCCGTTTGTAACACAAACTCTTTCAATAAGTCTACTACCTTTTGGATCGGGTTCTGGCACAAGGTTTGTTATAAGTTGTTGTAACATACATCATCCTTGTCAGTCCAATGAATCTTCTGGGGTTCCGCGTTTTTTAATTTGTCTGTCAATCTAGCTGTTGTGTCCAAGAAATTAGGGATAAACCTACGGTAATAACCAAATAGTCCTAAAGACGCTCTGAGGTCTCTCTTGGTCTTCCGCGTCAGGGTATCTAGGACAGCTTTCACTTTTTCTCGTTGAGGGTGCACACTGCCATTCCCTTCAAAGAAGCCAAGGTATTTCACGGCTGGTTGAGCCAGCTTACATTTGGATCGATTGGCAGTTAAGCCTGCTTCTCTGAGGACTCTCATAATAGTAAAGAGATGGAAAACATAGTCTTCTCAAATCTTAGTATAAATGACTATGCCGTGAATATAAGCCACACAGCAATCATAATAGGGTTGTAATATCCTGTTCATAAGCTGTTGGAAAGTAATGGGGGCCCTGTGCAAGCAAAAGGGGAGTACCTTGAACTGGAATAGTCCCAGGGGCCTCGAGAAAGCTGTCTTTTCCTTATCAGGCCCATGTAGTTGGGACCTGCCAATACCCTTGGTTAAGTCTAGGGTTGATAAGAAGGGGGCATTTCCCCCACCCACACATAATACATTCTTTTAATTATGTTTAGATGCAATACATCAATATTTTCACAACACAGGTATACTTTCTAAATGTAATTGAAATATTTCACTTACACTTAAAGCCACTAAGTTGCCCTGTTATTACCATTTAACAATTTTCATTTTCATCTCTTTTCAAATGTTTTTACTATCACGCCCATAAAAGTCATCAGTGTGCTTGAATTTTCTTACCTCATTAAGGTGACACAAAGGTGCCATACATTTTATACCACATGATATCAATAGTGATATCATCTGTGACGTCGTCCTTTGGCTCATGAGCTATACAATGCAGAGGATTGAAGTTAAGGGTTGGGGTAGGTTCCAGTAGTTGCTGAATTTCAGGGGTGTTGTTGTTTTAAGCCTTCACAATAATTTCAGTTATGTGAAGGTTTAACCTAGCCATCAACCAGTCCTCGATGTCGTCTGCCTACCTCCAACGTAACCCTTCCAAGACCAAATCTGTCCTCATCATTCACTAAACATCAACTTGTTCAACTACGGCTCATTGATATGTGCCTAAAAGGATTTGATCTGCAGTTCTTGGATTCAGCTAAATCCTTAGACTTCACCATTGACAGCAGCCTGTCCTTCCAGAAACACATAGCCAAAAAAAGCCCAAACGCCTGGGCCCAAATCACCGTCCTTTGAGAAATCAAATTATTCGGCCGTCTACAGAACCTCCAGACTGTATTGCAGGTGCGTGTGGTTTGCACATTGATCAGGGTAATGCCTGCCTGTTAGGGCTCCCATCCACTCACTTAGCTCCCCTAAAAGCAGTCCACCGTACTGCAACACATCCTCTTATGGGCATTCAGAAATTCGACTGAATTAACCTCCATCCTACGTGAACTACATTTGCTTATTGGCTTCCTCTCCAAGCAAGGATACTGTTCAAGACTGCATGTATCATCTAAACACATTCACGGGTAGCACACCAGCATACCTGTTACCTAAGCTCCACATATCTGGTGGCACATGCTCCATATGCAGAAAATTGACCGACCACTCAAATCACAACCTGTCCGCAAAGAGAGGATGCCAAACAATCCTTCTCTTGTCAAGCACCTACAATTTGGAACTTGATCCCGGTATCTGCCCGGAATTCCCCCACAATTCTATTGCTCAAAACCTGGCTTTTTGAACACACCTGCCCAAGGACTAATCCCAGCGGATGCACAGACCGCAACTCACAGTACTGTGCTATTGATAAAAGATGCAAGCCCAAACAATGACTACCCACATGCTGTGCCAAGCTCTGCTGCTCTCAAGCTAGGTCAGAGCTCTAAACAATAACATAAAAACAATGAAAACTAACAATGGCTTTCTTAAAGAATTTTAAAGGTTTTGATGTATTGAAATGTTTTATTTTAACTTTGAACTCAGTTGTAACGAAAGTTTTTTCAAGTAATTGTAAGGATTTTGTGATACTGTTTTTAATCAACAATAGTACCATACTTCATTTCATACTCACACTGTCATGAATAGGGTCTGGGGCAAGCCTAGGCGACAATATTGTAAGAAATAAGACAAAAACTACGATTCCCAGCATGCTTAGAGGCGCAATGGTAGTTCACGTATTCGCACCAGGAGACAGCTGGAGTTTATTAATGGAGTATTTAGCCGTTGACCGCCCGTGCACAGGTGCTGATAATTAATGTTGTGCAGCACGGGCGGCCACGACGGCGTGTGTGAGGAACGCAGGATGGCGAGCAAGTGATTTATGTCTATGAAGGCGGACGGAGGCTTCTGTCAACCACGGCAGTGAGGGAGAGTATCTGGCCAAGCAGGTGTAGCCTTGCTGTTAATCTCGGGAGGCAACGCAAACTTCGCGTAAGACCTCCCCATAGCTCCCGGGCCGCAGCGGTGAAATCTCCTCCCTTCCAGACCGCTGTCTTCACTTCCATACGCGGCAGCTGCTCCACGGGGCGGCGGCGTCTCACGGCGACATACCAGCACGTCCGGGTGTACTTGTGAGGCACCTGGACTCGAAGATAAGTACACGGATACATGTTTCATTAATGTTGACAAGAATTATGTTTTACTTGATACGTTAAAGACTTGAATGAGTTACTAGCAAGTCCCCAGGTTGGGGTTAGTTTAATCTCTATGGGAAGTATGAGGCAATACTTATCGTAGAGACCCTTCTACTAAGAGATAAAGGGCAAGACTGTTCATTTTGATCCTGAAAGGATATCTTGGGTTATGTTTATTGCTTTTGTTCGCTCATGTTCTATGTCAGCCCATGGGTCCATGTGTATGTTGACTTCATGAAGGGGGCTTCCCTTGTACGTGCCATGCAGTTTGTATCGCTCTCGTCTGCTATGTGTTTGCTACATGTTACACTAACACGGTCATAATTATGGATATGGTATAGGGTAATTAAGAACCCTAAAAAACTCCGCTCAGGAGACAAGTAAGACAAGGATTATTAAGTAGGAAAGTCTAGGTTATTTCTTGGTTAGGATTAAGTAATTGTATTGAGATGCATGTTGTCTGTTCCCTATCTTTCCTTTGTCATTCCACCCCCTTTCCCTAACTCCGTCTTCCCCCCATTGGCTGCCACGTGGTTATCTGTGTATTTCAATTCAGACGCCCGTGCCAACCACGGTGGGAGGGTCGATCTATTCGGCTTCTGTGGTTCGGGAGAGGGGGTTGAAACCCTCATCCCTTGTTAGACTTGACACACACAATGGTGGTTTTGGTTACTTATTAATGTACCAATACTTTCAAACAGGCTACAATAATATTACAAAGAATGTTTCCATAGTTTCTACATATGTAACAATTTGGAATGACCTAACCAACATGGGAACATTGTTAGATATACTCTATAAAATGTTTGCTACAAGAAAGACATTGAAGAATCCATCTAGTAGTTAGAAAAATGGGTGTTTTTATTTTGAGCTCAAAAATGATTTTGCACATCACACCTTCATAGTTCATATCTTTACCTCCTGCGCCGTTCCTCCGGTGACTCTTGAAATCAATTGAAAATATGAACTGCAATGCTGTAAACTGATATCACACTTGAACAGTGCAGTGCCGATCCTGTTTTAAAAAATATGTTTGATGACCCGATAATTTGTGGCATGCATTAAGATGTTATGAAAAATATTTTGCTTTTATTTCCTTTAAATAAATAATGTTATGCAGCCAGGGATGGCTTAAGGTACAATTGGATGGTGCGCCCGCACAGAGGCGCACCACACAAAGGGCGCTTTGGCACTCTGCATCGCCTCTTAAACCGGCCCAGACGTGCTTTTTGAAGTTAGGGCACCCAACTTCAAAGTGATGTTCTAGATACAACAATGCGCTCCAGAGCGCTGTGCTGCATCTATGTTATTTTGAAGTTGGGTGCACACCATCTTCGAAAAGCCCAATGTCAAAGTAATGTTCTCGTTGCTGTGCGAGAACCGCGCGGCAACTAGACTCTTGTCTCCTGTTTGGGCCCCACTGCGCATGACACGAAACCAGCTTGCTGGTGTGCTGTCTGCGTAATGGAGGATGGAGCGCAGGCTGCAGGGGGCCTTCCAGAGGAAGACGAATTTCGTCGGATTGGAAGAAGGGAGCAGGTCAGAAATAATAATGTTTTGTGTGCGCTTGCATGTGATATTGTGCTTCATGTTTGTGATATGTGTATGCATGCATGCAAGGATGAGTGTTATGTAGTATCATATAATGTGTGTGGCTGTGAATGAGGAGTGTAGTATGGTTTATGGGTGCATGCGTTAAGGGTTTGAGTAAATGATGGAAGGAGTCAATTTTGTGTATGGATGTGGCTTACTGTGGCATAACTTTTTATTCTGTGCATCTATGATGAAGCAAGCATGGTGCCATGTTTGTTTCATCATAGATGCCCATAATTAAATGTCATGCCAAAGTTGAAAGGGCTAGACTGGCTGCCCCAAAATGCCAGTCTAGCCCAGTAATTGTTACGTTCACCATTGCCCAGGGACTCCCGTATGAAGGCCTTGCCCCCCCCCCCTACCTGAAATAAGCACTCGGCAGGTCTTCATGTCTTGGGCTCCTGGCACGTACTGCTGTATCATGGGACCGATGCTTTTATTTATAGCAACGCGCAATGGCATAACATTGGCGTCACGCCACGTGACTCCATCACATTCCTCCTTTTTCATAACAATTGAAAAAATACAAGTTTTCATAATCTTGTCAGTGCAAAGGGGACAGACTAAAACATGGTAACATACCAAACAGGGTTAGGCCCAACGTGGGCAACTTTGGGTGACTTGCTCTGACACTGGTTCTTTCAAACCTGGTCACCCATTATATAGTCTTGGAATAGCACAGGGCATCTTCTGCTCTCTCAACGGGGTACCTTCCTCCTGCCGGGGTTCCTCCACAGCTTCTCCTTCTGTCCCGCCCAGTGTGGGCTTGGCATCTTCTGCACCATCTTCCGGTGTTTGCGTCACACCTGTAGTTCCTGTCAGGGGACTTTCTTCCTCTTGTTTTCTCAGCCCCTCTTTTCCTCCCAGCTTTCGAAAGAAACTGGAGTTACGAGTTACTTTCCCCCTTTGATCGGCAGCAGTCACCATCAATCTCTTGACCTGGACCACCCCCATGGCAGAGGGCTTGTAGGTGAAGGACAACTTCCCTTCGGGGTGACGATTATGCACTAGTACAATGTCACCTAGCACTATGTCCGGTGGTTTGGGATGTCGTTGAAGGTTCTCCTCCTTGTTATGGGACACCGCCTTGGCATGGGTTGTTCTCATTCATTCTATACCCTCCTTCACCATTCTCTATGTTTAGTTCAGATGATATTCACCTTACTATACATTGGCGTAATCAAAATTACGTTTATCTACAGATACAACGCATCTGCATTTACCGATAAGATTTGAATTGTCTCCGCTGCTCTTCAGCTCAGACTCTCACTATTGAATTTGGAGATAAGCCAGGAATTACTAGGTATTACCTTTGATCTTCTTGTTGATTGATGTGACTAAATTATAGGGTTGTTCTGGCCAGACAGGTCGCTTATCCACCATGAATTGTACATCACCAACCTCCCATGATTGTGCAGTATGTTTAATTACTTGTTTGTTAATGGGCTGAGATATTGGGGGTCATTCCGAGATTGGAGGTAAGTACCGGGCTTTACCGGCATGGCGCAAAGAACGAGTCCGATCTGGCATCAGACCGGTAATTGCAGGCCATTACGACCTCGCGGGCACAAGCTTTGCGCCATGCCGGTAAAGCACTTAGCGACATGCCGCAAAAGGGCCCGTAAGACCCCTTAACGGCATGATGCGTACCGTAAGTAACAATACCGCCATGAAAATAGCGGTGTCTGTGAATAACGGAGTCCGTAAATTAGGGACACCGCTAAATAAAGGAACCAGAAATATCGTCATCACATAGGAATGGGAAGGAGCGCGGCAGCCATCTTTAAAAACACAATCCATTGCCATCCTCCCCAGGCAGCACCCTTTGGAGCATTCGGAACTATGGAAAAGACCATCACACCCTGCAGGAATGCCAAAAGCCTGGAAGAAGCTAGCAGACCGGCTCCGCAAGCAGCGATTTAGCCCGGAAGAGCTGCAGGCCATGGTAGACACCCTGGAGGAGCACGCTGACGTCGTGTTCAGCGGGGACATACGCTGGGAGGCGGTGCTCCATAAAAAGAACATCTGGGCACAAGTTGCCCAAAGGATGAGCGCCGTAGGCACCACCCCCCGTACTCCCAGGGACTGCCGCAAGCGGTGGGAGCATCCGCTCCGCCAACCGGAGTCAGGCACAGCAGACTGGAGGGGGCCCAAGTTCCCCCATGAAACTCACAGCATGGGAGGAGACATGCGCTGCACTGATTGGGACCGCATCCATATAGGGCGTCGGCGAAATGGAGTGTGGCGCACCGTCATCTGCTGATGGAGGTGAGTGTCCAAAGTCAACACCGCCAATGTCAATTACATGAGAAATACACACCCAAGGGCCATCCAAGGCACCTTGCCATGGTGCCCTCCCCCCATCCAAATCATGCTGAGCCAACTGCCACCCAAGCAAGTGCCAAGTGGAAGTACATAACGCACATCACACATAGTGCAGAAACGGGCACATCCCTGATGCACACTGTGCAGCTGGGTTGGCAGTGTGCGAGTCAGACTGCACAGTACCAGGCCAGGATGAGTGACTCCGACACCTGCGTGCATATCTGACACATGTTGCAACGCCCAAAAGGCCACAAACCCCAAATGACTGAAATGTGAATGCAGCCATTAATGTAATTAGCGTCTCAAACAATCACTCATGCCGTCCCTCTCTTCTACCCCCACAGGCAGTGAGCATGAGAGCGAGGAGGCCGAGACGAGCCGTCCCACCTCCTCCAGGGGCAAAGGCAGGGTCCGCCGCATACCAGCCTGGAACGACACACCTACCCCGGATCCTCCAAGGCCCATGGAGGGTGCACCACCCCCATCCCTCCCTGCATCGGCACCTGCCACAATGCCCACCCCAAGGTCAGAGCATCGCTGGGGAGGTGGCAGCCACGGCCCCCCTGGAAACCGTGGACAGCCCCTTGTCCATCTGTGGGGCGTCAGAGGAGGACTTCTAGCCCACCGTCCACACCCCAGAGCCCAGCAATGTCCCCCAGGTGTCGTGCAGTGGCCCAGAGGATCCTGACGCACCTGGCCTATGTGCACATGGCGAAGCACCGAGAGACGCCAGGGAGGGGGCTGTGGGTGGGGTGGTCGAGGGAATGTTTACACTTATGCATTTAAATTTACAATACAACGTTGGTGTCGCAAAGTTTAACCTGTGTGGACATTCATCATTGAGCATGTGTATTATGATGTCTGACAGTGCATGTTCTACAAGTATCCACACACCCAGTGCCCTGTGTGCCCATGTCATGCCACCCTCTGCTGACTTGTGTTTCGGTTTTGATGTCCAATCAATGTTTGCTACACGACATGTCCCTCCTGTGCACCGGCTCCATGATGCTGTCTTGCCCCTTCCTCCTCCTCCTTCACTCCATCTTCATCTGGTGTTAGCAGTCCCATGTAAGGGGACAGGGCCGCGTTCCAAGGGATGCACATTTTGTTCAGCTTTACACATGACATGGGGGTCTTGGACACCTACACATTGCAGTAGATGGGTCCCCCACCAGACCAGCTTCGGCAACTCATATGTGTCTTATGCAAGCCAAGTGGCTACTTCATCTCCACGCATGCATGGGTATGGGCAGTATTGTAGGCCTCCTTGGGCCTGTTCTGTGGGTTTCTGACAGGGGTCCTGTATCATGGTGTCAGGGACAGCCACCAACACCTGCATGTCTAGCCAATGAAGGTAAGTGTTTGGACTGTCATGGTGGAGAACTGAACTTGTCTTACATGGCAGCAGGTCATTGATGCCCATACGCACATGTCCATATATGCATTTAGCCCATTCATGGCCCCAATATGTGTCCTGTGCAATGGAATGCTGTATGGGGGAGCGTCTTCGAGATGGTCTATGAACAATGGCACGCACATCTCGTAGTACGTGCTTCATTGATGAATGCAGCAGTCTTGAGGTTATATCCATGAAGTGCTGTGTACTGTGTGATTCCGTAGTTGGGTGTGTTGGCTGTAGTCAGTGGCATATTCATCATAATGCTCGGATCCGTACTATGGTGAATTCCACCACTCCTATGGGTGTGCCGCACCGGTGATGTGTGGTATGCCTGCTGCCCTCAGTTCAATCCACTCCCAGGGATGACTCTCCGGTGTGGTGACATGCTGGAGGCAGCCACATTCTGCATATGCAGTGTGTCTTCCTATATGCCCTTACGGTGTGTGGGGGCCGTCAATGAGTGGTGCATGTTTTGTGGGATTTGACCGTGTCACATGTTGGTTATGTTGTGTTAGGTGTGTGCCTTACTCCATCAATGTGGGAATCTGCACTCATGTGCCATTATACTGGATCTGTGGCACGGTGTTTGGTGGGGTGAACATCGTGCACTGGTGTCATCATTTCAACCCATTTTGCTTATGCAGGCACCCACCTCATGGCACCGATGCACTGGCATGACACAGTCAGATTACTCACCAAGCAGCCAGGCACGTCATCCTGCATGTTGCCCCATGCGGCAGGGTGTGTGGAGTTCAGCTGGCCCATTGAGCCATGAGTTGGTCCTGGATGTCGGGCCCACCCATGTGTGATGTTCTTGCTTGCATTGCATTCCGTCTGCACGTTGGTGGAGTGGTATTGCTTGCGGTTGCGATATGCCACCTGCATGCCTTGCAGGTCCGCCTAATCCACGTGGGTGCAGTCAGGGGCACCCATGTAATTTGACATGCCTGCCGATGCATGGGGGGCAACTTTTGTGTCATATATCTCCTAGGTAGTCCATGGTAGGGATTTGCAGCCCCTTGTGTGCTTGAGGAGGTGATCCAGCACTTGGTTCTGCGTCCGTGAAATGGATGAAATGGACGGTTGTGATAGGCCATGCATGGGCCCCACTGTGTGCTGGTAGGTGCCTGTGGCATGGGTGTGGGGCACAGGCACCACCTTCAGTTGAGCGGGGATAGTGGTGTGTATTTGTATGAAGCTCACTTATCTCGTAATTTCTCAGGCCAACTATGGTGGTGATGGTGTCACAGTCAAGCTGGTAGAGGATGTGTATCTGCTCAGGGGTTCGCTTGAGGGACCGGACCTGATGCGTGGGAATGGGGGCTGCTGGGGTGGTGACGGAGGCTGCACTGGTGCTGCATGCTGGGCCTGTCTCACCCTCCTTCTCCCCCTGTGACTCCTCAGTGGTGGGGCCTGGTGTTTTTGGTGTTGTTCTTATGGTTGTGCCCTTGCAAGCAGGGCCTCCTGCTTCATGTACTGCTACCACTATTGGTATCATCTTGGTGTGGGAGGGGGCGTGGTTGTGGGTGTCGTCCTTTTGTGCTGAGGCAGACTCTATTGACTACACCTTTGCTAATTGTGTGCACCTGTGGCTCTGGGAACTACTGCTCAGGGTTCTTTACTCCTTCTCTGAGATGCCTGCATGTACTCCATGCCGGTAAGGTACTTTACGGGCTTATGGAGGCCGTTGTTTACGTGTGTGTGTTCCTTGTGATCAGCTCCGGTTTACGCCATGCCGCTAATATCGGAACGGTGTTTCGCGCGTGCGACACGAGACCGCTATTTACTGCATCGTACTTTGCTGTGCTGTAAATAGCGGTCTGGTTGGTCGGAATGGCCCGTAGCGGTATACGATGCCGGTAATCACTTACCGGCATCATTTTTCCCTTTACTCCAACCTCGGAATGACCCCAAATGTCTCACAACTGCAAAGACAAATGATATGTTTTATGTATATGTAATGATTTGCTTAGCTCAACATCAGAATCAACTCTCTTTTGAGTAAGTCCACATAAAAGATAATTAGAGTTATCACAAACTACCTATAATCAATTACAAAATATTGCCCATATAACTTAACATGCTACAAGCATTGTGTGACCTAACTCCACTTATGTCTGATTTAATTTCATTTTCAGTCCGTTAAGGCCTATGAAGAAGAGGACAGTCTCCTCGAAACGTGTCACCATTGAAAACGGACTACTGCATATGTTCCTTCTGGTGGTCAGAATTTTATATTTCTTTTTTTATATGTATTTCTGGGGTCAGGTAAGTAAAAAAAAGGGGTAAAATAAAATAAATGAAAAAAGGGGGGTTGGGGGGAACCCCCCCATTTCGAAAAAAAAAGTATTGCAAACATTTTTTTTTTTCGGTCTTTTCACTATAAACCGTTCCTTCTGTATATAAAACATTTTATTTTTAACTGTTTCTTTTTTAAATCGTTTTCTGTGAAAATCTATGTATACACAATTTTTTACAAAACTTTGTGTGGAGTTAATTATTACTTTTTAAGCTTACTAATAATTGACTAGACTCAATTCACAGACAATAGTAGTTGGTTTATCCAACACTAGACAGTGTGCAGGGGAAGGGTTGAATTCTTAGGTTGAATCTTCTCTTTTTTTCTCATAGTTGCGGGTTGCCAACATGTGCACCGATGCCTCTGTGTCCACAAGCACAGGTGTCATTGTTCCATCCACAGTTACTGTGCACATGGGCTGCCTCCTCTTCTTCATTAAAGGGTTATACATGAAATGAAAAATATCATTTCATCCTCCTGTTGCTCTTCTTCCAGGTCCTGGCTCAGTGTTCCTTGCTCGACAACTACAACCTGTCTCTGTCGTGCTGTGTCACTGGGTGTCCTGCTGGGCCCTCTGGGAATAGTTACTGGTGTGGGGGCTTTGCACATCCATGCAAAATGACTCGCTGCTCCACAGCGTCTTCACACTCTCCCTTTCGCCGGGCATTCCCCCGCATGTGGAATGTCATAGCCACATTTGGGGCAAGGCAGGGGTGTCTCAGACCTTCTCGAGGGCCATCTCGGCCTTGACGGACTAGCATTTTGTGGGTGCCCTATTGCGCATGTATCCTCCACTTTAAATGAGCGAATCGCTGAGTCCATTTTAGTTACGCAGCTCTCTGCCAGCGCACTTGTCAGCATGGCTTCCCTGAAGCAAACCCTTGTATTAATTGGTTCCTCAACATACCGTCCTCATTCTCCCTTGCATATATACTTGCCAGGTGATGGAGCCTGCCATAAAATTGGTCCAGGGATTCCCCCTCCTTCTGTTTCTTGCTGCATATAACAAACCTTTCATAGTCTTGATTAGCTAGTAACATGAAGTGGTCTCTGAGGCTGTCCTTCGCAGCTTGGTAGGAGTTCTTGATGGGCGTGAGGGACTTGAAGAATCTGTGAACCTCGGACCTACCAGAGTATATTAGGGTTGCTATTTTGGCTTCATCATCCATTTAGCTGGTTGCCCTAAAATAAATGTCCAACTTCTCGATCCAGAGCAACCATTTTGATCCCAGCTTTGAGGAATTGCCTGAAGTGTTGAATTCTGGCATCGGGGCCAGTGTCCCTTCTTGACGTGGTGTCCTTCTCACCTGTGGAGGCCTGGCTGCATTGCAGCCGACTCCCTGGGGGTCCTCTTTGTCACTCATGGTAACAAACTGCACAGGCACCCTCTCTGTGAAAGAAGGCCACAATATGCACCTGTTGGTGCCCTTTTGGACTTTCGGCGCTGTTGTGTTCACCTTCTGGCACGTCGGCCCTCCCAGATTGCACTTCAGTGTGGCAGAAAGATTGTTGCTTGTATGCACAATGTACTGTTCAGTGGAAGAAGGAGAAGACAAATAAATCTCTCCTCTATTTTTTGTTTTTTGTTGAAAGGGCCCTTGTTGCCCTGTTTCTCAATCAGTGTCCCTTTGTAGGTTCCATAAATTGCCCTCATGGCGCACGAGCACTCCACGTGTGGATCTGCTACCGTTGGGACCTAAAAATGGTGGTTATTGCTTTACCCCAAATGTTAATGCCTCTGACAGGCATTGCATCGGGCCGCCAGAGCTATGACTAGCATCAGAGCACCTTTCCCTGCCCCGCTGCATGCTCGTCGCCAATGTTACATCAGCATTGCCCAGGGACTCCCGTATGAAGGCCTTGCCCCTGTACCTGAAATAAGCACTCAGACACAGATCTTCATGTTTCAGGCTCCTGGCGTGCACTGCCGGGTTGCTGGTCCACCCCTTTTATTTATATCAACGCACGACGGCATAACGTTGCTGTTGCGCCACGTAACTCCATCACAGTAATAATACAGCATATTATATGTTATTACTGGGCTAGACTTGCATTTTGGGGCAGCCAGTCTAGCCCTTTCTTGCTGTGACATGACTTCTAATTCTGGGCATCTATGATAAAGCAAGGATGGTATATGTAATTACTGGGCTAGACTGGCATTTTGGGTCAGCCTGTCTAGCCCTTTTATACTGTGGCATGACTTTCAATGTATCCAAAGTCACTTTTTTAAATTGTGGCATGCCATTTTATTCTGGGACAACTACGACTGCATCGACCATAATGGTGGGGTGGGTGGCACATGGCGCACCCAAAAATCTCACACAATCAACATAATAAAAGTAATCCGATGAGTCAATAAAAGTGCACGGAAGCAAAAAAAAAAAAAAAAGTATGACATAAAAACCGCGGCTGGGAACAATCCAAAAATTATTCAAAGGACATCACAAAATGGTTGTGTTTTATAATAGAAAGTGGAGTTCCATTTCAAACATTGTTTCAGAATACTTTTAGGAATACTGTTTGCTGATTGGATAGCCTTGGTTGCTCTATAGGTGATTCTATACAATGCCTAGCGCTATTGACCCATCCTATCCCTTGTGACCATTCTAATGACTACCTCATGATAATGACTTCATGGTGAGACCATCTAGTTTCTCAGGATTTTGATTGGATAGTTGATATGTTAAAATTGTTCATATACAACTTGACTTCTGATTGGTGTAGCCCCTATGGTTATCCTGGGATGGGAGGTTTTGCTCAGTGGTGACCAATAGAATTGTGAGGTGCAAACAGTGTGGCAACAAAAAAGAACACTTTGCTGCCTTTCCCAACAGAGCTACAAGGTTGGCACCAACTTACCATTCTCACCCTTGTGACTGCTCAATCGGCAGTTGTTATTATTATTATTATTATTATTATTATTATTATTATTATTATTATTATTATTATTATTATTATTATTGTATTTATTGAGCGGGGACCTAGCTTCAAGACTAAACAGAGGGCTTTACAGAGATGTACACCAATACAGATACATAATGGAGTGCTTTACAAAGATTTACAACATTACAGATGCATAACGGAGCGCTGTTCAATGGTAACAACGGAACAGATATACACCGGGGATGGAGGTAGGATACAGAGGCTGACAGTGAAGGGGTACAGCTCTACCAGGGTGGTGAGGAGGGGTGGGCGGCATCCAATAAGTCAGGTGGCACAAGGGGCGACATGATGACCTAAGTGTTGAGGAGGAGAGACTCTTTGAAGAGGTGGTTGTTGAGTTCTTTTCTGAATTGTACGAGCATGGGGACGAGTCTGAAGAGGTTCCATATTCTTGTTGTATAGGCAAAGAAGGCTTGTTTTCTGGTCCTTTCCTTTTTACAGTGGCAGCTTTCATGTCTGCACGTGTCCTGGCTTCTGGTCGTGCGCTGTCCTCTGTAGATGCAGAGTTTCTCGGTGAAGTGGCTGGGTGACTTGAGGGTGACTGCCTTATAGATGATGAAGCAAGTTTTGAAGGTGATTTGTGAGTGCAGTGGGAGCCAGTGAAGGTCGTTGAGGGCTGGGATGATGTGGTCGTAACTGCATAGTACCTTGACGAGGCATGCAGCTGCATGTAGGACACTTCTCAGGGGCACAAGTTAGGATGACAGGAAGCCTTCGAGGAGTGCTTTTCCCCCATCCAGGTGAGGTAGTACCAGTGCAAGAACACTGGATCTAAAGCTTTCCGGAAGGTGGACGGGCTTGACTTTCCACAGGAGGTAGAGCTGAGACCAAGCTGTATGAGTTTTCTTAGCTATATGTGTCTTGAAGGAGAGGTGTTTGTGGATGTGGAACCAAACAGACTTGGCACAGGAGGTGAGCTTGGGTGTGAAGCCCTCAGAGTTCATGGTTGATAGCCAAGACTGTATGTCTGGGTGTTCTGTGTTGTTGGTGAGGAATAGGAATTCGGTCTTGGAGGGGCAGATCTTCAGTATGCACTTGAAATCCAAGACTGGGCAAGCGAGAAGCAGGTTCGGAGCCTATGCATGTTCTTGATTGGGTCGCTCTTGAGGTATAGCTATGTGTTGTCATCATATTGATGTATCTGGATGTTGTGTGAGACTAGGAGGGCTCCCAGCGGCTCCATGTATAGATTGAATATCACTGGGGAGAGTATGGAACCCTGTGGAACTACACAGGTGATGGCTAGCATTGGCGATGTAGAGGAGTCCATCTGAACAAACTGCTTGCGGTTGGTGAGGTAGGACTTGAACCAGTATGGGACAAGGTTTCTGATCCTCATTTGCTGATTTGGGGTGTCCATAAGCGCCTGGTGGTCTACTGTGTCAAAGTGGCTGAGAGCTTGAGTAGAACCAGGAGGCAGGCATGGCCGTCATCAAGGATGCTGAGGGCATCATCGACCACCAGTATGGTTGCTGTCTCCATGCTGCATTTGGGTCTGAATCCGGATTGGTAGGTTTGGAGGAGATTGTTGGTGTCGATGTGTTGCTGCAGTTGTGCGGCTACCGCTTTCTCAATGATATTACCTAGGAAGTGAAGATGGGTGATGGGGCGATAGTTGCCTAGGTTGTCGGGATCCCGAGTGGGTTTCTTTAGCAGAGGGAGGATTTATCCTGTTTTTTGGGTCGATGGGATGGAGCCTTGAGTTAGGGAGCTGTTGATGATCTCCAGGTAGGAAAGGAGAGCTTCTGCGGGGAGCGTTTTGAGGATGGATGCTGTGAGTGAATGTTGTGACTTCTGGTTGGAAACATGAATTCCTTCTATTTCCTTTCTCATAATATGACTGCAAGACTTCATGTGGTGTGCTTTCTGACTTCTTCCTCTCTGATCATGTGCACTGCAAAATTGTGTATTCAATAAATGGGTGGGTGTGCGTAGTTTCTATATTGAAATGCAGTTGAAGTTTAGTGAGTGTTAGGAAAACTCTGTACGCTATATTCCTTCAATACTTAATGTATCTCTTGGTTTTTACACACTTCGTTGACTAACTCTGTATGTTCTTGGTAAGAAATACTTCTGTCTCCTCAAGATTATTTCTTGATTCCTAAGTTAATATTTTCCTACAGGGGCCAGTGTGTGTCTGCTGTTCTAGGGGCTTTGTCTTGTGCACACCTCTCCACATTGCTTCGTTCCCACCAAACTGTGGCCTTGTATTTGTTCATTTTTAAGAACTTGGGCAGACACTTTATTAGTTATAAGTTTCATTTGTTAGATGTGCAGGACCATACCCTACTCAGCTTCTACTACTTCCCCTCAAAGGGACTGCTCATAGTTACATCTGATTAAGTAATTGCTTCCTTGTTCAGTGCCTGATAAAGAATTTGTCCTCATAATCCTGACCAATCGCAGCATGACTTACACCATGATCAATACTGCTAACGTTGTCAGCATGTGTCTCATGTATGAGCTGAAACCAAATGCATTTTAACTCTATAGAATGATCCATGAGATTCTGAGGCCTACTGAAATCCAAAGGGCTTATGATATACCTTTATTTTGAGGCTTACTATATGTATTCACACTAAAAGCATATTAGTTATGTTGATGTTGTGTCTGCAACTGCTTCCGCTTGTTATAGCTAATTAATGCTCACTCTATTGCCTAAAATGCTCCCTATCTTTTGGATCCTTGACACTTGCACAGGCGTGTATTTGTGCTGAATTGATCGTAAAGTGATTTTACTGGTGTGAAAAAACAGAGGGTGTTTCACTCCCTAGACCCCAGGGGTCCCTTACACAGGTGGCCAGGGCACGCCCATTGCCTTTGGATCCAGACCCTGGGGGTGGACAAGTGCTAGAGGATCACATGGGTAAAGGTCCTCGTAGAGTGAGGGAGAGACACCCAATGGCAAGACGCAGCATCCCCCCTTTCCTAATACCCCTATCCAATCCTATTTTATGGGATATTCCAACTTCCCAGATCCCCCCTTTCCAACACAAACACTGAGTCGAGGAAGGTGAGATCTAAGGCTGAAAGGAATATCACCCATGCAATGAACTGGACATGTCTCTCTAGCGAGATCAGGCAGGGTCAGGCACTTGACTTTAATCATGTACACCTTATACCTATTAACTCTCCCCACATGGTTAAAAGGTGGACCACTGAGACACACTTTGAGCAAGGCAGTGAACGAGAAGGAGCAGTTTCTCCAGGGCTATGGCGAACCAGTGTCGAACTGGATATTAAATTATGCCTCATATTATAACGATTTGTATGTATATTGGCCTACGCCAAGTTGCTTAAAATTGTACGCGAATAACTCTCTACGGCAAGGTCTTGACCTTAGAAATTGATGTAAGCCGCCATCTTGAATCAAGCCTCCATTTTAGGTTAGGACCGCCATTTTGGGGTTTTTGTACAAAGTCATCCTGTAATCTAAAATGGCCGTCTCGTGTGCCCTTGTTCTTGCCTTAACCGCTCCAACCTCTGTAGGAGAGTTAATGTCCAACCTGCCTTCACGCTACATGTTAGGGTGTCCTTTGTTGACCTCGGGAGAAGGGGATTACTTGAATTAGCAATGCTAAACTACAAGTATACAAGAACAGTAATGCTATCTGACTATAATTTGTGAAACATTTGTTTGGTCTGTATTAAAACAGCATGTAAAGAGTGTAAATGTTAAATTAAAGAATAATGGAGTGTGTTAGTAAATATATTCAAAAGTAAACCGCATGCACGAGATATGTAAATTAGGAAAGTGAACCTGGCGCGACCCTAGCCCAGTGTATAATTAACCTGTAAGAGGCTGGACATCATTTTACAAATTGTATAAATGCGTCGATGTCCAGCTAGGAAATTCTGTTCACTGCTCACATTGAACCCTGCTGGTGGTCTCTGTGATGTATTGACGGCAAAATAGCTATTTGTGTACTTTGTTGAATACTGTTCAGTTTTGTAATAAAGATTCTGGGAATCTTTACAGGCCCGTGTCGGTGTATTTTCTTTTGCTTGGTGTAACAGCCGTAATATTGTATTTTTTCTGATTCCACAGATGGCGCCCGAATAGGGACCCTCGAGATTGACTTCGTCTCGTTGAAGGTTGGCTCGGCTATCGGACCGATATCGGACGGTGCCAACAGAAACAACCACTCTAGACGGGAAGCGAATTCCTCGATGAAACTGCACAATCCGATCCCTGGACGGTGAGCTGTAGCCCGAGACGACGTCTTGACGAGGGTCCATATATTTGAGGTGGGTAAATTTGCTGAAAATCACCAGACACGTGGGTCCTTAGCATTGTCCTTAGCAACCCGATCGGGTCTCCCAGTCCTTTGGTCAGGTGAATCGTGCCCCGATTCTTAATCTAACCCTGACAATTCGAATTTGGATCATTGTACTCACTAGCACAATTATTTAACCAGGTAACACCAGAACTTTGATATGCCTGGGAAATTGTCTGCCTGCTTTAGGGCATTATTCCGGAGTGACAGACAATCTTTGGAAGATAGCCATCCCGCACCACAGGAGGGGTCGCCGGCATGTACTATGTACTGTAAGAAAGGATTTGGTAGTATAGCATTTAATGACATTTGGCACAGACAAACCAGACATAATTCTAATCTTTGGTAGCCAACCAATGGTAGTTTTGAAATCCCTCATATAGAATATTTAGAGTCTGTATTAGTAAAGAAAAAGGCTAGACCTGCAGCATTTGACGCGTTGCACAGTCGGAAAACAGAAGCTTTGTAGCAACAAAAGAGTAGAGAGAAACACATGCGTAGACATATGACAAGTGTCGAAAAGGCACGGTTATATGATTAAAATAAACAATTGCAGTCAGTTAGGAACACGGACAGGGCGTTTAAATTAGGCATTCAGAAAATCTACTCTTGAAAATATTTTCATACGTCAGATGAATTGATGAATAAACTTTTGCATGAACGAAGGCCCGATGCCTCCGCGCCACCTCCGTACGTCCCTCCTCCTGGCGCTTTGCCCCTTCCTGTTGTAGTTCCCCCTCCTATAGTTCCTCTGGTCCTCCCTGCTGTTTTTCCTGTTGTTCTTCCAGCCGTCACCCCTTTGCCTGCCCCCTTGCCTTCACCTGTTGTTATTCAGAATGTGCCTACTCTTCCTCTTCCAAGTGATTCTGCATCGCTTGTAGTAGACCAGGGAGCAAGACCAAGGGTTGCGACTCGTAATACTGTGTCCCCAGACAAAAAAGGTGAATTGACTGCTTGGGCTAAACATTGTATGGAGAAGGGTGAACAAGCTGATGTCTTTTCCACACTCGAAAATGTAAAAAATATTCCTGAGAAAAATGTTTTTATCGAAGGATTAGGGACTCATTTGAGTATAATGTGGAATAGACTAAATGATTTAGATTTCCCACAGGGGTTACGGGATTTGAACGCCTTAGCGTTGTCCAGAGATACTGCGGAGAAGGTACATGAGCATGTTGAGAGGATTTATGAGTGTAGGAAGGAGTTGGAAGAGTGACAGAATGAGGAAGCAGATGGTGGTAGTTTAGGTATTATGTACTTACAGAAACGGTTTTCTCCTCGTTGAGAATTAAAAGGAGAGGAAGCGTGAATTTGTATAAAGGATGCGATAAGATGGATTTCGGATATGTCGATAACTCCAGATGAAGTATATGACACATATAGTCAGTATACGTTAGAAATGCAAAAGAAAGTGATACAGGTGATGGTAGAGCACCTGCAGAATGAGTGTGTAAGAAGAAAGATTTGTTGTCCCGCAGAATTGTTGAGTGTTTATAAGAGAGACTTTTTGATTGATACTTCATCGACTGCCTTAGCGCTTGATTTGGCTCTGTTGCTTGTTAAGCGTTTGGAGCTACCTACTTCTCAGTTGCCTATGAGAGAGGTCTCTCCGACATTTGTCCCGAAAGTTGAGATTGCGGCCGATGCTGGACGAGGAATTGTCGCTGGAGAAATTCCTGCACATTACGTTTCACAGTTTGTTCACGTCCCGTTTTCAAGACAGGAAGTGAACACCATAAAGCAATCTATTCCCGATATAAGAAAGAATCCGACCGAGTCCTACAGTCCTACAGTCGTCGGTATTCACTTTAAGTGATATTGACCTATTATTTCCCGTACTCCTGCTAGTTGATTTGTGGAAACAGATTAGGACTATAGATGACATACCTGGGTTGGGAGATACATGGGATAACATGGTTAGGCTAGACAGAGAAAGACCAGCTGGCGAACGACCACCTCAAGTGATATTAACCTAGCCTGATAGAATTATTGTAAAATTGAAAACTATGGTTCCAGAAAAAAAGAATCATTTGGGACAAGCTTACGGCCTGTGTCCAAGGAAAGTCTGAGGGTGCTACCGATTTCTTCAATCGGTTTGAGCAGGTATTCTCAGATTTCAGTGGACAAGACTTAGGCACAGAGTCAGGGAAAAGGTTGTTTGTCGACAAATTTGTACGTGGATTGCTGCCTGACATCCACTTACAGATTATGGGCCTCATTACACGGTAGGCGGTAAACCATGGCGCTATTAGCGCCATGGTCCATGCCGGTAATTTACCAGTACCGCCTTGGAGGAAAGGGGAATTACCGCCCTATTCCAAGGTTGGGAAGACGGTAATTCCTCCTTCCTCCATTGCCCTTCCCCATTCCCATTTTTGCCCCATAGGGCATAATGGGAATGGGGAAGGCGCTAATTACGGTACCGCAAATTGCGGTACCGTAATTAGCCCCCCGGTCCCTTTGCGGGTTTGTTTTTTTAACGCCTGCAAAAAGCAGGCGTTAAATTACCCAACCCGCAAAGGGACCTCATAGTAAGGCGGTAAGGATTTACCGATACGGGTAAAGTACCGTTACCGGTAAACCCTTACCGCCTACCGTGTAATGAGGCCCAATGTCTTCTGAAAGCGCTTGGCAGGCGAAGTCTCAATCAGAAGTACTGCATATGTATGGCTCGGTACTATGAAAATCGTGTAAATACTGAAAAGGAAAAACTTGAGAAAAAAAAAAGGGTGACCTGAAAACGAAGGTTTTATTACAGCAGATTGTTAGAAACCCTAGAGGGGGTAATCAATTTAGAGGTCAGTACATTCCACAGGGAAGTGCGCCCTTGGCTCCGGTAACCATTAACCAGTGTGCCGATTGCCGTCAGGAAGGCCACTGGCACGCACAATGTCCGACCTTACAGCAAAGGTCATTTGGGAACATGGGTAGACGATCCAGAGGTCGCCCAGGTGCAGGGAGCCCAGGCAGAGGTTAGTTTACACCAGAATCACAGCAACCTCCTTCACAAGCTAAGCAAGTTCCGAATGTGGATAATAGAAACATTTTTGATCACCCTTCTGCCGCGTACCTCTCTGAAGAGCTTCCTGTGTTCAGCGCCGGTTTTAGGAACTCCGAATTATGACAAGGCCTTTGTATTGTTTGTGCATGAACGTGATGGATGTGCTTTGGCTGTGTTAACGCAGGAAGATGGAGGGAAGAATAGGCCGTACGGCTACTATTCCTCCGCCCTTAATCCTGTAGCATGCGCTTTGCCAAGATGTTTGCCCGCTGTTGCTGCTGCTGCTGCGTCTGTAAAACAGAGTGAGGGAATGGTCCTGGGTCATGCGTTAACCCTAATGGTACCTCACTCTGTAGATATTCTATTGAATAGAACTCAAACGCAACACCTCACTTCTGCATGATTGACAAGATATGAACTAATTTTGTTTGCCCCCACATTCAAATTCAGAGGTGTTGTGTATTAGATCCGGCTGAACTTTTACCTGTCTCGCAAGATACTGTTGATGGTGACGATACGTCACACGATTGCCTTTATATGACAGAACAAGAGACTAAAGGCAGAATCGATCTGAAAGACATGCCTTTGAATAGCCCACAAGGAGAGCTATTTTGTGATGGCTCTTGTTTTAAACTTCCAGACGGTACATCCACGGCTGCTTATGCTGTTACTACTTTAAGCACGGTTGTGGAAACTAAAAGAATTATGCATAACTCTGGGCAGGCCACAGAAATTATAGCGTTAACTCGAGCTTGTGAACTTTCTGAAGTGAATATATATACTGATAGTCAGTATGTCTTTGGGGTGGCCCACAATTTCGGTAGACTTTGGAAAGAACAAGGTTTCTTGACCTCGCACGGAACGAAAATCCAGCATGGCACTTTAATAGTGCGATTACTTTCAGCACTTGCACTCCCTGTTCAGTTAGCTATCATAAAATGTTCAGCACATCAAAAAGTTACAGATGATGTAGGAAAAGGGAATGCTTTCGCCGATCAGATAGCTAAACAGACTGCCACTGATTTCAGTTCAGAAATGTATGCTGTAAAAGGAATTGTAAATGTTTGCACTTTGGGTGAAAGTATCGATGCTGTAAAAGATATTCAAGCAGATGATACCATGGAGGAAACTAAGAGATGGATCAAGGGTGCAGGGAGATTGGATGACGGTGGGTGTTGGGTAGACAATATTGAAGGGAAATGGTTACTCCCTGATGCCTACATAACAATGATGGTTATTATGGTTCATGGGCCAATGATAAGATTTTCAAAACTGCGGAGCGTTTTGTCCAGAACTGTATGGTTTGCTTGCAGCACAATGTAGGAAAAGGTACCTCGACTCCTAGAGGAAGCTTTGCTCCACCTTCTGTCCCGTTTGAGGTTAATCACTTTGATTTTATTGAAATGGAACGGTGTAACAATCTTAAATATGTATTGGTTGTTATTTGTGCCTTTAGTAAGTGGGTTGAGGCCTTCCCAGTTAGAGATGCAATGGCCATAACCACGGCAAAAACTCTGTTGGAAGAGTTTTTTCCTAGGTTCGGGCTGCCGAGTGTCATCTGGTCAGATAATGGGCCACACTTTATTGCCACCGTAGTCCTACAAATTTGCAAAGGCTTACAGATTGACAAGCGGTTCCATTCAGCTAGACATGCCCAAAGTGCCGGATTAGTGGAAAGGCACAACGGCATTATAAAGAACAAACTCGCTAAGACGTGTGCTGGCACCAAGCTAAAATGGCCGGACGCCTTACCGATCGTGTTACTGTCGATGAGAACAACCCCTCAAACTAAGACTTGGCTCTCTCCCTTCGAGGTGGTAATGGGGAGACCTGCTAATATTTGGGGTATGCCAAAAAGTCACTCATTACGGGATATAGAAAATGTGCTTCTTTCAGATTACTGTAACCAGTTGACTAAAAATCTGTTTTAATTTATCACCAGGTGCGAGAGGCATTACCTGTGCGCTACGAGGGTCCTGGTCACAGTCTACGACTGGGGGACTGGATCTTCACGAAGGTTTTTGAGAGGTCGTCTTGCCTTGCACCTCGGTGGAGGGGTCCCTACCAAGTCCTGCTAGTCTCCCAGACTGCCGTGCAGGTAGCGGGTCGTAAACACTGGATCCATGCGACGCATACCAAACGGATCCCACAGCCCGTGCCATATGATACAGAAGACACAGCATCCCTTCCCACTGCTGTAACTAGTGTGCCTGAAACAGCAAAAACCAACAAGGGAGAATCGGAGATCGCTTCAGAATCCGCAAGGCCAGACAAAACGGCCATCTTGTCTCCGCACTCCCCAACAGTGGAACTTCCGGATCAATCCTTTTCTGATCCCATTTCCGTCCATTCGCCACTTCCAGGAGGAAGTGACGACACTTTGTTCTCACCAGAAACTGCAAAATATAATTTGCGCCCAAGGAAGTAAACGTACAGCATGGTCTGACTGTGCGATTGAGAAAATCATTTGAGGGCTTGCCTTTTGGCCCGACTGTGCGGGAAGATTCTGTTGGCTAAGGGTTGTGGGAAAGACATTAAGAAGACGCGCGACTGGAGTCACCAGCAAACGAAAAATTGGTGTTTTTTCGGTTGAAGACGACAATGCCTGCACCCGCTACCGCTCGTACTGAACTTTTAGATAAACATTTGACTAGCAGAGACAATGATCAAGCATGTAAGGGGACCCCCAAAGTATATTGTTGCCTTTTTGTGATAATTACTGGATTTTTAGTAACTGGTGGGTTTGGGTTATGGTATCTGGAGGAAGCATATTGTTAGAGGACTTTTTACCTATTGAAAATGTATCTGTTATTCCCACTCCTTCTGTGCAATTGCATACTTTGTCGCCTAGGGATTCTTTGCATAGACGGAACTATCAGAATAATACCCTTTTGTTAATAATGAATGCCACTCATGCAATTTTTAATAAGACCGATTGGTGGATCTGTACACATCTACCGCAACATGGGGATAAGGGGCTATGTTGGTATATTTATCCCTTACCTTTGACAACTGCTTGTTACGCTTCTCTAAGAGCACTATTTTTTGGTCGATGGAATGACAGCATCTCAGGGAACTTTGATGGTACAAATTTAAATAGTTTTGAAAAGAATGTTTTGATGCCCCTGGGATGCTCGCTTTTTGCAAATAGAAGTAAGCCAAACGTTGCTTCTGTTAGGCCCTCTGATAGATTGTCTTGTCCCTTTCAGTCTTTAATCTCTTTCAAAATGGCTCCTATAGGCAATAAGGATGCCATGCCTCCATCTTATTCTGTTAATCATAGCCCCGATTCAGTATCCTTCTGCATACAGAGGAATGGAACACGGTCAATGGCTAATTTTAGAAAGTGCGCCAACGTTGCGAATTTGACTAGTGAAAACAGACCTCTGTACGTAGGCGAACCTGTCTATTTTGTTTGCGGTAAATGTGGCAGTTCATGGTTGCCCAGGGATTGGCAAGGAACCTGTTATTTAGGGATTCTATTACCTGGGGTATTTATTGCCAGGACAGTAGAAATTTCGAAGACTCGTCCACGACGAGGTGTAAAAGGAGATACTCCAGCACAAACTCTAGGAGATATTATGAAATCCTTTGTGCCATTTTTTGGGCAAATTACGAATTCAGAAGAAATCAGGGGACTAGCGAGAGTATTGGAGAGAACCATCAACCGGACCACTGACATACTCTATAATATGACGTTAGAGCAGAGAGCGATAAGATTAGTGGCTCTTCAGAACTGGATGGCATTAGATGTCATCCTGGCAGAGCGAGGAGGAGTATGTAAATTAGTGGGGTCTGCTTGCTGTGTTTGCGTACCAGACTCCTCTCCGACGATCTTTAGGGCTATCCAAATCTACATGTTCTTAGTTCAGAAGTACATGTTCCTGAGGGAAACTGGGAACATGGTACATGATTTTGGGACCTCCTACAGTTATGGGGATGGAAGTTGTTTTCGGCCCTGCTGATTATCTTGGGAAGTTTTCTGTTTCTTTGGTGTTGTATACAGTGTCTCCCTGGTATTTGCTCAGTGTTAGGGGGATGTTGTGCGCAAGCAACAAGTGTATTAGGGCATACAATATACGCCCCAAAGAAGGTTTCCAAAGAGTATGTGTTGAAAGAAACTCTGGTGTCAGATCTAATGGCAATAGATATGTCCGACAATGATTCGGGGTGTATGGACGATGACGTATGGAGTTACTTGCAAGCAGATCAGAAGTAGTGTTAGCACTTGGCATAGGCCAAAAGGAGGGTTTGTCGAGCTGGATATTAAATTATGCTTCCTATTATAACGATTTATATGTATATTGGCCTACGCCAAGTTGCTTAAAATTGTACGCAAATAACTCTCTACGGCAAGGTCTTGATCTTAGAAATTGATGTAAGCCGCCATCTTGAATCAAGCCTCCATTTTAGGTTAGAACCGCCATTTTGGGGTTTTTGTACAAAGTCACCCTGTAATCTAAAATGGCCGTCTCGTGTGCCCTTGTTCTTGCCTTGACCTCTCCAACCTCTGTAGGAGAGTTAATGTCCAACCTGCCTTCAGGCTACATGTTAGGGTCATGTAGACCTTGTCCTTTGTTGACCTCGGGAGCAGGGGATTACTTGAATTAGCAATGTTAAACTACAAGTATACAAGAACAGTAATGCTATCCGAATATAATATGTGAAACATTTCTTTGGTCTGTATTAAAACAGCATGTAAAGAGTGTAAATGTTAAATTAAGAATAATGGAGTGTGTTAGTAAATATATTCAAAAGTAAACCACATGCACGAGATATGTAAATTAGGAAAGTGAACCTGGCGCGACCCTAGCCCAGTGTATAATTAACCTGTAAGAGGCTGGACATCATTTTACAAATTGTATAAATGCGTCGATGTCCAGCTAGGAAATTCTGTTCACTGCTCACATTGAACCCTGCTGGTGGTCTCTGTGATGTATTGACGGCAAAATAGCTATTTGTGTACTTTGTTGAATACTGTTCAGTTTTGTAATAAAGATTCTGTGAATCTTTACAAGCCCGTGCCGGTGTATTTTCCTTTGCTTGGTGTAACAGCCGCAATATTGTATTTTTTCTGATTCCACACCAGGTGAAGGAGAGCAACAAACCGAGGGGTTGAACTGAAGGGGCAGGAATCCAGAGACTGCCCACCCACCGGCAAAAGATCATTATTTCCAAAAAGCTGTGAGGAATGCACACGGCAGCCCAGCTCGAAGGAAGAAAGAGTCTTCCAAGTGCTACAATGTTACCAGCCGCCCTCCCAGGTGAACGCCATCATTGGGGAGGCGCAGAAGCGGTAGCAGTAGTGGTATCAACCTTGAATCCTACATCAAAGACGTGAAAGAGAGAAAACATCTTAACGCAACCAGTGAATTGCAGGAAGCAAAGAAAGCCCGGTCTGTGTTTAATTGTATTGCTTGCGACAGTATCCGAGGGATGAAGGTTACACGAGCGCCAGTAAGCTGCAAGAGAAAGTGAATCCATTGTTAAGAACTGTAAATACAAAATACAAAGTAGCAGAGTGGTCCAGCAAAATGAGATTGCCCAATCAAAAGTCTCTGTGAAATGTTTTAAAGCTGCAGAGGCAGACGGAAGCGAGAGAAAGAAAGTAACCACAAAACCGCATAAAGGAAAAGTTTGAAAGGCTTGATCTAGAAGCAATGATATGAAAGCAAGTCATACGAAGCAAGTACATTTTCCAAGAGATATTGGAACTGAAGGAAAATATGAAAAGTGGAAGTAAAGAAAGAAAGGAGGGTCAAAGTGGTCATGTGGAGGTGAGAGCAAAAATCCTCCCAGTTTCGAAAGTCTTCGACAGCGAACTCAAAATACGAAAGGAGGTTTGAGCCCAATTTAGGGGATCCTATACTGTGGAATGTGAAGAAAGCAAGGGAACCCTACCAAGGAGAGAAGGTTTGAGCCAATTGACGGGAACAAATTGGCTCAAGCAGCGAAATCAAAATATGATAGTAAACTGCTACCAAATACTATACTTAGAAACTTTTTGTTGAAACTGTGTAGAAGTTTGAAGGGTGAACTGACATGGGTGATCGGAACCCGAGAGGTTAGAGCTATGAACTTGTGACTCAGACTTGAACGGTCAAGAAGGCTCTGGACGGCAGAGCCAGCCACCTCTTGTTTTTGCAAGCTAAAGTGTGTTCCTCCATTAAGTGTTCCATCTAACCCTGTACTATAAATGGTGGGAACGAAAATTAATACTGATTTATATTGCCATTCTGACATTTTGTTTTACCACTGATTTTTCCTTTTTTAGACACATATACCTATATCACATTAGTTTATATTAGAGTGAGGGCAGGCATTAAATTTTTGCTAGTATAGGCCTTTATTGTTTGACTAAGACTGACTAGGACTGTTTGTTTATAATTTGATGGTTGAGATTACTCCCATGTTAGTTATAGGGCCACAGAGGATTTTCTCCAACCCCCTTGAATCTAACAATAAAGGTTTTGAAACGTGCTACTCTTGTGTCAGTGTCTACCTGTGATACCATGCCTCCCTTACATATGGTGTCAGTGGTGGGATCGGATTCAATTGACAAAAGTTGAAAACCCATGTTGATTATTGTTATACTGCCCGAAGGAGAAAACATAATTATTGAAATAGACAGTACTGACTGGAGATGTAGGATAAAAAGAAACTCTGTCATCCCAAATGCATATTCCTGTTATCCAGCAAGACCTATTTTTCCAGTCTCAGGTTTTACTAGACACCCTACTGCTCTCTCATTGCCATATAAAACTGTGGGATCGGCTAGTCCTAAAAGTAAGACCATCCATGTTCTTTATTCGCCCTGGGGCCTTAAGTTACCCCTTTATGGAAACATTTCTCTTTAATGATGAATTACCCTCTGGTTCTGGCCTGTCTGGTGAAAACCTGATACTCCGGTATCCTGACCTCAATCAGAATCAAGCACCAAGGGACAACATTTTTTTGAAACCTCCTTTGAAATAAACAATAACATCATTTTTTTCATGTTCTGGGTCTGAGTCAGAAAGAACCCTCACACCTCCTGGGAATATGGCCTCAATTGAAGATGTTTTAGCACAATTGGCCGCCCATCAGATGCAAGCTGAAACCATTCTTCAATCAAGCTTAGAGCAACTGGTTGCATTACAAACAAAACCCCTATTACCTCAAGGCATACTACAACCCTATCAAGATGGAGAAGATTTCAGGAATTTGTTTTTTATTTTGTTTGACTAGCAGAACAGTTTGGATTCGCTGAGAACCTAAAATCTGTTATTTGGGACCACTATTGAAGGGGAATTGAAATCTCCAAGTAGATACCACCTTTGTGTCTATTAAAGAGGGACTCCTGAAAAGGGTAGGTCAGACCAGCAACTTCTATAAACAACAGCTAATAAGTATCAGACTAAATCTGGGAGAAACACCTTAAGAATTAGGAGAGCAGATTAAAAACACCACATCTCTATGGGTAGCCAAAAAGACTCTGTCCGATCTGCTAGATATGCTAACTCTGGAACAGTTTATTAATTCTCTACCACCCTATTTACAAAAACCAGTGTTACAATTAAATAAACAGAGTCTCACTCTAGCCATTGAAACTGCTAAGAATCATTCGGAGGCCATAAAACACTTTCATTCTCTACATAAGAACGAGGATAGAAAAGATCACAAGACTACCTACCGCCCTACCCCAAATATATCAGAACAAGGGGGAAACCTTTCTAAGACCAAAGAATGGATGATGAAAGAAAAACCAGAACTAAGAAAACTAGAGCCTAGAAAAAGAGAGGAAACAAGGAGAGACATGTTTACGTTGGTTAAGCCTCAACCACCAACTTATTTTTCGTGCTAGGAGATTGCTCATATGGCTAGACACTGTCCAAGAAATCAAAAAGAATAACCCATGGAAATAGGATGCCTGAGAGGGGAGGAATGGGAATATCCAGAAGAACATCTGGAAATAGTTAACAAATGCCTGTGTCAGTCACCAACATAATTTAGTTAGGAGAAGGCTTTTGTGAATGAGAGGATTTTAAATGCTTTAATAGACTCTCACAGTAAACAGACCGTGGTGAGAGCAAAATAATCACGCAGGAAGACCATAAATACTCAACCCTGGTTAGGGTTACCTGCGTACACAGGGATAATGAAATCTACCCAAGAAAATCCCTGTCTATTAATATTAGAGGAGAGCAATGCTTATTTCAACCCCCATCATCCCAGGACTCCCAGAAGAAGTTATCATAGGTAGATATTTCCCCAATATTTCCACATTTCTTCAGGATATTCCACCACCACAATATCAATTTTCTCCTCACACCCAGTGGCAGTCTGATTTTTATTCCTACACCTCTTCCATATGGGATTGGTCAGAAATTAAGTCCCAAAGCAATGTAACACACTGTGCTAACAAATTTAGTATGGAAAACCCAGAGGAGCAACCGACTCTATCAAACTTCATGAGCTATTTAAGGGGAACTACCATCAAACCCCACCTTGCATCTGGAAATGGAGGTAAAATTAACAGTATGCAATGGTCCCTGGATTCTCCTTCTACCTGTTGTAATCACAACCCTAAGAAAGGGACACCCCAGAACAGAACAGGATCATCCATATCGCATAAGGAAAGTCTATGTGAAAAGCCAGAGTGGGTGTCAGTGCCTAGATCCCAGGGATCCCTTACTCAGCTCACCAGGGCACAGCCATCATGTTTGGATCCAAACCCCTGGGGGTAGACAAGTGCAGGAAAATCACCTGGGCGCGGGGTCCTCTGGAGTGAGTTAGAAACAACCGATAGTGAGACACGGTATCCCGCTTTTCCCATTACCCCTATCAATCCTATTTTATGGGATATTCCAACTTCCCAGATCCCCCCACCCCCTTTCCTACACAAAAACTGAGCCGAGGAAGAGGAGATATAAGGCTGAAAGGATTGCCACCCATTCAAAACACTGAACATGTCCCTCTAATGAGATCAGGCAGGGTCTGGCATTTGACTTTAATCATGCACACCTAATACCTACTAACGCTCCCCACATGGTTAAAACGTGGAACACAGAGACACACTTTGAGCAAGGCAGTGCACGAGAAGGAGCCGTTCCTCCAGGGCTATGGCAAACCAGGTGAAGGAGAGCAAAAAGCTGAGGGGTTAAACCAAAGGGGCAGGAAGCCAGAGACCCCCGGCGAGAGATTGCTATTTCTGAAAGACCGCGAAGATTGCGCACAACAGCCCAGCTGGAAGGGAGAAAGAGTCTTCCAAGTGCTAAAAGGTTATCAGCCACCCTCAAGGGTGAACGGCCGAGTTGGGGAGGCGGAGAAGCGGCACCTGTAAAAACCTTCACTCCTACATCAAAGGCATGAGAGACAGAAAGCATCTTAATATGACCGGTGAATTGAGGGAAGCAAAGAAAGCCTGTTCAGTGTTTAATTGAATTGCTTGAGACAGTATCCGAGGGATGAAGGTTACGCGAGCATCTATAAGCTGCGAGTGAAAGCAAATCCATTGTTAAGAACTGTGAATATGAAATACAAAGTAGCAGAGTGGTCCAGCGACGTGAGATAGCCCAATCAAAAGTCTCTGGTAAATGTTTTCAAGCTGTAGAGGCAGCCGGAAGCGAGAGAAAGAAAGTAACCACAAAACCGCATGAAACAAACATTTGAAAGACTTGATCTAGGAGCAATTGATATGAAAGCAGGTCATACGTAGCAATTATTTTTTCCAAGATATATTGGAACTGAAGGAAAATATGTAAAGTGGAAGTAAAGAAAGAAAGGAGATTCAAAGTGCTCATGTGGAGGCGAGAGCAAAAATCCTCCCAGTTTCAAAAGTCTTCGACAGCAAAATCAAAATAAGAAAAGAGGTTTGAGTCCAATTGAGGGAAACCTATAGTGTGGAATGTGAAGAAAGCTTGGGGAAGAGAATTCCACCAAGGAGAAAAGACTTGAGCCCAACTGAGGGGAACCCATAGTGAACTGCTACCAAATACTATACTTAGAAACATTTTATTTAAACTGTGTAGAAGCTTGAAGGGTAACCTGGACTTGGGTGATGGAAACCCGAGAGGTTAAACCTGTGAAGTTGTGACTCAGACTTGAATACCCAAGAAGGCTCTGGTGGGCAGAGCCAGCCACCTAACTGTGTTCGCAAGCCAAAGGGTGTTCATCCATCAAGTGTTCCATCTATCCCCTTGCTACACAACGTGGGGACGAGAATTAATACTAATTTATATTGCCATTCTGAAATATCGTTTCAATGCTGATTTTTCCTTTTTTAAGATACATATTCCATTGTCACATTAGTTTATATCAGAGTGAGGCAGGCATTAGGATTTTGTTAGTATATGACTTTATTGTTTGACTAAGACTGACTAGGACTGTTTTTATTATTTGATGGTCGGGATTACTTCCATCTTAGTTATAGGGCTAGACAGTAGTTCTTCCAACCCCCTTGAATCTAACAATAAAGGTTTTGAAACTTGCAACTCTTGTGTCAGTGTCTACTTGTGGTACCATGCCTTCCTTACACTGGCCAGATGTGTCTGCCATCTTTCACCACATCTGAACTCTAAATATGTATGTGTGTATCTTGCTATCTACTGTTCACCTTTCATCAAAGGGCTATGACGGGAATGGCAGTGTGATATGCTTGCGGTCTGGGACTTAATTATTATTTTTTATTTTATTGGGCATTTGTAAGGCGCTTATACATCAAGAGAATTGTGCTTCATTGTGTTTTGGCCTTTGGTGTGGTTTCAGACTTGTGTTTTATGGGTTTTCTTAGTTTATACTTTCTCACACAGGTGGGTCATTGGATGCTCATCCCAACATTCCCTCCTTCGGTTCCGTCCACAATGAATTCCCTCATGAACACCTTATCTCTCAATTCCTGTTCATGCGCCCAATCATATCTGTCTTTCATCACCCATATTTTGCTACCACTTCTCAAATTCCCTCCCCCTCTGGCACCATCTCAGGGACTGCATCCTAAGAAACTGCAACCTCCATCCTCTATGGGATCTAGATAGCATTCAAGATAATATTCAGGATCTGGAAAGGGTTCCTGTTGAGCCTATTGGATGGTCTATTGGTACCATTTTTGGTTTGGGTTTTATCTCGTCCTCCTCTGTTTGGGTGTTCTCATGTTTTCGATACTTTAACTGCAAGTAATTTTACACTGTCTCCATGGGACACAAAAAAGGATACTGTGACTTAATAAAGGCTCCAAATTAAATTTAAGATGATGAGTATGGGTGGGATTACTCTGCATGCATCCATTACCAATTTGGCATCCAGGAGAATACATCTGTTAACCAATTATTTTTTTCTTTTTTAAATCCTCCTTCATTTTCCATCCTTATTTTTAGGTGGTGGAAAGCCTTTATTGCTACTGAAATTGTTCTATTGTTCTAGTCATTTGGGGGCACACAGGTACATCATGTACTTCCGTTTTTCCGGCAGGCACACATCTCCATTGCCGTGAGATGGTTGAGTACCATGTGGTTCTGTAATGCTGTGGTGCAGATCCCCAGATCTCTTCATGTATGGCACTTAGGCCACGCTCAATGGCATTTGCTAGCTGGACCAGGTTCCAGCGTGTGATCTTGAGCCACTTGCCGTTTTTGGTTGCCTGTATTGCAAGGGCTAAAAAGATGCAACAAATGTCTCTGTTTTCATAAATGCACGATATTGGGTCAGTACTTCCGCCAGGGCTTTGTCTACTTCTTTACTGAAGTAGTTAGATCTTCTGTGTGACAATGTTTGTGAGTCATTGTGTCTTTACACTATTGGGAATTAACAAGGGGGGTCCTTGTCTGGCAGAGGGACTCCCAGGACCCCCTTGTTAATTAACTTTACACTATTGGGGACACAGTCAGGGACTGGGGTTTAACTTTTGGGATCAATAGATGTTCTTCTGGTTTAAAAGTACTGCAGCATACAAGTTGATGAGTGAGCACACCCCTCTCCAAGATGACGGTAGATGGAAGTAGGCATTAGTCCCACACTGCCAGAAGAGGTCCATTATTGTGGCAGTGTCATCTTGCAGTGCTGTCATGGTCAGAATTTTGTTGCACCCTGTGTTCTGTCCCACGGGCATGCTTCCTCTGTCTCTGAAACAAAATGAAGATGGAGTGAGTAACTTTGCTTTTACTAGTTGTTAATGCGGCTGCAGAGTCATTAAACTTTTGACATATGATGCCAAAACCTGTAAAAATGTTCCATCTACATTCTTGATGATGCCTTCTGTATATCCCAGCAGTCCCCTTTTCCTTAAATACTGCTTGTCCCTTCATCCATTTTTTGTTCCAGAGTATTTCTCCTTCAAAATACATCTGAGGTCTTACTGCGCATTTGTTATAGTTTGTTCTTTTTTTCCCCTCACATTTGCTTTTGTTAGTTTCTTCGAGCCTTATTTGAACTGTGTGTTCCTGGAACTGCCCTTGCAACTTGCACAGTATTAAGTGTGATAAGCACTGTGCCTCTAGCACTGTTACCTCTGAGGGTAGGAACAATCTGGGCGGGCCAACCAAATGCGGGATGAGCCCACACACATAACATGAATCATTGTACTGGGCCCCGCCTATTGCTTTCATAGCGAGAATACCAGATTTTATTGCGTTCTGAATGATGCTCATCTATAATATTGACATTTATACTTCCTTCTTTTTGAATACTTCTTTTATGTCTGGTCACAAGGTTACCTCTAAGTGTTGTTACATTTATGAGTTCACTCTCATTACTGTTCCGATCTCTAATTACTACAGTCATTAGTTTCATAATACAGTAAGAGAGGAAAATAAACAGCACATTCCTATACCCAGCTGTTTCATTCTGTAATCTCCCGCTGTATGAGCCTCTAAATTTGTTGTCGATCTTTCAGCTTTGGTTCGCCCAAATAGTCATATTCTCCTGAAATAAGGGTTCATAGTTTCTGCTCTACTCCACTTTGGTTGTTATGCTGGTATCTTTTCTGAAGTTCGATAAGTGAATCCATGGCTTCCGATTTTTCATCTTCACAGAAGTGAGTGTTGACAAGACAACCTCATGCAGGGTGGTAAACCTGGGCTGGTTCCATTTGCGATTGTCCTGTCTCGTGTACACCCGGTCTCCTGAGCTTAGCTGTGTGTGCTGGGTTGTTTCTGTGTTGCTTGTTTTCACTTGGGCCCTTTGATGTGTCTTTGTTATTACCTGTTGAGACAAAACATTTGTGCATGTTGACAGATTCTTAAGATATACATTAAGCTCTGGCCCAAGGACCACTGCACTCCAGTGAGTGTCTGTCAGTGTTCGTGTTGGAGCAACCGGTGTGTGCATCCACCTACCTGTCACCACCTCATGCAGTGACAAGTGGTGGTCCCTGCTTGGCTGATTGCCCAAACTTAGACAGTGCCAGCGGCATACAATAAAGGCAGCTCTTTTTTAGAATTGCAATCATTTTAGCAAGTTTGTTCTTCAGTAACCAGTTAAATCTCTCCACGATCCCTTTGGTTGGCTTGTGGGTGGTATACTGTGAATAACTTATATTTGATACCCAGTTATTTAGTAATCTCATTGAAGAATTCATTTGCAAAGTGAGGGCCATTGTCGGAAATACCTCTCTGATCAGAAATTTGGCGGCAGATTTTACGTCAGCAGACCCACAAGGACCAACCTCAATCCAGTGGGAAAATGGGCATACAATCATGATCAGAAACCTGTATGTACTGCACCTGTTGACCATGTTCATAAAGTCAACACAGCGTTCCTTGAAAGGTCCTGATGAATGGGGCAATGTTGCCCGTATAGTCCTCATGGAATAATCTGGGTGAAACATGTGGCACTTGGCCATAATCTTATCCACTTGCTCTGACAGGTTCGGTACTCACTGATGTCAGCAGCAATGTCTTGCTTAGGTGCATTTGTTGGGTGATCGAGCAGTTCTAAGGTTCCCAGTGAAGGCAAACCTACTGGAGCAGAGCGACGGTCAAGGAACGAGAGCAGTGGGTCAGAAACCCCAGGAGTTCCCTCCAGGAGGTTGTCGCCACCAACAGGCTGCAAAAGACATGTGGAAAAGGCCAGATCCCAAATCATAAGGCTGCATTGTGTTTCAAGGACACCACCGACCTTTCCGGGTGAACGGCAGAGTTGGGGAGGTGAGGCCAAGCCTGTGGTACTAACCTTGACTTGTGAATTGGAAATTGTAAAACCAAGAAAGAAACGCAAACAGCCAGTGAGTTGGCAAGCGACCTGAGAGACAGGTGTGTGTTAAAGAAAGATTGAAGTGGCAACATTATATCCCAAGTGAAGGCTGAACACATGTGGATGTGATGCGAAGGAAGGCAGACCTGTGAATGAACTTTGAGGTAAGGACAGCTGTGAAATTAGCGATACTGAGTAATGGAGTGGTCCGGCAAAAGGAACTAGCCCACTTGAAAGTCTCTGTGAAAGGTGCATTGTTTGTAGCGATATAAGTGAATGAACTGCAAAAGCGAAGTAAGGAAAATTAACCCAGAGAGAAGGGGAGAGTAAAAAGCTGAACAGTGAACTTTAAGTCTAACTAGTCCTGCTGATGTCTGTAAAGAAAGCCACACACATTTGAAATTCTTCGACATCCGAAAACGGTCTGAACCCGATTGAGGGAGACCCGAAGTGTAATAAGTTTAGGGAAGGGATTCCCCTGTGAATATCATTGAACTTTGAATTGTAAGGTCTGAGCCTGACAAAGGGGGACCCACGTGAACTTTGCTGTGAAAAGTCTGAGCCATACAGAGGGGGGCCCACATGATTTTTGTTTTGAAAGGTCTGAGCCCGACAGAGGGGGACCGATGTGAACTTTTTGTTGAACATTGTTTGAAAGGCTGGAAAGAGAGACTTTAACGTGGAAGGCCAGCCGGGCCTCGATCCACGTTTTGAACTATTTTTGGGTTAGGAACCCGAGCCAGAGTGTGTCATCCTGCCTACAGGGACGCCTTACTCCTTGTGGTCTAACGTGGGGAGGAGAGATGATTCAGCCACATTTATTCTATTGAATACTAATTTTTCTTTCCACACATTTCCCCTTTATACACATTTTGTACAGGAGATAGGGCAGAAATAAGTGTTTTTTAAGTATATGCCATTTTGATCTGATGGACTTCACAGGAAGAGGGCAACCGGCCAGTTGGTCTGTAAAAGGTGGCCACAGTAAGAGAGATGCCAGGAGAGATAGAGAGCCTGCAGGCCAGGCATTCAAAGGAGGAGTAGGCCTGCATAGGAATGACAGAAGCAGGGATCCATGCCGGGAAGATCTGAGCTACTCCACTAACTGGAAGGTTGTTTTTGGGCTCAGAGAGGATCTTGTAGCCATCAGTGAGGAGTGTGTCAAAACTTTTGACTGAGCTGGCCGTGAACCATGAGACATCCAGATCAAGTTATTCAAGGAGTCGGCAGATGTTGGAGGAGTGTTTGACAGCAGAGCGAGAGTTGAGGGTATCAACGTGGAGCAGATTGCCACATTTGAAAGTCTTCTGTGGAGGGGTACAGGTGGGAGCTATGCCTTACAGAGGTGATTGAGGCGCACAAGAGTAGGCAGATGAGGAAGAAGGAGATGGCAGAGTAGCCACAGAAGATGAGGAAGGTGCCAGAGAGGTGGCAGAGGAGGGAGGTGGTGGAGGAGCCAGAGTGGTGTAGGTTGGAGTAGTAGGAGATGGAAGGAAGTTGATAAGACATGGAAAATGTCTATAAAAAAGGAGGAGATTGGGATGAGTGCCCTGGACCAAGACACTGCCATTCAGATAGACATTAATAATGGCCTTGGAGGAGTGGAGGGGGGCTAGGATTACCTCCCACCAAGTGCCACCATTAATGGGAGAAGAGGAAAAGGGGGAGAGATCAGCGACCATATGGGGTAGGCTTGGAGAGGGAACAACAAAGAGGATGTCAGTAAGGCTGTGTCTGGAGGAAGTGCTGGTGCAGGGATCAGTGATAGGGAGGCCTGTGCTGGAGACCAGAATGCCCCTTTTGAACTTCCTCCTACCAGACTTAGTGAGAGGGCTAGGATATGAGATATAGTTGCAGTTAGAGAAGATATAAGAGACTGAAAGCACCACAGAGGGGTATGTGAGGTAGAAGGAAGAGTAGGCAGCATAAGCAAGAGTGTGGGGGGGTCACACTCTAGGGACACACAAAGTGAGAGAGCACAAGGGACGGATGGGTACAGTCAACACAGAGTACAGTAGCAATAGAATCAAAGTTCGAGGAGGAGTGCAGGAAGACAGTGCCATAAAATAATAGTAACCACTGGGGGGGGGGGTAACGAGAAGCGAAAGGAGAATGCACTCACACAATACAAAATATACAATACAATAGTAATCACTGGGGGACCTAGAGACACTAGGTCCCTGCTGCTTTGACTTCCTGACCTGCTGGATTGTGTTGAGAAATATGAAGAGGATTAATCCGGAGTCCATGAAGGAGTGGATATCTCCCACGTTCCAGACAAATATGTCATCTTCAATGAATGTGGATGGTATGATATGATATGATATGATATGGTATTTGTAACGCGCCTATACACAAGTGTTTCAAGACTGACTCCTTCCTGGATGCTCTCTCTAAAGAGATTGACACACTAGCTCCTTTAAAAAATAGGAAGTTCGCTAATCATCCTAACAACATCTGGTTCTCGGATGACCGTAAGAAGTTAAGAGTGGAGAAAAGGAAAAGATCTACCATTGGAAAAATCTAAGGAAGAAGACAATAGAATAGCATACCAGGGGGGGCAGCCAGGAAATTTAAACTGGCAATTTTAAAAGCAAAAAATAAGTCCTACGAAGTCTGTATAGAAAATGCCCAACACGACACCAAAGAAATCTTTGCCATTCTCAAGGAATTAGAGAAACCTGACGCCAAATTTCAAGAAACTATTTGTAAATATCAGTAGTGGTGCACGCACAGCTATGGTAACTAAGATCGAAAAAATTAAAAATGTTATTAAACAAACACTGACCGCATGGCCAGTTGCATCTCCTAAGAACTTGTTGACGGAAAATCCCACTGTGGTGCAGACTATACCAAAGTTCAATTTTAAGAGTATCACGGAAGATGAACTTCGCACTGTTCTTATAAAACATAAGCCATCCACCTGCAAAGGGGATCGGTTCCCAGCTAAAGCTATGAAGGCCTGTTCTGGGCTCCTGATTAGTTCCATAACTAAAATTGTGAATGCTTCCTTCAAAGAAAGAAGAGTCCCCACCAGACTGAAGGGTTCCTGGATCACCCCCTTATTGAAAAAAACAGATCAGGACCCCAAATTGCCACCATCTATCAGCCTATTTCTAACTCGCCCTTCATTTTGAAGATAATATACAGAGTGGCCTACAAATAACTTTTGAGCCACATAAAAGACCGCCCTGTCCTGAATGGCGGGCAGTCTGACTTTAGACCAGGTTTCAGTATCGAATCAGCTTTACCGGAACTGAAGTCTAATATGATGACTCATATTAATGATGGTAAACAATGCTGCAGGTGTCCTTGTATTTATCTGTTGCATTTGATTTAGTGGATCACTCCCTCCTCCTGAGCAGACTACAGGAGGTGGCTAATTTTAGTGAACTAGCAAGGGACTGGATGCAATCCTTTTTAGGTAACTGGACTATGCGAATCTGCAGTAAGCAAGCAGAAGCAGACCCGGTCCCACTTAGCTATGGCGTCAGCCCGAGGGGCCTCTTTATCCCCGGTTTATATAATATTTTCACGGTCCCAGGAGAAAAGAATCTGCTTCTCTAATTATGCGGATTGTTCTCAATGCCTCATCCCCTTATCAGGCACTTATGAGAAAGACGCTGTAGCAGTATCAGAAATCTATGACCTAATACATGAGTGGATGGACATGAGTGGGCTGGCACTGAATCGTGAAAAGACAGAGCTCATGATAGTTGCTTCTAGGGCCAGACTTCTAAAGCTCAAAGCAGACTATGAGTCCTTCTGTATTGCGGATCATGACATTGCCACAAAAGGAAAAACAAAAATATTTGGAGTGATATTTGATCAGACATTAAGTATGTCCGCCCAGGTCAATAATCTCATCTCATCATCGGCCTACTATATTCGTCTCCTTTCGCATATTTGTTCATTTCTGTCCCAAAGGGGATGTGAAACGATTGCCAGAGCCATTATTTCAGCAAAAATTGATTATTGTGGCTCTCTTCTTGTAGGTGTGGGAAAAACAGAACTCGTTAAACTTCAGGTAATACAAAACAGCGCTATTACAGTGATCATGGGGATGCGTAAGTATGCACCTGTGTTGCAGGTGCGAAAAATACTTCACTGGCTACCTTTTGCCTCGAGAATAGACTTTGGCCCTCATTACGACCCTGGCGGATTTTTTCCGCCATCGGCGGACTTTTCCGCCATGGCGCAAAGTCCCTTTACGCCATGGCGGATGGCGGACTTACCGCCCCATTCCGAGGTCGGCGGGGCGGTAAGTCCCCATTGACCCATTTACCCTTCCCCATTCCCATTTCGGCCCCATAGGGCTCAATGGGAGTGGGGAAGGTGTTAATTACGCCACCGTACACTACGGTGGCGTAATTAACACCGAGGTCCCATAGCGCCATGGATTTTTACGCCCGCAAAAAGCGGGCGGAAAAATGACCATGGCGCTATGGGAACTCGTAGTTGGCGGTAAGGGGTCGGCGCAGCTAACGCTGGCGCAAACCCCTTAGCGCCAGGGTCCTAATGAGGGCCTTTAGGTTACTTACTATTACCTACACATCCTTGACAGGGCTCCTCCCAGCTTACATTGCTGGTAGACTTAAAAATAAACCAGTGGTACGTTCCCTTCACTCAAACAATGCAAAATTGTTGCAAATACCTAAAGGTTCTCTTGAACTAATACGAAGGGGTGCTTTCTGGGTAGCTGCACTGTTAAATGGAATGCCCTGTCAACTGGGTTAAGAAACTGCTCGTCTTTGGAGGGATTCAAGAAACAACTTAAAACGTATTCGTTTAGGTAACCTGGGGTCTCAAGTATCGTTGCCCCCCCCTGATATTTTCTTTCTACTGTTATCGGCACCCGTATGCCTTTAGGCCACTTTGGTAGTGCCCTAGAAATAATGTAATGTAATGTCCCTGACAACCAACATTCCAGTCATACCCTCCTCCCCAAGAGGGGGCTGCTTGTACCTCTCCCAGTTTCGCCCTCTCCCCGTCTGTCCTCCTTATGATGCAGTTACTACTGCTCCCTCCACCGTCAACTTCACTAACTTCTTCTTTACAAGTTTTGCTTCTGCTTTCTGTGCCGCCCCTGCCACTTCCTTTTCCTTCTACCTCGCCCTTTTACAATGGTGCACAATGATTGACTGTATCTCTGCACATTCTTTTCTTTTATTTTTTATTTATTGGATATTTGTAAGGTGCCTATACAACAAATGGTGTTTCAAGGCGCCACAAGACAACAAAAAAATTGGGAGGAACAAGGGAGGAAAATAACAGAAATGGTCCTACTAGGCCTTGTGTCATTCTGATTGTGCAAATGCAGTAACAAGAAGTGCATGGGAGAGAGGAAAGGAGTGCAGTTCTGCGTGAATGCAAAAGTGCTAGGATGGGAATGGAAGTGCAGAGTAAGAGGGCCACAGGGGCTAGGCGAGTGCTCAGTGGAGGTCAGGAGGTTGGTGGGGTGCAGGGGGCGAGGGTCAACATGCTAAGTGCGAGGAGGGGAGTGCACTGGGCAGGGGGGTTGGGGACCTGTGGAATTCAGAGGAAACCAGGCAGACAAGGGTGTTAGTAGGGGAGGGGGAGTGTGAAGAAAGAAGAGTAAGGGATGGTCTTGAGGAGCTTTCAGAACTCAAGAAGATCCGACTCAAGCCTGAGAGGGGCAGGGAGATCATTCCTGAGGGAAGCTCCTGTGGAGGAGAGACCTCTACCCCCCACTCTCTGCTTAGAGAAGCGTGTGATCTGCAGAGTTTTGGAGCTATTAGACAGAATGTCTCTACTAGGGACGTATTTAGGGAGAAAGAGTTGGATGTAGCAGGGTACCAGGCCCCAAAAGACATTGTGAATGATGCAGAGGGTCTTGAACTTGATCCTAGCAGCAACCGTGAGTCAGTGGAGAGATTTCAAGGCTTGGTGAGATACAGTCCCTGGGCTTGAGGCTAAGGATAATCTTGCAGTCCTGTTCTGGTTGCAGGGGTGAAGTGGTAGGCAGATTGAGAAAGAGGCAGTTGCAGTGGTCCAGCCTGGAGAGAACCAGGGCTCTGGAGACAGTGAGCTTCTGTGGGAAAGTGAGAACATGTAGAATACCTCTGAGGAGGTGCAGCTGGAAGTGGGCCTTTTTGACAAGTTCGAGATGTGAGGAGAGAAGGGGAGAGTGGAGTCGAAGATGATGCCATGGTATTGTGCCTCACAGGAATGCCAGGGTAATGAGCTCAAAGAGGGTGTCCAGAGTGAGGCAGGGAAAGTGGGAGCCGCTGACCCAATGAGAAGGATCTCTGTCTTACTGGCATTAAGGCAAAGATCATTGGAGGCACTCTAATCCTGAATTTTGCATAGACAGTCAGGAATGAGCGAGGGAGGAAAGTAGGCTGAGAGAAGCCTGAAGGAGAACAGAGTGCAGATCAGGTGGGCCAAAGGGGCCAGATAGACATTGAATAGGCATGGTAAGACGATAGAGCCCTGGGGGACACTACATGTGGAGAGAGAGGCGGTGGGGAGAAAGGACCAAATTTGGCCTGTGAGGGACAGTCCAGGAAGAAGGAGGAAGGAGGTCAGCCATGCCAGGGCCTGATCTGTGATGCCCAGATTCAGACAGAGTTGGTTTATCAGGGTGGCATGACTGACAGTGCCAGAAGCAGAGCAAAGGTCAAGGGGGATGAGGACAGAGAGAGATCTGTGCCACACATTCTGCACGTTTGTACATAATGCCACAGCCCTAATCCTGCAGCATTCATGCCAACATAAAATGTTCATCACCAATTCTGATACCGTGTGGGCATGACCTTGCGAACTTGCGTGCGGGCGGTGCATTCCTGGGATGTAGATCTCCAGGTTTTTCATTTTGGAATATTGGCAGGTATGGCCACACGTAGATGGTGGGATCCCACAGTTATAATTTTAATTTCCAGCACTGTCAAAAGCAATGTCTCTGTAATTGTCTGGACACACTGTAACACCAAAATAAATGCAGAATCAAAATGAGACCTAATAGCCAATCACAACACTTAGTTATCTTGTGCAAACTGCAAGATTTACATTGCATGTGCTTACGTGGCGTCCTTCCGATATTGCAATGGGCACCACAATGTCAATTACAAATAAAGCAGGTCACATACACTTTTTAAAACCAGGACACCTCTTGCATGTAGTTCTAAAGGTATCCTTTATTGACTTTGTTTAAGTACTTCTGATTTAAAAATAAACCATTGTGGTGAGATTCACGATCTCATTGAGAAACGAAAAGCCGCGAAGAACATCTAGATGTATCTTGAAATGTTATCTATATATGTATGCTTTTTTCTTACAGTGTGTCCTTTCTTTATTTATGTATTGTGACTACAGTACATTTGTACATAAATAAATGTTACGCCTTTTCATATACATCATTTACGTATTTTGAAACATTGAGGCGGTACATTAATATGCCTCAATTGACACAGAGATGTTGCCAGAAATAGTACAGAATTATCACCTGATTGATGGGCTAATCTAAAAAAAAGATTATTTATTAGGAGGCAAGTGGAGTGTACATATTGATATTGATATTTTATTTCTATTGTGCTTGTGCAAAAGTGTTTCAGAGAGCGACAAGGCAAGGGAGCGGAACAGGGGAGAAAAAAACAACGATCTTACTAGGCCCAGTGACATTGAGAACGCGAAGTGCATGGGAGAGGGGGAGGGGAAAAGTGCATGGAAGGGGGGAGAAACAGAAAAATAATAATAAATACATACATGATAAAGGCAACAACCAGTGGTAGTGCAGCCAGCAAGTGGCAAGTGCTGTGTTTAAGGCAGCAGACAGGGTAGGTCTGATAACTGCAGGAAGAAATAGGGGGGGCTGTATGGGTGCAGATACAGACCGCAGTGCAAGGGGTGGCCCGGAGCCAGTGCGGGAGGGTGGCAGGGTGAGCAGGTACCTGGGCCCGGAGGACATAGGGTGGCCAGGTGCACAGTGCCAAGAGAGAACTGATCCGCAGGGGAAAGGGGGAGCGAAGTCAGAAGCAAAGAGGAAGGTCTTGAGGTGCTTCCGGAACCGGAGATGGTTCTCCTCAAGTTTTAGAGTGGCAGGGAGGCTGTTCCAGAGGGAGGCCCCAGCCAAAGACAGAGATCTACACCCAGCTCTATTCTTTGAAAAACGACTGACCCTGAGGGAGTTAGGGGTAGAGGGGCGAAGAGCTCAAGAGAGGAGGTATTTGCTGAGGGATAGCTGAAGGTATTTTGGACCCAGGTCCCAGAAAGCCTTATGGACAATGCAGAGGGTTTTGAATTTAATCCTTGTATCCACTGGGAGCCAATGGAGAGATTTCAGAGCTGGAGAGATACGATCCCAGGGCTTGAGGCCAAGGACAAGTCTCGCAGTCCTGGTCTGGATTAGATGCAGAGAGTGGATAGGAGAGGCAGGTAGATTTAGAAAGAGGCTGTTACAATAGTCCAACCTCGAGAGAACCAGAGCTTGGGAGACCATGAGCTTCTGGGGGAAGGAGAGGAAAGGCAGAGTACCTCTGAGGAGGTGCTGTAGGAAGTTTGGCTTTTTAGAGACATCAGAGATGTGTGCGGAGAAGGAAAGTGTGAAGTCAAACATTACCCCGAGGTCCTTAGCCTCCCAGGTGGGGGTAGGAGGAGGGCCAAGGGAGGCCGGCCAGAGAGTGAGGGGAAAGGATGGGGAAAGGATACATACATATGGATAGCATCCCCCAAAAGAATTTCAGAGGAGAAACATTACTCACCCATAGCTAACCCCTAGGGACATTACAGATTCTTGAGATTTCATTGATCTTACCCAAGAGAAGGTGGTGTATGATGCATAGATTATAATAGAGAATATTTCCTAATGCACATTTTAATTTTAGAGATGACATAACTCAAAAACCACCTTCAACTACATTCAATCCCCCAAAATATTGACTACCCCTTCACACCAAAGAAGTGAAATTACAATAAAATAGATATGTGATTATTAAACAGCTATTTGAGAGTGTTGGGAAGGGGATGAACTTATCCCTCCCCCTAGATGCTTTAGGGTGATGTGAGCCCCATTGGGAGATCTCTAATAGCCCAGGTGGTACGGGGCGTCCCAAGGGCCCCCACATGATCATAATATTATATGTGATTTAGACATAGTGCGTGCACATAAGTAGAAGATTTTGTAGCCATGGTTGAAGTATAGGGCCTGTATGGCCAAGCAGTGTTTCCTGTGCTAAACACAGGCTGCAAACCTGATGAGGAAATCTCAATAGGCCCGAGCACTGAAGAGAGAGGCACACGTCGCTGCTAGCTTCCACAGAAACCCTCCTTTGTTCTAAAATTGTTGCCATTATATTTGCTCTAAGAAAGAAAGGGCCTCATTCCGAGGTTGGTGCTAGTCATGGCGCTATTAGCGCCATGACTTGCACCATTACTGGTACTGTGTCCGCCCTGGTTCAATGGGGACTTACCGGTCTAGTCCGACCTTTGCGGGACCAGTAAGTCCCCACTGAAAATGTCAATCCCCATTCCCATTTGAGCCCCTATAGGGCTCAATGGTAATGGGGAGGGTGCTAATAACGGTACCGTAAATTACGGTACCGTTATTAGCTCTGAAGTCCCTTTGTGGGTCCCGTCCTTAACGCCTGCTAAAACCAGGCATTAAGGAAGGACCCGCAAAGGGACCTCAGAATAGGGCACAAAGGGATTACCAGCACTGGTGTCATTAACGGTGCCTGGTAACCCTTTGCGCCTGGGTCGTAATGAGGCCGAATGTGCCCCGCAAGGCCATGAGACAGTGTTGGCCGCTTTGGTATGCATGCTATCACAAATAGGCCAGAGAAAGCCTCCAAACCCCACCCAGCCAACCACTAGTTATAGCCCCTGCCTCTGCCCCAGTCCTAAGACCCCTGAATTCCAGGGCACTAGTTGACCTCGGACCACCGACCATAAACCAATGAACCATAAAATATGTAAGGGGTATGGTTGTCCCACCTTCATTCTAATATGGCATGATTTGTAATTCGAGGTACAGGGATGGATAGATTATAGTTCAGAAGCGAGGGTGGAAGCCTTGGAAGTCGAGAAACGAGATTGGGATTATTAAAATGTGTGTGTGAGTAAGCGTGACCTCGAGACTCCCCCTGTGCCAGTCTTTGAGCCTGCCAGGTGCACTGTATAATGATAGACTAGCCCAATTTGTAAGTGTAGCTAATTGTTTCTTTGGCCTTGGATCCTTGGAGATGATGAGCCCAGCAGATCCCACGTAAAGGAAGACGGATGGACTGGGCAGGGACCAATGGCCTTGCATCCCCTATGGAGCAGACCGCCCATGTATAGGGTCGCGCCAATCAGCCGCACGGGTTTCCACTATAAGTAATGATGTCACAGGTGACTCTGTATCTCCTTTTAAGGTCTCTGCTCGTTTTACTTCTGGTTAGAACGTTCCTGGGCAGCAAAGTTCTTTGCTGGCACACCTATTTTTTGTAGAAATAAAACGTGTTATCCTTGCAAGAGTTGCAAGAGTTTCTTGGGCCGTTTTCCCTAGTGGGTTGTATTTTTTCTGATGTGAGCGTTTATGGGCGTGCCTTCAAGAGGTATGTCTTTTGGCCTTGGCCAGTAAGTGTGCTTTTAAAGTGCCATATAGTCAATAACTGAAAACAGGCGACCTTACATGAATATTTTTTTGTGTGAATCTTTAACACTTCAAAATGCAATTGTCAAACCAAGAGACCATTTAATAAGCTATAATGATACCATTTTTGCTTCACATATTTAAATAATTACCACAAAAATTGGTGATTGTTACCTTTTCTGGGTCCTGTGGGTCTACAAGTGGTGGTAGGGCGCTGTACTTCCCCTTTCTGAAGTCAATAGGACTCCTTGGGTTTTTGGCAGATTTAGCGCATGCAGTAATTCCGCTGCAGTAATTCTGCCGATTCTGTCTATAAACGTGAAGTTGTAAATTCGCCACTTAGCGACAAACTCAGGATTTGACAGAGCGGTAAAAACTGCAGTAATTGCGTTATCTCCCAAAAAGTATGCCCTTATGTTTTTTTGGCCTTCCATTTTTTTCCCTTTCATTTAATTTGAAAATGTTGGGCATTTTCTAATTGTATTTTCTTTCGTTGAGCTTTTTTTCTGTTTGTGTTATATCTACACTGAACACAGCGTTCCAAGATGGTGCGATGCATGTTGATATCACTGCGTAGCATAATAAGAACAAGGATAACGTGTGCCTTTCGCAACATTTATTGGACTAGTATTCAGATTTATTCAGAATCACACTTAATGTGTGTGCAGAGGCAATCAGTATCTATCATCATTTCCATATCACCATTCAAAAAGCATACATTTTATTCAGAACAATTGTTTTTCAAAAAACGCAAAGACATGTAAGAAAAGAAACATAATTAAAAACATGTAAAAAGAATAGGTTTAGCAATAAATAGAATTAACAAAGTAAGGTGTACTATACAGATCGTGTCATAAAGTCCAAATACAGAGTTCTCAAACCGAATTGTGTAGCTGAGGGGCAATTAGTTAATTATACCAAGTCCATATGGTTGTCTTAGTTTCCAAAAACAGGCAGGGTCGACATACAAATACATTGTGGCGAGGAATAGATTGTCCGCCTTCTTCAGGACCATCAATTCATTGAATCCTGTGTATGTTAAACCCCAAATGAGTCAGTAATATGAAATGTAAACATGTTACTGATTGCCATATATTCAAAGACAAAGAGCGACTCGTCAGTACCAGGATCGATTGAGTGAGACAATTCTACCGATTCATGATGGTTGCCATATGTTTTCTTAGTATATTAAATGGGTGCATTCATAGATACCTATAGTAAGGGTAACATGGTATCAGTTGGTATAATTATGCTAGGTAACCCTGTGTAAAGTGTGGTACTAAAGACTGAAAATATAAAGTAGTTGACATACCTGACATCAATGCATTTGTGACTTTGAAAAAAAAGGACTTAAATGTTATTTTCAACGAATCGGTAGGATGAGAATCACATCTGTTAAAAAAAAACACACACCTAACCATGTTACCTCCCACAGTTGTAGAAATTGCCATATTAAGTCATTCTTAGCAGGAGCATCAAAATGTTGCAAGTAAAGATATCATACTCTACTTAGTCAAGGCCTGTGTGCAGACGCTGTTACCACTGTTACTGCACTATTCGGATGGAAAACAAAGGTAAATTGGTCTGCCACACATATCTGTTATGATGTCAATGTGCCATATCATTTGGGATTCATTATTATTTACATCAGAAGGTAAAGAAAGGGTGGGTGTGTACAAGGACAACCTCCTGTGGTCCTATAATGTGGAGGCATGATGACTGAATTTATAAAGTTGTAGAATACAATCAAGCTGTAATTATCCCTTACTAACAATAGGTGATGAGAACTAAATAGAGGAGAACTACTTTATAATGTTAAACACATATAGGGTTTATACTAGTGGGAGGTAGTATTCATTCGAACCATGTATGTGGCTCTGAATTCAATTAATCCATTTGACCTCCTTATGTAACAAAGGGAGTCCCACATTGGTATCAGACTTTACTGTGTCAACTATCCAGCAATTGATGCCATCAGCAGAGTGTTGTTGTTCCATAAAATGAGAGACAAAAGTTGCAGTCATGGTTGTGCATCGTATTATTATTGATCGATGTTCAGTTATATGGATGTGACTGCTCTCATTATTTGGCCAACATACCTAGATCTGCATGGGCATTCAATGCAAAGGATAACCTTGCTGGTTATGCAGTTTGTCAGTTCTCATAGTTGCCAGTTTGTTTCCACTAAATGTACAAAAAAGTGTATGTTTCTGAATTTACATACAGAGCCTGTTTCACCTGGGAAATTGCCAATCAGGGGACCAAACGGTGTCTCTGATTGTGTGCTTTTTTAAGGGTAACCATATGAGCATCCTCATTAGTGAGACTCAGTTTAAACAGGGGCCAGGACTTCTTTATGATTTAAAGTCAAAAATGTAAGGACAATAGGTGGGAATGCATGCCATTCTTTTTTTTTGTGCAGATGGCTTTATCCGTGGTGTAAACAACTATGTTGTTTGTATAAACCCCACTCGGACCTGGAACTAGATACACTCACATGTCAGTGCTCACCGTGCCAACTTTATAACCTATGTAAGGCAACCCCCTTTTTTCCAGGCTATTGGTAGACACGATCTCTCTGTAACACTCTCTGTTTACACCTTCTTGTACTGTAACTAAGACATTTTCTTGAAACAGCGCCCCGATGCCTCTGGGCTGCGCGGCGCTTTACAAATGCAAAAATAAATAAAAATGTTTGCCTAGGAATGAAGCTCACTCTTTTCTGGAGTGGTTAACCTGTTTTTTGGGATAGCCTCAGGTAGATAGCCCCTTGTCCAGAATGTCTGTGTTTAGATCAAAATGAGTGAGTCATGTACAGTTGTGATGCAGCCTCAAGTATTGGCCAAAGGGTAAATTGTCATTTAGACTTTGTGAGTGATAGCTCTTATAGTGAAGTAATGTATTGCAATCACTCAGCTTCTTACATAAGGTACCTGCACCATCAACATTTTTAATGGAACGATCCAGGAAATTGGTACTTGTTTACTATATTCTTCTTTAGTAAACTGGGTATTCAGGTTGCAATTGTTATGTCAAAGGTCAAATTGTTCAAGAGATGGAGAGTCTCCATGCCAGATGATAAAGGTTTCTTCAAAATATCTTTTCCCTTTTTTTTGTTGTGAAAGTATGGATTATTGGTTGAAAAAATATAACTATCCTCAAATTCCACCATATAAATAATGCCTAGACTTGGCGCAAAGTCTGCTCCCATTGCAGTGACACAAGTTGGAAGAAACATTTTTTTGTCAGCGTAGCATGATGCCATCATTGCACCAGGCGTGCTGGAAACTTATTTGTTTCTATTCCCTTGAGACCATGATGCATTGGCATTCAAAGTATTATGCTGACCTTTGGTTGCTCACCAAAAATACAAGGGCCAACCGAGTCGGTTGCTCACCGCTTAGTCAGGGCTCAAGTCGAGGGTATACGCGAAGGCACAGAGTCCACCCACTTTACTCACAGGGTGGACTCAGTGCTCCCCAGCTAAAACGAGAAACATTCAATTTATGAATTAAAGCCGCCCTCTGGGATCAAACCGCAGTTGTCAGGTTTGTCCCCAATGCACTACATAATTTGATGAAAAATAACATCCAACTAAAAATGACAAACAATTAACGATGAAATATCCCATTTTGGTACTGCAAGTCCCAGGGAAAACATTTGTATTGGTTCTTGCAGTTTAAAACATGCACACCTTTTATCGTTTTCAAACACTCTATTAGAAATAAATTTCCTCTCTTAGTTTTGTGTATGTGTTTATTTTATGAAAGGCAAATGCTGCTCGTCCTGTGCAATGTGGGTGGTATTGCATGTGCATATTTGACCTTGATGTGCTAATTTCTGGAGACGTCACATCTCACTGTGTATGTTGATGAGTACCCCACTTTAACTTTTATGACTTGGCCCTTGCGCTTAGTCATAGAAAACTTAGTTCACAATTCGAACTCAAAGGCAGGTGCCTACACTGCTTTTCTCAATGATCATGATTGACAGTCGGAACCATAGTTTGAGTGATATGTGTCATCATTTTATATAACTTGATCAGATTGTGCTTCAATATTCATCATGCAGGAATACATGCTTCATCGTGAGACATTTACTTATTAAAATTGTCAAACCGTATATTGTGACGAAATATTGTGACAAATAACAGAGTCTGATCTGTGATTAATCCATTCATTCTGTCATTCATCACTAGTCTCAAGTCTGATAACGAATATTCAGCATGAAAAAATCATCATTAAAATAACTGAAAAAAAACTTCCAGACCCAAATTTCAGTGCCTGAACATCATTCATGGAAGCCAACGCGTGTTTCGACGTTGAAGGGGTGGTGCTACAGATCAGTTGAGAATCTAGATTGCTAAATGTTAGATATATTTTCCACATCCAAAACACAAGGGGCCTAATTCACAGATGCGTTTTATAATGGCAGCATCCCATTGGAAAAGGCTCCGTGAATGAGGGCCCAGGTTTCTGCTACATTCAGTATGTAGGTCTGATGATAAATAAGATTGTTATATTTCACTACAAACAGCAGTTTGTAGGTTTTGCTTAATTTATTTACATATAGTACCATATGTTCCTACAGGCACCTTCTAGAGGAAGGATCGAAATAGCTCTGAAATGCATTGGACTCAATATTCCTGCTTGCCTTTGCGAGAGGGGTGTATTTTGTATCTTCTGTTTTGTAGAACTCTATTCACTTACTGCGGTACTGTTCACAATGGTTACACCCAGTGCCAAGAAGAGTCTTCTCTGTCTATTGCTTGTTATTACAGTTTTCCCATAGTGCATATGTGCATACTGGTGTGTTGCAAATACTTTTGTTTAGAAATATTTACAAGTATTTATATTTCTGTAACGAGGAAGAACGAGGAATGACGTCAGCGTGTTGAGGGGCGTTCTACGTCAAAAACAAACATGTCCAGAAATGTGCAAACACAATCCAATTCATGGATTCCTAACCGCAACTTCCTAGAGTAAAAAGGCACACTCAAACCTTGTGATTTTACCATCACATGATACATGGCGCAATGTGCAAAGCAGAAAGGCCACGTATAAAAACATGTGCTGCACACTATTACACAATTGCACTTCCCGGATGAATCCCGCTGTAGTGGGATGTTCATGGAAGAAGGAGGAGGAGGAGGAGGTTGGAAACGGACAGGATTTTTTATCCTCGCACAATGCTTTTTGGGATGCCAGATGACAAGGTGTATGCAAGGCACAGATTCTCTCCCAGACCTGGTCAGGACCTGGTCAGGGAGTGGGAGAAAGACCTTGCATCACCAACCATCTGCTCCCATGCACTCATAACCACTTCTGAAATTGTTGGGGGTATACCGCCATGCAATTCTGGTGCCTGCCCCAGTTATTGCGTTGAATTACATCACTTGTGCGTAGGCACATATACATGTCACGCACACCGCAGGCAAGGCGTAGAGTGTGCCAGGAGTTATAGCATACTTCTCACGGACACTAGGAGTCATTGATTGCATGCATGTTGTGCTACAGCCCACCAGAGTGAGCAAGCAAGCACATTTACTGCAAACCAAAGCATTGGCATTCAATCAATGCACAGGACATCTGTGATGCAAAGGAAGTCATCATGCATGTCAGTGCAAATTACCCCAGACTCTCTCATGATAGCTTCATTTACCTCCATTCTCCACTATACAAGGCCATCGCATCAGGAAACTTTGGCAACACCTGGCCCATCAGTGAGTATCAACTATCATGCACATGCAAGCAATTACATGAAAAACAGACTAACAGCCCATGACAATCCCTGCCACAACACCCATTTCCTCATTTGCAGGGGACAGTGCCTACCCCCTCTCACAATTCCTGCTCATGCCATTCAGGAATCCTTCCACCCCAGCTGATGTCAGTATAACATAGCACACATAGCCACTAGGGGCATAGTGGAGCACACATTCGGAGTGCTCAAGTCACGCCCCTGCTCCCTTGTCCACTCTGGCAGCATATTGCTACAAGACCCAACAGTAGAATGCAAGATCATCGTGGCATCTTGTGTCCTGCATAATATTGCCACATGATGTGGCATACCAGTAGAGTTGCAGGGGGGACATCACCCTTAGCCACAGGCACTACCCATTTCCTCGACAGGCCAAAGGGCACAGGGACAGGATGCATGCAATTAGGTTGTGCAAACACACTTCACCTGAATAGCAGCCCCTGTGGAGCACACACAGTGAAGCCACATCCATGGTTCCCTTCAGTGATGACTTAGGGCTCATCCACCTTGTCCATAACAATACCCTGAGAATGTGTGTCTGGGAGAATCAAACTGTGTGTGTCCATAACCATCAAATTAAGTGCACATCCACTAACACAGTCATAGCAAGTGGAAACAACAGTACTCAGACACCCAACAAAACAGAGGGGAACACAATAGAAGGGCACAGCATATAATCTAAGCAGGAAAAAATACTTGTGACGACTGCTCTGGCCACCCTAGGTATGTCTCACCCTAATATACAGGTGGTGTGGCTAACCCATACCCAACAATAATACAGCTCATAAAACACATCTACATAGAAATAGTCATACAGACTAAGAAAAGTGCAAGTTCAGTTCAAGAAGGATTCCGATCTCACCTCAACGTTTTCCCTTGAACGTCTGCTCCAGTTGATTTCATTCATGTAGCATTGCACTACTGTTTTGGTGCTGCAACTAGCCTAGACTGCCAGTTGTGTTGTACGGGCATTCTGCAGACTTTTGTCCTTGCATAGCAGCAACCGTCTCTCTTAGCAGAATGCCTCAGAAGAAAGGAAAACACAATGTCGGAGCAGGTAATGCATCCCTGCACCCAATGGCACTGTACCCTGTGCCCCCTCTGAGTGCCATGCAACAGCTGCAAGCAGTGACTCACTAGCATCCCATCACCATGTCTCCCTCCACACCCATGCAGCTGGACCTGCTCAACTCAGGTCAACACACTGAAAGGAAAATACACAGTGACACCATCCCTACCCACAACACCACCACTGTGTGCCCCTTAGAGTGCCATGCAACAACTGTCATCATTTGCCTCACCAGTTTAAAAAGGAGTATGAAAGTGCCAGATAGCCTGTGTGAAATGGCAAAGGGGCCCAGTGACCAGATGGTCATAATATTTCTCTGGCCCGATATCCATTTTGGAATAATGATTAACATGTCAGAACTGCTATGGACTACCACCAGGGCCAGACATAGTGCACCATATCTTGGGTCTTGTCACAGACACCCATGCAACATCTCTACAACATAGTGGAAGAGAGGTGCAGGTGGGTTGAACAGTGCAATGGGATCACTCACTTACAAAGCACCACAGGCTTTGGTTTGTTCAACAACTTGTACATGTTGGTCTGTATCACAAGATGAGTAGGGTGGGTAACCAACATCACTACAGACCCCTGACACCCTTTGTGGGCCTCACTGCCTGGCAGTGCTATGTGGGCAGGGTACACTGAGGACAATTCACCTAAGTTGACAGTCGCAATGTAATCTACTAGTTCTTTCCTCTGTCTCTGCTCTGGTGACCCCTGAAAGACACTTGGATGGTTGTTCAGGGGAGTGCATGCTGGTGGTCAATCACCCTTGGCCACGTGGACATGTTGAAACTAGAGCCAGATGTCGGTAACATCCTTCATGGGAGTGGATAGCCACCTGCCCCCTTGGGCCTTTTTCATCAAACCTGGAGCCAGTTGTGGTACACCACAACAGAGGTAATTTGTCCTCTTTTGCCTGGATGTACCCGGGTAGTGGTCCTGAAAGGGGATCTGCTGTGTTGGATAAAAATACTGCCCACTGTGTCAACTCCCCACATGTAGATCTCCAGACGGAATCATGCCCCCTTCAACTCACTCATCAAAGAACACTTCATCTGTCACTTACAGTACTTGTTGAATATTGGTCCCACAACCACACTCATCCTTCGATGAAGTCAACCACCCACTTTATGTTGCATTCCCACAACCTAACACCGTCCATGTGGTGAGCCTTGAACCGAATGACTTGGGTCCGCTGAGTGATAATAGTGAGTCGGTCTACTGTACATCACATTTCCTGCACCCGCTGCTGGATGTGCATGCAGTACTGGTCTCTTTGCACTCCATGTGCTGTTACTGAGAGAATCTTGGTCAGTTACTTCCTCCCCACCTAGTAACATGGCCACATTCAGCGTCTCGCCACATCTGTTCTGAGGACATACTGGGCGAGCTGTAATGCAGGCGGCTGGGCTGGAGCCCCAGCCTTGTTGGGGTGTTACCCCAGCATGGTACCTCTTGCGTTTTCAATTGTGTGCTCCCATGATCTGCATTAAAAACCACCTGGTGAGTGCTTGCCTGATGGACGTGGTTGTGAGGCATGTGCCCTATACCCGTACCATGCTGGCAGCTGTGGAACACCACAGACAGCCACATGTGGCACAGACAGCTTCCCTTGGGTAGGGGAATATGCATTGTTGGGTTCAGCCCACCACCACTACCACGAGGTACATGCTGTGGATGTGGCTCACCTGAACCCACAAGGTGTTAAACTGGGAAGACTGAAGGCCCCAAAAAAAAGTAATTGCACCAGGCCCATAGATGCTGTGACTGTGATCTCATCTTAGGGGGAAAAGGGCTATAGGGGCCCTGAGACAGCCCCAGTTGCACTGGTTCAATTGATGTGTAAGTGATCCCCAGTACAGCCTAGCCTCATTAGGAACCGGGAGCTGAGATTGAAGTGATGATGACCAATGTGTCCTACAAATCATACATTTAAATTGCAGCTAGTTGCATTCTTCAATGATGCATGAGCTGAGTGATCCACCAACAAGAGTCACAGTCAACTTTCATACATCCAGATGTTGGTCAGTTGTCAGTCAGAACCTACTGGTGCAAGAGAGGTTGAGGTAAGGCAGCGTCAGCTGTACTGCCCACATGGTGAGATGAACCCATGCCCTTTTCAGCATCCACACTATAGTGTCCAACAAGAACATTGTGGAACACAACAAATGTGTTCCCAGTGCACTACCCTCTAAGTCTGCTTGCTGTCCTCTGCGGCAGCATGATGGCCCTTCACATGGTGACGGTGGCCAGGACTTGGACAGGCATATGTGTGCCATGTGCAAGACCACCAGCTCGATCACAAGATCCAACTCGGGCCAATTACAAGTGCAGCAAGTGTAACATATGCATGTGGACCCAGACTCACTATGGCTGCTGCCACCTGACTTGCCCCCCAATGATTCTCCATTAAAGGATGTGAACTGAACACATTCCATTCACAGGGACTCAAAAGAATCCGGTGACATTGATTCAAGTCACCACCTACCCAAATGGGAGTGGCCAGTTAGCATGCATGCTGCCTTCCCTGGATCGGGTGAATGTGGTAGCTATTTATCAGGCTCACTCACTTGAACTGAAACATGATTCACCCTTACCTGTGAGCACCATGATAGGCACAGGACGTTAACAGACAAGACATCACTATGTATGATTGCTGTCACAGGGATGTGCAAACTGACCAAGTGTAGCTACAGTCAATAAAGCGGCCATGATATTCCATATCGTTTGGGGTTTGATTAATTCATACATCCGAGGAGGTCTGTGTCAGCTGGCATGGATTAGCTGTACATCCACCACGGAAATCCACGTATCAGAGCCAGACATCAAATGGGACATCAGTCACTCAATGAGCCATCTGCACTATCACCATACTTGCCATGTGTACAGACACATGTTTGGCTCTTTCATGCCACTAGGTGGGTCCTCACAGTAGCTGCACCTGCCTGGTTATAGAAATGGGGGTGCCTTGCACCCGCCTCAGACTGATCTGCACCCCCTCTGGCACTTCTGTGGGATGGAATCAAAAGAGAATGCAAAGCCCCAAATCTTGGGGGGTACACAGGTCAACCACACATGTACTATCAGACCACTCTGCACTGCTGGTGGTAGTGAAAGGGGAGAGACCGAACGTGGGAGGGGCCATACCACACGTTACCACCAGTGTGGTGACAGGGGGTTTGGCACCCCACAGTAGGGTCGTTCTGAACTGCTACACATACATGTTCGGTGGGAAAGGCTGAACATCATTTCTGAGAAGACCTGCACGGGGGCAAACAGCACCCAGCCTGGTCCACTCTGAACTGGCCACCAGTGAGCTTTCAGGATTTTCAGCCTCTGCTCTTCCTGTAAGGGGGAAGCCACCGATCTAAGGGGGCCCACCTGAGAGGGCATACCCTTGACACAGTCCCAAGGCAGATGGAATCAATTTTCATAAACTGCGTTCATGAATGTGGGAGGCATGCCAGAATGGGGAAGGCTGTTTGGGTGCCCCCAAGCATAGCCACAGTTCAGGACCAGGGATCAACCTACCAGATGAGGGTGCATTGCATGCACAGATGATATGATATGATATGATTGGTTATTTATAACACGCTTAATACCCAGAGGTTTCTAAGCACGGACCCAGGGATTGAACCTGTGTTGCTCCGTGTTGTCTTGCTTCCAAGGCGAGCATGTTGCCACTGAGGTATCCTCCCGAGAAAATTGGGTCCTCCCTCTATCAACAACAGAAATGTTGCATCAGTGTTTGAACACCAATGAATACACCATAATCAGAACTCAGAACAGAGTAATCACTGGCAGTGAAGTAAGCACTGAAGTAAGCACTCTGCCACCAGAGTATTTTAGGCATTGTGGGCACAGGGGTTAATCTACCTTAGGCTGCAGACACAAGGCAGGGCATTGATGGCAGGCATACAAGTCTGGCACACCCACTGTCAGGTTGCCTGGGAGCCTGTGGGGTACCCTTGGATGCAAGGGAGGGAAAGGGACACCAAGGAAGGATGGGAAGGGCTTGAGAGTGAAAGTTCAAATGGGGGAGCTGATGGGAAGGAGGAAAAAGGGCAAGAGGGACTGGGCAGAGAGGAGACAGATGGAAGAATAGGCAGCTCGGGACCAGAGAGATGGAGTGTGAGTGGGGAGCAAGGAGGAGAAATTCTGTTGGGGAGATTAGGGGAGAGAAGGGGTCTCTTAGAGTGGGTGTGGACTGAGAGAAGGGGGAAGAAAGGGAGACAGAGACAGAAGAAGAGGAAAAGAAGGAAGCATGGGCAGAGGCCAGGAGGCACACTGATACAACAGTAGTACAGTTTGGGAGTGAGGGAGGACAACAGGAGGAGAGGATGAAGGGCAGATTGGGAAATTAAGACCACCTGCTAAAGTGTACTCCTCAGCTTCTCACCCCCCAACCCAGAAGGTGAACACACCACAGCAGCCAACCCAGAAAGAGACCCAGGTCCTCAATCCCCATGCATATAAGGCTGTGGCTCCTCCACTCCAGACTCAGCCCCACCTGCCTACCACCCATGTTGGACACAATAGTTCATGGACAGGTCATCACTCCCCAGCCATCGCTTCCCCCTCAATTAGTGCCCACACCCAGGATGAGCTGTTCCCAAGAAGGGTACAAGAAACATAGGGTGTACTGCAAACACTTGCAGGGACAACAGATGAGTGAAATCTGTGGGGGTGGGGTGATGTTTCACCACATACAGTCACATACGGACCCCACATACAGAGCAGTCACTCACTTTGCAAGATTTGAACAACAATTTTTAAAAGAAAAGTCATGCAGTACATTTAAGATGACAAAACATACAGAACGCCAACAGTAAACAACTAGTGACTTGTATGTGTAACACAGGTAATGGCTTTCAGCAGTGCACATGTTCCAAGCAGCACAAATCTAGATGGTCCAAATGTGCTAGATTGGTCCTGTGGAGAGCAGGTAGACATATGGGCAGGCTGCCCTGACGTCTGTGTGCAAGTCAGCTGATGTACTCCTTTTGGCGAGGCACCCTGCTGAGCCAAAATGCTGGACTCCCGAAAACCAACACAGGGATGGCATGCAGTACAACACTGTCATGAGCAGCAGGTTGCCCCTAGTAGGGCAATCTGTGCTGGGACATTGCATGGGGTTTGGCCTTTTTCCAGCTTGGGGAATTATAGAGCCAGGTTTTGAGTGCCTTCCAGAAGGTAAGGTGGTCCTCCACTTGGCAGATGTTGAGTGGGAGTGAGTTTCAGAGCGTGGGAGCCTCTGTGGCAATGCAGGGGTCTTGGATGCAAGGCCATGCTGAGCAACGCATGTTTGAATCTCGGATCCGCGATGGAAATAAAGCGCATTATAAATAACCCACACTTGCACAATCTGAATTTACAAGGCCTAGTAGGATCGGTCCACCATCACCGCCCTTGCTTGTTGTACCTTGAGACACACATGTGTATAGGCACAAAATAAATGACCAATACAAAAAATGTGAGAGGAATTGAAGTAAGGGATCATAAGGAGGAATGCAGAGTCGATATGAAGCTTCTGTAGTGTTGGTAGCCTGTAAGTCAGTGTCAGAGAAATGCAAGGAACATCTCACGGAGGGCACAGCTGGGGATGCAAATGGCCATGTAGTTGGTGCGTCGGACAATGGGAAGTCAGTGAGCACCTCGAGTGCAGGAGTCATATGTTACCTGGGTGTAAGTGCAAGGATGCGCAGGCTGCATTATTCTGAGTCTGTTGTAGCTTCCTGAGCTGATAGGCAGGGACATCCACATAAATGGAATAAGAGCAGTCTAGGAGAAGGATGATGATACCCAACATTGTCGGTACTCAGTGAGGGTAGGATAGGCAAGGGAAGGCTCATGTAAGGATGTAGAGGTCTAGATGACAGTAGCTACAAGCAGCGTAAATGTGGGGAGAAAGTGTTCTGTCAGAATCCATGCTGCATCCCAGGTTCTATACTGAGCTGGATACTGTGGGGGGGTCTAGGGAACACAGCTGCTGTGTGGGTTGGTGGAAGAGTGCTGCATTACGGTATATCGGGATTCCACTCCGACCTGGAATTAGGAGGAGATTGGTAGCTGTCAGGCAGTGGTTGGAAATCTGTGCATCCTGAGGTGGGGTCAGGATGTGGAGTAGCCGGGGTATTTGGGGTCTTGGAAAGACCTGGGTGTCATCTGTGTAGTTGTAGAAGGGCAGGTCATGTGAGTGGATAAGGGTGGGTAGGGGGCTCAGCACAGGTTGATGAATATGGTGGATAGGCAGTCCCACAGCAGGACCCTGTTGGAGAAAGGGCAGGGGGTAGAGGTGAAGGGTGGTAGGAAGAAGACTTGGGAACAATTCAAGAGATAGGAGGTGAACCATCTTAATGCAGAGTTCATGATGCCTGGAGAATTGAGTCTGTCGATGAGGATGCTTTTATTGATAGTGTTAGAGTCTGCCGATGCGTTAAGGAGGATAAGTGCAGCACAGACTTCTGAGTGTGCTGTCCTTTGCGGAAGTGCTCACCAGAAACCCAAAGCACATGGCTGGATGATCAAGGGGAAATGCACACAATTTGACATGTGACCCAACTCACATCTTTAGTGACAGTCACCATCAACAAATGAAATGATCCATGCAAACTGAATGTGTGCCACTGCATGCCATGATTGGGGATCAAACGTCACCTGCCATGAACATAATTGACAGAGCTGTTCTGCTGTGTTTCCGTCACAACCTCCACCTAACACTCTGCCTTCACATTGGGACATGGAGGGCCAGTGTCCAACAGAGGGTATGGAGACTAGTGTGGACAAAGGATGCAGGGTGGACCTATAAGGGGATGCAGATACTGGATGGGGCAAGATACCCGTAAGGACATAGGGCATTTCATTGGACGAGCTAAAGGAGTCATTCATGCAGACTGCATATGTGTTAATCAATGTAGATTGCAATCTGCACCTGTATGTGTGAGGCTGTTGCAGTACACTTAACCATGGCAGTTGACTTAACTTTTTTTTTTCTTTTTTTTTGATTGGCTGAAAGAATTCAACCTTACAAAAATGGAGACTTTGTTACAACATAATTTAGATATTAACAAAAGAAAAATGACATATTATTTACAAATTTACATCAGTTGCATAAGCATACCAAAATACAATAACCCCATTATTATTATTATCATTATCATTGACAGCATTAAAACACACTAAAGGGAGAAACCAAAAACTAAAAGGAATGTTTAAAAATAAAATTTCAGTTTAGACCGATGTGTATCATTTCATAAAAAAGATTAACAAAGCACTTTGTATTTAGTAAACTACTCGTTAAAAGGAGCCTTAACCGAAAATGTATGGGGTTATCTTAAGACCAGAATTCATATGGCAGAATTGTTTTTATAAATTTCGTTAATGCAATGTGAATCACAGTTCGATTGCTCGTGATCAGAATCGTCCATATTTCACAGGTCGATCGCTCGCAAAATATTTGCAATAAATTGTGAAAGTAGTGTTCTCGGAGCCCAGATAATGCACAACATTCAACTACTAAATGAGATAGTGTTTCCACTTGTTTGCAGTTTTTACAAAATCGGCAGTACTGATGATTTCTTGGAATTAATCCACGCCTAGCTAAGATCTGGTTTGTTAGATGAAGATTCAACCGTAATCTTAGCATTTCTGCTCAAACATAATGTGATGGACACTTTATGGGGTAATGGGCCATTTGTTTAAACTTTTTAGGGGGAAAAAGGTTTAAATCAAAATCTACATAACTTGTACACAGTTGATGCGTCACAATCCAATCATGCCAATAGATTTTTTTCTTTGCTTTGTCGGGATTAGTGATTAACAGCTCAATTGAAATGTCAGCATCAACTAGCGAGTTCAGGATGACTTTTACCCACTGTTTAGGGAATGCATCATGAGATGTGCAAAGATATATCACCACTGATCGCAAAATGTTCGTGTTATTGATTCCTAGCAAACATTTGCGATAGAAGTTACACATCTTCCATAGGACCGAAGCAGAAAGTGAGATCAAACCTAATTCATACCTTAATAGACAAATCGGGGTACGCAACGGTAAGCAGAACACTGCTTTCCAAATTTTACCTTCAAGGTGATCCCAATATGATCTGAGCTGTGGTGTAAAAGTCTCAGCTCCGTAAGAAAGAATGGGGACGACTTTTTGATTGTAAAAAGTGACAACATGAGTAGATGTGAATTTTCCATATTTGTGCAGTATTATTCTCGCTTGAGATGTTAAAATCATAGTTTTTGCCTTCAATGTGTCTGCATAAATTTGATTTTTTACAGAGCCTGAAAAGGGAAGACCTAAATATTTGTAATTAGTTACAATTTTTAGAGGTACTTTCTGCAAAAACCATTGAAAATTGGACATTGTTGTATTGTTTTTTTTTAGACAGGTCACTATCTGCGTTTTACTCACGTTGATAGTCATCTAGTTTATTTAGTAGTTCTTGCAGTCCTTTTGGGGTTTGTGAAATTAAGACTAAATCGTCGGCATACAAAAGCCATGTGATTTTTTGGGACCCTAACTTTGGAGCATCGGAAAGTGCTTCCTCAAAGGAGATTCCTATATCTAATGGGAAAAGATTGAACAATGTTGATGCTAAAATGCACCACTGCTTCAGGCTTCTAAGTGTCGCAAATTTCGCAGTTAATAAACCCTCAAGAGATAGTCTCACTTGCATCGTTGTATCTGAATGAAGCTTTTTGATTATGGTTAATACTGATGATGGGCAGCCATAATTTTGAAGTTTCTGAAATAGTAACATTCTATCCACTGAGTCAAATGCTAAACGAAAGTCTACAAATGCCATATATAATGGTTGATTAATCTTGGCATATTTCGACTTTAGCATATTTAGCGTAATTAGATTTATCGAGGTCCCCAAGCCCGCCACAAAACCAGATTGAAACGGGTCTCGTTTAAGATCAGCTGAAGTCCATCTGTTAAGTTCTTGTAATATAATGCGACAATATAGTTTTCCAGGGGCATCTAATAAGGCGATGGGTCTGTAGTTCTCAGGTAGACTCCGGTCTCCTTTTTTGTGGATCGGAACAATTAAGGAGTGTTTCCACGAGACAGGAATCTCTTGCGTATCATTTATATGATCATAAATTTGATACAAAATCGAAGTCCACAACTCTGGATGCTGTTTAAAAATTTTATTAGATAGGCCATCTGGACCCAGAGCTCTGGAATGGCTTATTTTGTTGATAAAATATAATATATCGGACTTAATTATGTCAATGTGAAATGGTTTATAAGAAAGTGTCCTAGGATATTGCATAGAGTTCGGTGGAATAGCATACATTTTGGAACAATAATTTACCCAACTCGCTTCAGGAACACTCTGAATTTGGGACATCGTCTGCACAGGAGATATGGCGTTCGTTAAAACTTTCCAGATTTGAGCCGAGTTCCTGTCTCGAGTGATTTTTAACATCAGCTCTCCATTGCGCTGGAAAAGTTTGCTACGATGGTGGCGCCGCCAGTTTCTGTATGTAGTTTTAACTTTGTGTAATGTTTCCTTTTTTGAAGTCGAAATTCTGTTTTTTTATTTTGCGCTTCTATGTCAAAACAATGAGTGCGCCTAGGGTCAGTGTTTTATGAGTTCTGAAGTCTGGAAAATATTGCATCAAATCATAATAGGGAGTATCAATGGAAGCTGGAGCATTCCGCGAGTGGCAAAAGGCAACTCGAGGAGAGTTGTCGAAGTGACTAAGACTAGTTTCATTCCAATATAGACGATTTAGCTGGTTTGAGACGGACAATTGTCTGGGGATCACCATGGAGTTATGTTTAGGGTGTGTGACAGTGGACAGCCATTTGATAGAGAGAATGCAATGGTCGCTATTTGCATTTGAGTCAATATTAAAGACTTGGATTTTAGAGAACAGTCTATCATCTGTGTAAATATAATCAATTGTGGCTTTTGAAGAGTTTTGTTGCCACGTATGATCAAGCACACCTATGTCTAGTCTGCTCCGATTCATGATACAAAACCCTCTATTTGACATTATTTTTTCCCACAATCTTTGTCTCGAATTTTTCGTCGCATGTTTTTCTTGTAGGCGGTGCAGATTGAGGTCACCAGCAACAATAGTATCCTGAATATTCGGAACTGATACAATAAAGTCCAGCATGATGGAGAAATCCGTCAAAAACCTTCGATCTTCAATGCCTTTGGGATTCCAGTATAAGTTAACTATCGCATACAAGATTTTCTCGATTACTATGACCGCTGGTTGGATGAAAGAATTTGGAGAATATGTAAATAATATCATGGTATTCGAGGTCAATTTGGAGCCCGTCAAAAGGCCAGACATCGGCCGACCTTTCTCTCCCTTCAATGCTGGCAAGAAATGTATGCAGTGATTTTCCCAGGAGGGAGCAGACATAAGCCAGGTTTCTTGTAAAAGAATCACATCATAGTTAATGAAGGGGTCTTGCGTGTTATTAAGTAGGTGGCGGAAACCCCGCATATGCCATGAGGCAAGACTGATGGAACGCTCATTATTAGCCCTGCACGGAAGTTAACTTCTGGAATCACAATTACAATGGCATTTGACGGGAACATTTGTCACTGTTTTCGCTTCTCTATCACTCATAGGGTTCTTGATCTCCTTCAAGACAGATTCAATCCAGACATCTGCACTATAAGGACCCTCAGATGGATTTGTAGGGCCCAATAAAAGAATGAAACCTAGCGCTAATAGTTGATCTTTGGCTTCCCATATGAGGTTCCAAATAACTCGGGATGTCAGCCATATGCCCGCCGTGCTCACTAGGTTATCATTAAAGAACTCAACTCGAGCTATATCTGTAGACCCAATGTCTTGTAAGAGTGGTATATCAGAAAACACCTCTAAAATGCTATGACGATTTAGTACGTATTGAGGATGCGGTGCTGGCCGATAGCCTAGCACTAAGGCAACATGATTCTCTTTATTCGCTTTCGTTTTCAGGAAGGACTTTGAAGCAGGATGCTTGAGAGGAACTGAGACCAAAGAGGGCTCCGGATTTAGTGGCACAGGGCGTATCGCATTTAGCAAGGTGGCAATTTCTGCATTGTGACTAGGAGATGTGGGGAAAGTAGCTACCGGTATCTTCTCATGGCTGTTCTTAAAAGTGACCGAGCGTCTAGGCACAAGGGACTGGGTTGTAGGAGATTTGCACTTGCCTGAATCAAGTGTTGGGGCTTTGAGGGTCGGTTGAGATACAAATGCACTCATATAAGCATCAACTTCCTTTCTGATTTCAGCTCTTCGGATTGCTAGCAACTCTTGCTCATAATCATCAGATGTGTTGGATTGGGAAGTTATCGTTAGATTCTTTTTAGAGCTTTTGGAAGTTCGATTAACAGTTTCTCTCAATGTAGTCTTTTGCGGTTGGCTACTGACCACCCGCTCGGGTAGTTGAGTCTCGGAATGTTCTTCCTGCGTGCCGATGTTTTTGTAATCTTGGGCTACTTGAACTAACACGTCTAAAGGAGCATAGGGCGTGGCTGCTGTGATATTTTTGTTAGCACAGTTAAGCTTCAATTTTCGCATTTGGTTCAACTGAGTGTACTTTTTTGTAACGGCACTAGAAGTTGACTGGCTATGCTTTTTAGGAAGGGTGAGCATGTCAAAAAAGGGTTTGGAGCTTGGGGGCGCAGTTATTTCCAATTGCTTAACATTTTTAGATTTTTTACTAGCAACAACAGCCTTTTTTTTTGTTTAGCATTCTCACCAGAATCAGATTTGGTTTCTATCAAAGCAGGATTTTTACAGAAGATTGAACAGGACACTTGAGTAGTAGCATTATTGGTAGAACCAACTAAACACTGATTATTATCTGGCATAATTTCTCTAATAATTTGACCAATGTACAGAAGGGGGCACAAGATGCCTGAGTTATCTACCGTAATTGGTGACATTTGACTCTCAGCATGTTGGTGCAAGATTGAATGTTCGACCGCTATTGGTGATACATTGGGAAAAGCCGGATTCGTAGCCAGGGTTAAGTCGATCAAAGGTGCGGATTTGATAGGTGATACGCACTGATCGACTGTCGTCTTTACAGGTATAGATATTTGATTTGTAAGTAACGGAGACTTTGCCCAAAGTATTTCTTGCTTCGCCTGCCAGGCTAGAACCGATAATAATTGGGCACTTTGGACATCCAATTTAGTGTTCAACGTATTAAACAATGTAGTGATTGTTTGCATAGTTAGGTTCATTGCTCCAAACGTTAATTCACCTACCTTAGACACATTTTGGGGCAACTGCGGTTTCTCTGCCAAAGAGCATTTACGCGGGGTCGGAAGTAAAAAGGAAGATGTTAAATTGGATTTTGTGCAACCTCCATTTGAATACAACTTTGGCGAGAAAGACAGATTGCCAAGAGTTTGTAGCAACAAGAAATCCGAGTCAGAGGAAGACAAATCAATCACTGCTACATCTTCAGGATTTCTCACTGACGATGAGCTGTGTCTGTTTTCAGAGTTTGGAGCCATCGAATCTCCTCTTAACACTGTGCTGTCAGATAGAGATACATGCAATGTCGTACAACAATCTTGATCACTTATAACTATAGGCAGAGCAACCTGAGAATTTTCTTTAGTAATCTGCACAGTTGGATTTTGTGTTGCATGATCCGGGTAAAATGAACGTATATCCTTGGAACTTACAGATTGTTTCTTATGGTCAGTGGCGTGAGAAATGAAACGCTTTTTTGGTTTTAGGGTAGGCTGCGCTTTAACACCTAAGTCTACCGCACGAGGAGTCGATACACAAGGAACTGCCTTCACTTGCATGTTGCTTGAGTTCAGGTTCGCATTCGTTGTGAGCAAAGAAGGCATTCCAGTGCGTAAGGTGTATAAATTTCGTTTCATGATGCCTCCTAAAAGCGCAGGTCACAGACACTTGACCAGTAGAGGTAAAACCAAAAGTCTTTGTCATGTCTACCACTGCACAGCACCAAGATCAAATATTTCTAAGCAAATAAATTGGTAAATAGAAAAGGGAAACTAGCGGTTTTTCCCCAGAACTCGCTTTGCTCGCGCCGCCGCAGCGAAGCGGCAAAGCGGGACTTTACGGGACTTCGCCGGTGCGAGTCCTCTTATATAGTCACGCCCACAGAGGAGCTACAGAGCCTACAAATAAGTAAACACAGAATTAATATGAGTATACTAAATATAGTCTCTTAGATGATGGGAGGTGAATCTTCAAAAGTGCTTCACCTTATGGTTATTTGAGTCCGTGATGGTCCGTGGAGTAGACAGCGATCCAAAGCAAGCGTCAGTTGTAGGAAAGCAGCACAGAGCAGCGGGCAAAGCGGGACTTTACGGGACTTCGCCGGTGCCTTTACTGCCTTTACTGTGCCTTTACTGTGCATGGCTGCATGTCCAGTGCTCCACTCAGGAAGGCCTCACGAGGGCAATAGCAGATCACTCAAGAAGACAAAAGGATCAAAGAAAAGGGGTTAATCTTGGATGGGGTAAACATAAAATATGTCCACCTTGAGGGTGTCGGACAGATGGTAAGGGGTGTCCAAATTAGTGAAAAAGATCAACCGAAAAACATAAAATCATACCCCATCCATATGCTCATGGACATCTTGGCACAGGTGGTAGAGGTGGCATGTGTGATCTGGAACTGCCAACCTATGGTGGATCCTCAGGTGGTGGTAGGGGTGGTGGTGCTTCCTATCCATGCAGTGCCAATGCCTGGTCTTCACTGGCTATGGTGACGAATTACAAAGATGCATGCATGAGTAACCCTTAAGAGGGAGAGGTCACAATGAACTTCCTACCGTGGGGTCACAGAGGCCACATGAGCACTCACTCATGACACATCAGTATGCTGGGAGATAGTCTGCCTCAAGGTGTCCTTCTCCTGGTGGATGTGGGTCCTTGTAGCCAAACGCTTATCATGCTCTCAAGCACTCCCTCTCACAGCAATGAGAGTTTCGAGATGCTGACACCTCCTGCTGCATGCCTTTTCTCTGTGCCACTGCATCCTGATGCCGGGAATCCGGCAGGGACGCCAGGTCAGCCTGCTGGCTTCTGATGTTGTCCTCCATGCCCAGCTTGTGGGAGAGACTTGAGGACTCCATCTCATCATGCAGTGTCCTCGTCAGACTGTCCATCAAATGCTGCTGATAGTCACAAGTAGCCAGATGCTGTGCATCCTGTGCAGTAGGTGAGGAGATGTTCTCAGCCAGGTAATGGATTTCCCTGTCCATCTCATGTATGACCTCGCCATGTCAGCTGGTCACTCAAACTTGCCTTATTGCAACATTTAGAAGTCTGACCTTTACATGAGCTAACCCAAATGTGCATGCAGGATTGTGTGTTGCCATGATCTCTCCAACCATTGTTGCAACTTTGCCCCCCACAAGATATGTGGTTGTTCCCAATCACATGCATCTCAGCCATGTATGAGGAGTGTGCAACATGGAAAGGACCAAGGCATTCTTGCAAGTCAACTGTTCTGTTGACACTCCATATGGCGAATGTACTACACTGTAATACACTGAAACAACTATTGGGCATCCACATCTATTCACAGCCATTGCTGCTAATCCCTGCCCACTAATAGCCAAGACCAGGCAATGGATGACTGCAACATCATGCACACATGGATTTGATTCTCTGTGAATCATGATTAGCATTCACAATAGCCCATATGCATGCATGACACTGTGAATGTGTCGTATGAGATGTGTGTTACATGCAATTAACACACATATGAATACTGGCACAACAGTGAAGCCCAGCAGACAGTGATGTGTACTGTGACACCAACATGTACCCCACACGGAAACCACACACACACCTCCTGGAATGCAGGTCAGGAGATGGTAGTTTATACCATAGCATTGATGCAGTGCCCATGGATGGCTGCCAAAAGCAATCAACTGTACTCCCACACATATGTGAGCATGTCAGGCAAATTTAGCAGCACATATGATTCGCAAAAATGCCACTCACCAGATCTGTCAACATAGGCGTCCATGCCTCCCATGCCAAGCACCTCCTCACTGCTGATAATTCCACTTGCGACCTCTTTGAAATGAGCCAGCTCCTCCGCCTCTGGTGGGCCGCCTCCAGTGCCTGGGATGTGTGCCAGGTTGCCATTGAGATTCTCCTTTATTGTTTGAATGAGGTCATCCATCCACTTGCGGACCTTTTGAGCAGTACACCTCTCCACACCACAATCATTGATGTGGACCTTGACCTCATGCCACATCCTCATTCGCTGAGCAGTTGTACAGGTGCTGCCAGCTGAGAGGTAGAGGTCTGCATGGTGCTCCCGCGCAAAGTCTGTGAGGATTTCCAGCTCCTCATTGGTGAAGCGATTCTTCCTCTGTGGCCCCTTCTCCTCCACCTGTGCCTGATCATATGGTGGTATCTCTTCCTGCTCTGCAGGGTGTCCCCTCTTGGCCCTTGCAGCCCTTTGTAGTGCTGCACCACCTGTAGGTCCCCAACAGCTTCCTGGTCCTGGTGCCGGGTCATCTGTGAGCTGCAGCTCACCACATCCTGGGACTGGGGCACGTGTGTACTCACCACATCTTCCTCTTGGAGTAAGGTCATGTGTGTCCTCACCATGCCCACATCCTCTCGCTCTCCAATGCCAGACGAAGTTCCTTACATAGATGGTGTCTCAGGGCAGGAGCTGCAGGGGAAGAAATCTTACGTTGTTGGGCACCGTCCTCCAACTCTTCTCTTTTGATGCTATCTGTCAAGAGAGAACTTTTATGCATCTGGTTAACTGACTCAAATCCCCTGTAAACTCCTTCCCCAAAATATTCACAGACCTGCGAGCATCAGATGCACTACATGTAGGTAAAGTGGGTGGCATGTGCATACAACTCCCTCACAATTTATTGAGCCAAGAGGTGATGATCTTTGCAGGGTTGCGTTTTCAAACTGAACAAAGCCAGGTGCAAACAGTGGATCCTTTTCTTTTTGAGGGTCACACATAACTTAGACATTTTCCCTGTAAGATTTGCGTTCATCCATTCAACAATCCTCTTGGCTTGACGTTGGTAAATGGAGCACATCTTATGCCGAATGCTTAACAATGCAGCTATCTCCTTGAAAAGCTTGTTCAAGACATGAGTGTCATTATCAGATGTAAGTACTTTTCCCACTCTGCAGCGGGCGAACACTTCTGGAACTAGAAATGTGGCTGCTGATTTAGCATCTGGATGTGCACATCGGCACATCAACCCACTGGGAGAACGTGCACACAATGACAGAGATATTTGTAGATGCTGCATCTTTCCCCCATATCAGCAAAATCTATATAGAGCTCACATAATGGTTCACTGGGGAGTGGTAATGTGCCACAGAGTATCCTCAATGTTTGCCCCATGTTATACAGGTGAAATGTAGTGCAAATAGATACAAAAACATTCAATAATTACGCCAGGTTTGGGAAAAACCTATCCTCCTGAATGTCTGCAGCGATATATATGCTGTTTAGACATGTGCGCTGAGTGATGGGGCTGCTCACAGGCAACCGTAACCTCGGGCATCACTGCTTTACCAATGATGACCTGTCTCCAAATAAGATCAGTAGGTGATTGCACACATCCCTTTTTTGACACAACAATTTTTCTTCCTGGCCTGCCGGTCCGTGTAGTTCAATAATTTCAGTGACTGGTACAGCAGTATATGGAACAACTAATTGCTCTTGCAAACTTGCTACTTCTGGATGTACCTCAATATTTGGCACTGGGAGATACACTGCTGCTTTGGCTGCCTAATCTGCCACCTCGTTGCTGAGGGAAATTGGGTCTGTGTTAAAGTATGGGCGGCGCACTTGAGAGGGCATAACTCAATTTGTCTAGTAGTGCTGCATGCTGAACTGGGGACCCATCGGCCCTGCGAAACTCTCTCCTCATCCATCAAGATAATCATGACTGCAACATGGTGGTGACATACACTGAACTGGAGTATATTGTCTCTCAGCATCAATGGGATGCTTCCAATACTTCAATTAGGGTAATGATCTCTTCAGCATGGTCAGCGTAGTGCATGGACTATCTTTTCTGAATGAATAACTTATAGTAGGTCATTACGACCTTTTTGCGGCATGGCTACCCCCATTCCGTCTACCGGGTCCGGGTTCCTCGAATGGGGAAATACCGGCCCATTCCGACCTTGGAGGGCCCGGTATTTCCCCATTCCAGGAACCCATCCCCATTCCCATTAGGCTCAATGGGAATGGGGAGCATGCTAACAACTGGCCCGTTAAAGACGGGCCCGTTGTTAGCATGCTGGTCTGCTCGGCGGATGCCTGGTAATACCAGGCGTCCTTAGCGGGTCCTGTGAGGAGAACTTGTAATGAGGTGGTAGGGGGTTAATGGGGCCAGCAGCTCTACGGCACCGTTAACCCCCTACCACGAATCACGTAATGACCCCCATACTCTCCATCTACTATGCGGACCACTGCCGTGCCCTTGTGCCTTTTGCCCATCTCCTGGTCTATGGTCACTGCACTATCCTGAAAGAATACTTCCCCCTCCTCAAGAGTACCTTCGCCTTAAGTATGTCATCCTCGGGCCCTCATGGGTAACACAGTCATGCACTTCGTCCCTTTAATTAATTGGATCAGTGAGAAAGGAAGCTTGATAGACAGTTCTACACCTGGAAATTTGTAGGATGTGCTTGATAAAATCACTTCATACGCTGAAGCTCTCTGTGTACTCAGTGTGGATTTGGACCTCTCAGGAGGTCCACATATAAAACTACTGAGCACCCCATTGCAATTGTGGCAGACTTTTCAATAGTGAAAGCCGCCGATGCTGCCAAAGCCTGCTCACATGGGAACAGGATTTTTTGAGTTACTGGTTCAGCGGTATAGGGAACCTCTAACTGCTTTTGCAAACTTGATACTTCCGGATATACTGTAATGTCTGGCATTGGGAGATATGCTGCTGCTTTGGCTGCCTGATCTGCCACCGCGTTACCAAGGGAATTTGGGCCTGTGTTAAAGTATGGATGGCGCAGTTTAACACTGTGACAAATGTGGGCTATGAAAGGGCATACATCAATCTGTCTAGTAGTGCTGCAGGTTGTACAGGTGACCCATCAGCTCTGCTGAGCCCTCTCCTCTTCCATTGAGATAATTCTGAATGAACAGTGGTGCTGACATACGCTGAATTCGAGTATATTGTAACTCTGTAGACTTGGGATGCTTCCAGTACTTCAATTAGGGCAATGAACTCTGCAGCTTGGGCAGAGTAGTGCATGGACAATCTTTTCTGAACCAATACCTTATACTCTCTATCTACTAGGCGGACTCTGCAGTGCCTGTGTGCCTTTTGCCCGACACATGGTCTATGGTCGCTGAAGACCATCATAGGAAACACAGTCATGCACTTTGTCTCTTTCATTTATTGGTTCAGTGAGAAAGGAAGCTGGATTGACAGTTCTACCACTGATGATGTGCATAGATGGGCTTGATAAAATCACTCCGTAGGCTAAAGCTCTCTGTGTACCTAGTGTAGATTTGGACCACTCAGGAAAAGTGAATACTATGTGTTTCACATATAAAATTACTGAGCACCCCATTGTAATCATGGCAGATGTTTCAATAGTGAAAGCCATCACCACTGCTAAAGCCTGAAAACAGCGAAAGATCTTCAGAGGGCAACAAAGAGACAAGAACGAGAAGTATCATGCCCTGTGGCTAATGCTGGCAGATGGACAGCAGGGGAGGTATTGTTGAAATGAATAGAGCAGTGATTAAGGATATGAAGATAGAAACAGAAGATGTCTTGGAGACAGAAGGGAGAAGCAAGGAAACCCCATTATGTAGAGGGTAAAGTAATCAAATCTTCTATTATTATTTAGCAGCAACAGAAAGTGATGAGAATCAGGAGGAAGACGAGGAAGACTGGGAAACAGAGGGTGAGCAGAGAGCAAGGACTCCATGGGGGTGCTGCTTAGATCCTGCCCTTCAACCATAGCAGTGGCAAGCGGGAAGAAAAGGGCAACAATTTACAGCAAAGAGAAGAAGGGGACCCAATCTCCACTAATGCAGAAGTGGAAAGGGAGATCACAATACATGCCCTGGCTACATATGGACAGAAACAATTTGATAAAAATGCTTCCCACTCTTACAGCATGTGTGGGTAAGTGGATATTGGGAGAAACCTGAAGGTGTCTCATCCGCTGGTCCCCAGAGATCTGTCACCCAGGTGGCAAGGACACAGCCATCGCCATTGGATCCAGTACCTGGGGTGGACCAGTGGGTGAGTATCACCTGGATGAGGGGTCTTCGGGGAGTGGAAGCAGGACACTGATGGGTGAGAAGCGGTACCCTCTTCCCTATAACACCTTTACCCTATCCTATTCCATAGGATATTTAGAAGCTCTAGTCCCCCCCTTTTCCAACACAAGGGTCTCATTACGAGGCAGGCGCTCCCGTAATGAAGGGTACTGGTATGGGAACGGCACTGTTCATTACACGATGCCTGATTACGAGGTCCCCTAGCGGGACCCGGAACAAAGGTCTGTTAAAACTAGACGTCCTTTCTGGGTCCCGCGTTATTAACAGGCCCATTATTAGCTCCATCCCCATTCCTATGGGGGCTCAAATGGGAATGGGGAATGGTTTTGTGAATGAGGTTCTGTGAATGAGGAATTACCGGGTCCTCCAAGGTCGGAATGACCCGGTAATTCCTCATTCACATAACCCGGTACTATAACCTGGTATGGAGGCAGTCATGCCCTTATTAAGGGCATGGCTGCCTCCATACTCATAATGAGGCCCAAACACTTTCTTACACCATGACAGACAACAGACTATTACCAGAGCCGTTTACCTGACATGACCCAACACAAGGGTCAGGCAGAGTCAGGCAAGTGACAACAATCACACACACCTGACACCACTTTACCTTCCCCAGAGTGATAAAAGGCGGAGTATGAGACCACACGACAAGCAAGGCAGAACGCACGAGGAGACAGTTATTCCAGAGCAGAGTTCAAGCAGAGGAGAAAAACGTCAAAACCTGAAAGGACAACGCGGAGGGATTTGCCCTTGCCCTTTTCAACTCAGACCCATGAAGCCTACAAAAAAGGAATCACAAAACCGGGGAGTAAAGCTGACATGTGGTGTGGCAGATTTCAATAGTACACAGGGGCCTCCCGTGTTCATAGCACAGGCGGGGAGGCATGCTGGCTATCGCTGTACCATCCTTGACTCCAGAGGCAAGACAAGCCAATGGGTTTATCACAGCCGGTGAAAGCTTAGAGAAGGGCCAGCTGCAGAGTGGTCAGGCGGTGCAGGAGTGCTTATTTGAAGGACTCTGACTGGGCCCTTTGTAATTGAAACTACAAGTACCAGAAGGCCATATGAGAGGGTAACGTGAGGTGGTCAGAGTGGTCCTCCAAGGGTCACATCAAATCCCTTGTACAATGGAAAGTCTCTGACCTGTAGCTGAGAAAAAGCTAGTGAAAGGGGAGCCCCTCGCTTTCTGAGAAAATTGTGAATCAAGGCAAGTGTGAATCCGACAGAGGGATGCCAAGGGAAAAGCTAAAGAAGTAAACCCGCATTGTGAACTGTGAAATTAGCAAATGTGAACCCTGTTGAGGGATGCATGCGAATCAGGGTGAAGCATGATGCACCCGAGAACATTGTGTTGATATTAAAAGTGAGCAGCCGTAGTGAACCCGAAGGAGGAAGGCCCACGTTGCAAGAAGGATACAAGCCCGGCGGAGGGAGCTCCAAAGGGCAAAGAGCAATCGCCCAAAGGTGCAAGATCACTGAAGGAACTTTTGTTTGTTTGTTTTTTTGGTCCAGCTGGCCTTCCAAGGCAAGAGACTTTGAAGAATAGAGACTTGGCCCCTGAATGTTCTGGTATCATTGAACGGAATAGTGTGCCTCGTGCTGGAGAGGCCCAGGGGTGTGCTGTGCTCAGAAGTCCTGTCTTGTCCCATGCTTAAAACGTGGGGAAGGGAGACCCCAGCCAACCCATCCTGACTTATCATTTTCGGAACACTTTTCTTGTCTGATGAACATTATCCCACATTCTTTTTATAACTTAGTGGTAAGGATTGACAATAGTATTTTTTTGAGTATAGGCCCTTTTTATTTGACATTATTTATTTATTTATTTATTAGTATTTATATAGCGCACAGCAGCCCTGAGGCATCATGCCGCCACTAGGACTGCCTTATTATTATTTGATGGTTGTAGCTTGCTCCCATCTTAGCTTTAGGTTTAGACTAGGCATTTTTCTCACCTATTCATACAGTTTAATAAATACCTTGAACTGTGATCACTTGTACCTGTCTTTACTGTTGCCACCATATGTTCCTTACAATACAAACACTTGAAAAACAAACAGCGGGAGTCACATTAGCAGTGGGAGATGTGAAGAGTTTTCTTACCAGCATACTATGTGAACAGACCAACACTATTTGGGAAAAAGCAGGGTACCCAGGAGTTGAGTAGAAAATTATGCACATGATGGTGCTCCATTCAATAACTGCTGTTCCCATGGTCGGGATGCTCTAAGAAGAGCGTACCCAGACACGCCTGACATAGAATCAATCATGGCACGCACTGATGAAGACCCAGTATTATATATTCATTTGATTCAGGGAATGCGGAGGGAAGGGACAGGTGGCGTTTGGGATAAAACCAAACCAATATTTGACCATGTGTTCCGCAAGGGTCTTCCAACAGAAATACAAACCGGGCTAAATGAAATAGTGGGCATTAAAGAGAAAGCATGGGTTGATAGACAATCACATATTGTACATTATTTCAAGCGCCAGCGTGAAAAAGAGCGAGAAAATGAAGAGCAAGCGCAGAGAGCGGAAACAAAGTTAGTACAAAAGAATCTAGCAAAGGTAAGTATGGAAGGTGCAGTATTCACAAATGCCATAGATGGGTGACAAAATCAGGAACCCCAGCAAGGGAGAGCAGATAATATAGGAAATTATAGAAATAACATGAGAGGGGTACTGGGAGTGGGTTAGGACGAAATTACCTAAGTAGAAAAGTCCTACCACCAAAAGTCCGACCCCAATTATATCCGCATATGTATATGTGGGGGGGTTAATGTTAATAAAAATGTATAGGTGTAAGGCGAGGGTGCTTTGAGGGGCCTCCCCCAAATATATATATGGAAAAAAATGAAGAGAAAAAAAACAACTTTTGGTGGTCAACTCAGTAATTTCACGCAGATCCCTAGGAGCATGGGGTAACTCCCTAAGAGGGTGAGGGGGAGGATTTGGTGAATTGAGACCAAATTTAGAGGGGCATGTTGGACATGTGGAAAAGTGGGACATGTATCGCGAGATTGCAGCAGCAGGCAACCCATGCAATATCATACAGGTGAGATCCCTAACCAATATCCAGCGTATGAGTCATTGTATAAAGCATCATCATATGGAGGATACACCACGGGGTCTTGCACAGTTACAATATCCAGGGCCACAGCAAGTAATTGCCCCCAAACGGGGATGCTCTTACAGTACCCAACCGTGAATATCACACTGAACACGACACAGCAAACACCTTCTCAATCAATCAAACCACCATGGGAACAGAACACACTGCCGCGAGGGACAGTAGAGCACTATGCAGGAGCAAGCGTTATGGGAGATGACAAATTGCCACTCCCGGGGACAAAAATGTATTCACAATAGGATAGCCCACAGTGAACCCTGACATTTCCAGTCCTATCTGTCACCCCAGACCCAGAAATGCAACCTAAAGTGGGAGTGAAGATAAGAGACAGGATGTTTATCTTCACGGTGGATACAGGAGCTACTATGGGCCTCAACAAGGGTTGGGCAGAGTGGTAAAAATGCTGCGGTAACGCTATTACCACCGCATTACAGCTCCTCCCAATACCGAGTTGAGGCAGAAAGGTAGAGATTTACCTTCAACACACTTGAGGTAAATCTCCAGCTTTTATCCCGTTTTTGGTGCTATTGCCATGGGCTCTATTGCTGCCTGCAGTAATAGCGCAGAAAATCCCCATAGAGTCCTATGTACTCACAAGAAAATGGGGATATACTGTCTTACTCGGGCCAGAACAAGTAGCAGTAACGCGAATAGCATTGGCAGTATACCAGTGCAATTACCACCGGGATACCGCCAAGGCTATGATGAGGCCCTATGTCTTGTATAAAAGAAGGAAGGTTTCCTTTGTCTACAAATGCATGGACATGCAGGGATTCTCTAGGGCTATAACAAAGGTTCCTTTCACAGAAGATGTACCCATCCATCACTATAGGAACACAAGAGATGTTAGCACCATTATTGTATAGAACTGACACCAGTGAACCTACTGGACAGAGACCTATTGAGTAAAATAAACATGACAATTTTATTCACAAAGGAATAGTGTGCTCTACACCAGGCATGCTTTACGCCAGAGTAACCAAAGTAGTTCAAGCACTATGCAGTATTAATGCACTCCGAGCACTACCATGTTCATGTTCACAGCGACCGTCCTGATTGGATGGCTTCCAGGAGTACAAAATATATTTTGCTTGGCAACGGAATTCCTATTCAGACCAGCAGTTCCACAAGAAAGAGCACCAGGATCAATGTTCACATTACATATTGATGCAGTAATCAACAGAAAATACACCGTCATTCAAACAGGTACAGATGATGAGGGAATAGAATGGCACACAATATTATGCATAGACCCCACACTACCATTGAGAGAAATAACAGATGAACATGTATTTGCAGACATCAGAAGGGGAAATATTATTCGAAATCTGCATACCTTGCCATATGGTAGTGCAACAGACAGAGGTACCACAGAAAGTATACGTTGCAACAGCACAACCAACACAACTAGAAGAAGACTTGACACCAGTGTGCCTTCATTTATGGATGGACAACCCCCTCGGTGGAAATTGGACAATTTTCAGGGGCTTGCGGAAAAGCCGGAAGGTGGTGCTTGAGCTCAGCCATCTTTGAATTAATAAACTAAGGCCTGTGCCCACTGCTTCTGTTCATTTGCCCCATTGGAAGGAGGGCCTGACTGGCCTGAGGTGGCCCTGAAGTGTCTGGGTAGGTCACTGTCTGCACCCTGCTGCTAGGTTCCCCGGTGAGGTTGCTGTGCTTTGTGCAGCTCTCTGTCCCTCTCCCACATGTCTTTCCATCTCTCTACTCTCTCCCTCTATCCATGGTGCTCTCCAAATCACCTATTTACTCGGACTGCTACTCTACCACCTATACTGCCTCCCTCTCGAAGCCTGGAAGAAAAAAGTTCAAAAAGGATCTCCTGATCTCCAATCCAGGCCTATCCATCACTGACACCTACGTTAATGCTTCTTCCAGGCAGACTGTCCCTGACATCCTCTTTGCCATCGGACCCATGGACTCCAAATATATTCTAGGTCCTCTCTCCTTTCTATTTGTCTCCCATTAATGGAGTTACCAGATGGGAAGTACTCTTGGCTGGCTTCTCAACTCTACTCCTTCTTGATAGGCGCCTTCCATCTGTCATCAAATTCCTCCCTTCTCCCGCCACTCCTCTGGCGGCCACCCCCTACCCCTTCTCCCCCTCCAATGGGCATGCCACATCCCTGTCCCCCTCGTCAGAAGACCTTCAAAGGTGGTAACCAGGTCCACCTAGCTACCCTCACCTTTCGCTCTGCTGTCAAACATACTTCTGATATCTGTCTCCTTCTCGAAGACTTTGACCTTGATGTTCTCGCCCTCACCTAGAGATGGTTCATTGCCAGCTCTGTCACTGCTTTTTACACACTCCTCTCTCAGGGCTAGAAGGTCCGCTCTAAGCCCAGGCCTAACTGGTCTGGAGGTAGAGTGACCTTGATCTTACCTGAATGGATCACTGCTACTATCATTCCCACTCAGACCTACTCCTTCTTTGAATACCTCGTCTGCAGGCATGGTGTCTCTCCAACCCTCTCGTTGACTCTCACCACAATCTACAGAACCCCTGTTCTTGGTCTCTGTCTCAATGAGTGGTCTGACCTCACCACTTCCTTTCTTGCCTGTACCTCCAAACAATGCCTCTGTGACTTCAATATCCACCTTGACTCTCCTGAGGCGGCCACTGGACTCTTCTGTAACCACTGTGACATTCATTCCCTCACCATTCATCCCCCTGGTCCGACGCACTCTGCCAGACATACCTTTGATGCTCTCATCTCTTCCCATATTCCTATCTCCAATCCTCTCACTACACCTCTCTCCTGGTCTGAATAGTCCCTCCTGTGTTCTTATCTGGATCTCTTAGGACCCCCTGCTAAGCCTCTGACTGCACTGCCTGTCTCCTTCTCCGTCATTCGACCAATGAAGCGAGTGTCAGTTGCTGTGTTTGCTGCCACTTCAATCGCCTACCCTCTCCTGCCACAGACTCCTACACTGACTCTGCCCTTGCTAATCTCTTCCTCTATATTACCAACACCCTGGATGTGCTTGCCCCTTTCGTGAGGATCTGAATGAAGCCTGCCTCCAAGCAAAACACCTGGTATGACTCTGACTTTGCTTATGAAACGCAAGTGCAGAGTGGCTGAGAGGAAGTGCTGGGCATCAGACACATCCCCTGACAAACTGACCTGTCGGCTGCTCAAAGGCAATACAGACTCTCCATCCACTCTAATAAGAGAGCTCATATCCAATTCCACATCTCTGGGGCCACTAACAACTCAGGCGAACTGTTTAAAATCTGCAATGAACTCGCCAAATCATTCTGCTGTCTCCACATCTCCCCTGCCTTCCTTGACTCCCTGTCCCTCACTAACCTCCCACTTCCGTTCCAGAACTCAGGACATTCTGTCCTCACTCTCCTCTACCCCCTACTATCTCCCTCCCAGCACTCATGCCTCCCTTGGAACTCCTCTCCCCATCCTACTTCTCTCCTCTTTTATTTATTTATTTATTACAATGTATAAAGTGCATAGCAGCCCTGAGGCATTGTAGCGCTGTTACAGAAAATTCACTTTGTTACAAATTACTTGAGAGAAAAGCTGAGAAAGAGAAAACAGTACATTGTTCATTGCAGTAATACAGTGGGTGTGTTCCATGGTTGCAGGGGAACACCCTCACGAGCAGACTAGATGAAGAGCTTTGTTTTCAAGTCTTTTCTAAACACAGTAATTTCTGAGCTTGAGTGGTAGTGTGTTGCAATTTTTAGGTGCTAATACAGAGAAGCTGGTACCCCTGGCTTTGACTCTTTGACTCTTTTGAAATCCGGTATTGACAGCTGGGGTGAGTATTGGGACAGTTTAGGTCTGTTTACAGGCACCTGGTGATACGTTCTGAAAGGTATGGGGTGCCGACTGAGAGGGGCATCTGGGGGTGATGGTGAGAGTCTTAAACAATATGCGCTCTTTGACTGGGAGCCAGTGAGCGTCTCTTCTGGCCTGAGAGATATGTTCTCTCCTGGGGATACTTGGAGCCACTCTGAGCATGTTATTTTGTGTGGTTTGCAGTTTCTTTAGGGTTTTGGTTGAGGTGCCTATGAGCAAGAAATTACAATAATCCAACTTAGCACCAACGGTGGCTCTGGCTATGTTAAGGCAGTATTTGGCCGATAGGAATGGTTTCACTGCATTCATGATTTTGGTTGTGAGAGCTGCTGAAGGTGCGATGGGACTGACTTGGCGATTCATTGATAAGGTGGAGTCAACGTACACCCCCAATGTTTTAAATGCAGCACAAACTGTGATTACAGTATGCTCAATACTGAAGGTGCTGTATTGACTGTCCAATTTGTTCATAATTTCCTTGGGACCTACCAGAAGGATTTCTGTTTCTGAGTGTTCAGAAGAGGGCTTTTTAGGAGGGGATGCACAAGGGAGTGCTTGATGGGGAGAAGGAAGGAGGCAGTGGCAAAGGAATGGTTACTGAAATCAGCTAGGGAAGGTGCTGCAATATCCCTGCAGATGCCACACATTGCCACAGTGATTGACCTAAAAATGCATTGTTCTCTTTGCCCTTACACCCAGAGTCACAGTACCTAACTGCATTTTCTTACCAATGTCCAAGGTCCGAGGTACTGGCACACAAGATTACCACAGGGTACTGTGAGTCCCCTATTGTCTTCAACAGGGCCCTGCAGATGGACCTAGAAAACATACAGATGCCAAGGACAGTACTGCAGTACATAGATGATTTGCTACTATGCAGCACCACAGAAGAAGAGTGCAGGGAAGACACACATAAATTGCTACAACTTCTTGCAGACCAAGGATACAAAGTGGACAAAGAGAAACTACAGTACTGCCAAAATATAGTAGTTTACCTAGGGCAGATATTAGAAAAATAGATAAAGAAATTCAGCAATTCCTAGGGCTATGTAACTATTGCAGGACATGGATCTTTGATTATTCCACATATGTCAGGCCCCTGCTGCAACTACCAAAGACACCCAGAAAAACAAACGCCCCCTTCAATGGACAGATGAAATGACAGAATGGTTGAATTTCCTAAAAGCAATCATAAGCAATGCACAGCATTAGGGACACTAGATTACTACTAGCAGTTTTATCTGTTTTCACACACCAATGGACAAGTAATGACAGCAGTCCTCACACAGATATCATCTCAGAGACACAATTCCCTAGCCTATTACAGTGGGCTCTTGGACCCAGTCATGCAGGGACATTTTCCACGTGAACAGGTTCTAGCAGCCACCACATTTGCAATTCACATATCTGCCACTATAACAATGGGATTTCTAATAACATTATATGGAGAACATACTGTATGTAGAGGGGTCATCAATGATAAATCAGGGGAATGGTAAAAGACACACAGGTGCAGCAGTAGTAAGATATGGAAAAGATGAAGAAGAATACCAAAAGGTAATGCAAAAAAGATTACCTTCACATATGTCAGCACAAGCATCAGAACTCATTGCACTCATAGAGGCATTCAAAGCGTCCTCCAATTAGGACATTGTCATATACACAGATTCAGCTTATATAGCAACCACAGTCCATTCAGGCCTATCAAAATGGAAAAGATAGGGTACACGAGATCAGATTGGTCACCGGTTCAGCATGCTGGACTACTATCCAGATTAATAGATGCATTGAATTGTTCTCTCCACATAGCAATCATGAAGTGTGCTGCCCACACCAAAGGAAAAGACACAATTTCATGCAGAAATGCAGCTGCAGATGCAGCTGCAGAACACGCAGCTTATATGCCCTTTCCAATGGAAAGCAACATGCCTGTAATAGCAGTTCAAAAGGAACAGTTACCAGGTATAGCTCAGTGTCCATGGCACAAATTACAGAATTGTAGCAACAAGTGCAAGCTGAGGAGAAAGTACTATGGGTGAAGCGAGTATGCACATTATCACCCACAGATATGGTCTGGAGACAAAGCAGCACAGGTAAAATAGTGGTGCCCCTGGAGCTACTATACATTTCCTTGAAATAACTCCCCCACCCAACACATGCACCTAAGCAGCACATTGCTGCCGACATCACTGCAGAATGGCTGGTACCAAACCTAGCAGAGCATGTGGCTAAGTTTGTGGAAAATTGCATTATCTGGCACATGTTCCACCAGCATACACCATGAAGATGTTAAGGGCAAAATTGCCCCACCCATCAGCACCTTTCAAAGAACTGCATGTCGACTTTATCAACATGGTGTACAGATGCAGTACATATAGGTATATTATTTTAATACGATGCTCATTTTTCTGTTGGATTGAGGCTGGTGTTTGTGTGAACACTGATTCAAAATCTGCAGCCACAATTTTGATCAGAGAGGTATTTCCAAAGTAGGGAATGTGCAGTGTCCTGAGGTCTGACAATGGCCCTCATTTTGCAAATAAGTTCTTTAATGAGATCACAAAATTACTGGGAATCATGCACAAGTTGTGCACAGCGTACCACCCCAAAGCCAACGGAAGAGTTGCGACATTGAACTATTTACTGAGTACTAAACTTGCTAAAATCTGTGCAACATTTATTTTATTTATTTATTTATCTATTGCTTGCATGTTAGGCACTTATACAGGAAGTAAATACTGTTACAAAGCACCAATAGGGCAACAGGGAGAGAACAAGAGGATGCAAAAATTATCAAAATACACAATAATATGAATACAGTGGGAGGGCGAGACAAGCCCACTATGCCTTGTGAGTGTTGTAAGGAACTCCTCCAGAGCAGGAGCTCCCCAGCGATGTGGTATGCTGCAGGTGCAGCTCTCCCCTCTGGAAATCTACATGGGGACTGAGGTAGGCTACAAGCACATTGTCATCTGCTAAAAGCCCCGTCCAGTCCGATTCCAATTTCGCATTGCTAATCCCAGAATCTGTCTCTTTATTTCAAATTTGTCATCTGAAATTACATCCAAGCTTCATTTCATGGACAAGTGCCTTAATCTTCACCTAAGATGCCATTTCAGCCATTGGAACACACAAGGTGCTCCAACCCCTAAAATGGCTGCCGCACTCAGTGCACCCTGTCCTCCCCACTCCCTGACCTCTCCCAGCTTGTAGGCAGCAGCTGATTGGTGGAAGATGCACACCTAAACCTGCCACGATTCGCCAGCAGGCGAGAGAGCCAGCCCATGAAAATAAGGCCCAGGAAAGAAGGCTGTGACTGAGCTGAACACTCATCTTCTCCTCCCATTCGGAGGAGGAGCTCCCCAGCAATGTGGCATGCTGCAGGAGCAGCTCTCCCCTCGGGTAATCTACATGGAGACAGAAGTAGGCTACAAGCACATTGTCAGCTGCTAAAAGCCCTGTCCAGTCTGATTCCAATTTCACATTGCTAATACCAGAATCTGTCTCTTTATTTCGAATTTGTCATCTGAAATTACATCCAAGCTTCATTTCATGGACAAGTGCCTTAATCTTCACATAAGATGCCATTTCAGCTGTTGGAACACATGATGTGCTCCAACCCCTAAAATGGCCACCGCTCTCAGTGCACCCTGTCCTTCTCACTGCCTGGCCTCTTCCAGCTCACAGGCAGCAGCTGATTGGTGGAAGCTGCACACCTAAACCTGCCACGATTTGCTGGCAGACGAGAAAGCCGGTGCAACGTCACTTTTTCCTATCTGTCAGAAAATCCTATCTTGCTGTCTGAGTATGCGATTTTTTGACAGCAGGAATGTGGTGTGCCTGTGTTTGTGGGGTGCCAGGGGTGCCGTTTCTGTAACTTGATGTGATCCAGGCTCACTGAAATAACAGAACACGGGGAAGCCCTGTTAAGAGCTACTCGTAAATGGACGCAAACATCACAAATCCACTGGACTCCAGAAGATAAACACAGTGGACACTGTGTTTCATAAAGTCCCAGGATTCTAATAAGCACTAAATGTGCAAAACATATGAAAGTATCAATAACAAATATATATGTACGTGTATGTGAAGTAAGTGCATTATTATCACGTTAATAATGCACTTATTTCACATACACGTACATATTCATGATAAATCCGACTGACTGCGCATGCTCAGTCATGACTTATAGTTTTTTTGTTTTTGTTTTTTTGTTATTCGGTTCATTTTAATTCCAGCATCTCATGTCTCAGTGTTACTTTTATCTTGTGACAATGTGGCTTTAATTCAAAAGCGATATCCTGGTAAAATAAAATTCATTAGAAGACTTGTATTTTTGAACAGTCGATATTATCTTATGCTTGATATTGCAACACGTGTGCCATTGTTCACTTTGTTTAAAGCATATTCCCTGTCTGTATTACCATTGCGCTCTCGGGCCATACATAGGAATCCAGCACAAACGTGTCATAATCACTGTTATAGATCTTGGCGCGGATGAATGCCTCCTTGTCTTGGGGCTCAGGCTGGACAGATGCTGGATATGTGGTGTGGGCGTGTTCCACAATCTAGACAGCCAGCTTGAGGGAGACGTCTCTGATGGTTTACAAGCCGCCCTCCTGCAGATGCTGATCAGAAACCTGCTGTGCTATGAGCTCAGCAGTAATAAGGAATACTTACTCACTTATGTGCCTCATTCCACATGCAACAACACCAAGGGCCACTCCAGGAAACACATAAGCATTGTTACCCTGTCCAGGATGCAAAGTAATTCCGCTTGGGAGTGTGACTGGGTCAAAGGGACTTCCACTCGCAAATATGCCACGACCCTCAGTCAGAGTGTAGCACTCTTCTGCGGTGCACTCAGCTTTGCTGGTTGGATTGCTGAGAGCAAAAATGATTTTCGTAGTAAAGGCACCCCCGATCGGGTGCACAGATGGTGAGGTACACCCAACCCAGAAGGATTTTTAGAAATGCACAGATGCAAACCATGTCTGTCCCTCAATTTCTAAAAATCGTTTTGGGTTGGGTGTATTTGTACATCTGTGCACCCCTGTTGGCAAGAGGGGTGCACAGATGTGGAGGTACACCCAACCCAGAAGGATTTTTAGAAATGGAGGCACAGATGCAAATCAAGTCTGACCCTCAATTTCTAAAAATCTTTTTGGGTTGGGTGTATTTGTACATCTGTGCACCCCTGTTGCCAAGAGGGGTGCACAGATGGTGAGGTACACCCAACCCAGAAGGATTTTTAGAAATGACGGCAAAGATGCAAAACAAGTCTGTCCCTCAATTTCTAAAAATGGTTTTTGGTTGGGTGTATTTGTACATCTGTGCACCCCTGTTGGCAAGAGGGGTGCACTGATGTATACATACACCCAACCCAGAAGGCTTTTTAGAAATGGAGGTACAGATGCAAAGCGAGGGAGGGGGCAGGGAGCAGAGGCAGGGAGAGGGAAAATGAGACTGTTTGCATGTCTCTGAGTATGCACGTGGTGAGGGCGAATGTTATGGGCGGGGAGCGGAGACGTATGAGCCAGCACTTTCTAGTAGAGCTGCCATATTTGAAATGGGGCAATGCTGGTACTCCTCAGTTACCTGGCTATACTCTTGATGGGATAGTACTGCTGTAACAGGGCTTCTATAATTGTTCAATCTTCTCAGCGATAATACTATGCTTTTGTTGAGGCAATGCTAGTTCATCTTAGTGGGGCTGCTATACTTTTGATGGGACAACATCAGCACCTCTCAGTTGAGCTGCTACACTCTTATTGACAAGGCCCCAGCACTTCTCAACAGATGTATTTCTTTTTATTTTAATTGGTTATTTATAATGCATGTACTACCCAGAGGTTTCTAAGCGCGGACTGAGGGAGCGAACCTGTGTTGCGCGGACCGAGGGAGCGAACCTGTGTTGTGCGGACCGAGGGAGTGAACCTGCATTGCGCGGACCGAGGGATCGAACATGTGTTGCTCTGTGTCGTCTTGCTTCCAAGGCGAGCACGTTGCCCCTGAGCTATCCCTCTGATTCTCTAAAGATCTGAAGTACATTTAATGATACAGAACCAGAACTATTGAGCAAGTCTGTCATCATCAGAATAACCCAACACTGTCGTGGTTATACAAGAGCTCATATATTTAAAGGGATGGAATTACTCAGAATGTAGCAGCATATTCAATAATCCAAAGTTCTTAAGCATAGTTAATGTGAAAATATTACACTTCTCACCGTTGGGCCAGTACTGCCACTTCTCACAGAGGCTTCTACACCTTTTATGGGGCAGCACTGATCCAGCCTACTGCTCACATGCTCAAAATTCTCATTTCTCAGCAGGACTGCAACACTATACCATTGTGTTTTGTATGTTGAGTGCTGGATTCATGGCTCTCTCCCAGTGTCTAAATAATAGATCTGTCTACATTCAATTGGCAACAGGCATGTCCGGAGCTGCTTGCTGTCCATAAGCTGCCGCTCAGGATGTTGGGAGCCGTGATGGGGAAAGGGATAGAAGGCTCGAGCCTGTCAGATAGCAGAATCAGGAGGATCTTAAAACCTGCTCACTCCTTCTGGTGGGGCCATGGGGCAAAACGAGCCTGATCCCACATACAGGGGGTTGTTACCCCTTTATCTCTCCTGAATGAAAAAATGAGCTCTTTCAGACACAAGTTATCACCCCTGCACACACTGAATGAATATGGTATGGATCTATAGATCGAGAAAACTGGAGTGACAATTCAGAGTGTTTTAACAGAAATATAATTGTCTTCCTAGATGGGAGACTGACGTCATTAATATACATGGGGTCACTGAGATGACCAAGAGTGAAACTGTACATTCAGTTGTGAGATTACCAGCAACGGTTGATACTATGCTCCAAGGAGTGAGGTGCCCACTCAATATATCACACTGTTTATAGGTGTGAGACCCATCCTGAATGCTTGCCCAAAGAGCCTTGGCCAGAGTTTCACACTGAAGTAGTGAGCATGTGATCCGGGGTCTGCAGCCCACACACACGCAGGATATTCCCATGTTCCCACTTGTGAGATTTGCACCAAATTAGTGAGATTGTGCTCCAAGGTAGGAGGCACCCGTACAGTCTTTGCTCTGAGGTTTGACACACTCACAGGATGGGACAGCATTTCGTTCTCGCATCCTAGTTGTGTTGCTCTGCCTTTTGAGGGCTACTACAACCTGGATGATTATAGAGGGGTGGAGTAGTGGCAGTGATGGCCTACTGGAATGCAACTCAAAGGCTTAAATCTCCTTCTTACTTGACTTTAGTATATGCAGTACATGCTAGCCAATGTTCCCACTGTTTTGCGCTGCGCGCGACCCCACCCCGCCTGCGCGCCGTTGCACCAAGTTGGCGACTACATGCAAATTTGTGGTCCTATAACTGCCAGTGATATCACTTCCTGTATTTGGGCCCCCCCCTGGGAAATTCATAAGTTGGCTCCCCTGCCACCATGTACACGGGGCATGGGTTTTGGAATGGCACTGGCACAGAAGTGTGTTGGCAGTTCAGTAAATTAAAATACATCATGTGTGCATTATCACCAAGTATCCTGCAGTGAAGAAAAGAATGAGCTTGTAATGTTTACAGAAGTAAAATAAATTAGAAACATCTTTTACGACATACCTTTGCCGGAGGTTCGGATGAATGTCCTAGCGTTACAAACATATCAAGTGGTAGCTGTTAAAATATAACTTTGTGTTGCAGTGCCAGCATAAGGGTACATTGAGTACAGTGTGCAGAAAGGCGGTTCATAAAATAGGACGGGTTGAGAAAAGCAAACGTGGATGCCGCACTGTCTTTTTAGAACGTGAGGTCGGCTCGCGTCTCTCTACCCAAGTTGCAGAGCTTTCGAGTCGAAAGAGTAGGGGGCCGAAGGTAGCCAATGCAAATAACTGAGTTAATAAGAAGGTGAATAGTGGACGTAGCGTCCTTCGATCAGGTGACAAATTAGTCACATGATCAGAGTAACAGTATAAAAGGGAAATGCAACCAAAGAAATGGCTACAGACGGATAGAGATGCTATTGGTGAAAGAAGACGCAAAACAGTCCTGGAAAGACGGGTCATAAGCTGAATCGTGGAACCCAGAACCAGCAGGGGAATAAAAGAAAAGACACAGGTAAGAACGACAAACCGGCACAGCATGTTAGCTATGAGAAAGGCTTGTAAATGGTACACAATGCCAAAAGAGTAAAACTCAGTGCCCGCTGTGTTTTTCCATTGTAGAAAACTAGATGCGGAGCGCATGGCATTAAAGGAAGGATTGGAAGACCGGTTCTGGTCCAGCTAGCAGAAAGCTAGACTGCAGAAGCTGGTAGTAAACATCAATATTAGGAACCGGATCCACAATAAAACCAGGTTAGTACGATAAGTCCTAAAATGATCAATGTAAGACGGGTTTAAATAATGAAAGAAAAATGTGCTAATAAATTGTAAAGATAAACAAGTACTGTCTTTTCTAAATAGGGAAAGAGCATGGATGCTCCCCCAGATAGTATCTGGTAGTCAGCACATAGGTGACAGTCCAAGAAGACTTAAAAGAAGAAGTGAACAACATTGAGGTAATTTGAAGATAATTAATCCTACATAAGTTATAATTGACACCAATAACTTATCGGGTGAGACAACATTGAGAATTATTGAATGAAGTATCTAAAGCCTACCCAGCTTTAGAATATTTGATGAGTGACCTGCACTGATTAAGATGGAGAAACGAAGTGTTTTCAATAGATGTGTAGAAGGAGCTAATAAAATAATTTACTCCTTTGTGCTGCTAGTTAATGTAGCAGGTCATACATAATAGAAATGTAAACCGGGATGTGATTCGAACACTAAAATTTGAATATCCCATTCTTGCTTCCCACTGTTATCCGTTTGATGGTTGGACCTCATGGAAGGACAAATGGAACTTCATTGATAGTTGATCCTTAGAAAAAATTCTAAAAGAAGACAAACATAACTGTACATTGAAATGAAATGTGGTTTTAAAAAAAGTTTTTACCCATGAAGAATTTCCTTGTGAGTTGTATGAAAGTGTGTAAGGAATGATACATGTCGGGTATGGTTTGAATGCAGTATGAAAGTAAGCATGGGTGATATGAATATAGAGTGAATTGTTTGATGGACTGGGATGTACTTCTCTATGAGAGAGGAGAGCAACCAACAGATCCTTATGAAATTTTTATTCTGAAAAATTGTTAAATAATGAAATACTACAGGTCATTAGATGGGCATTGTGAAATTGAAAATCATTGAGATATTTATTTTTTATTTTTTATTTGTGTATGATTCTATTACAAAGTAACACAATCTTTACAAAATAGAAATGTTTAAGTAAAAATCTGAATATAAAACGGACATTGCAAATTCATTAACTCCTAAATTTAAAATATAAAATCTTCATACAATAAAAAAAGGGAAAAAAGGAATATCGACACGAACATACACAGATTTAAGATGTAATATCGATGGTATTTCACTTTGCCTGAATTTGATGAATTAGCCTATTTGACTTCTCAATCAATGATGTTAGCATACATGTCTAATTCTTTTTCTATCGATTTACATAGACTTGTTAGGGCGTATATGAGAGGTTTATAAGTGCCCTGCATCATTCTGGCCCAGAGGAATACTAGACAATCAGTGTAATTAATGTTTACAAATTTTATTAGTAAAACAGTTCTCTGACATTTAAAATTAGGACAATATAAAATCAAATGCTTTAGTGTTTCATTAGTTTCAGTACACATGGGAAATCTGCAATGCTTATTTGCAACATTCATCTTGTAACCAGCCCAGTTTGAGATCCTTTCCTTGGTATGTAACAGATTGAATTTAAACCATAGATAAGTCTTGCGAGTGTAGTTACAAGGAAATAACACAATATGATCATATCTCGGTATACGTTTTCGTGTGAATAGGTGATATTCTTTATAAAGTTTGTATGTTCCTATTTGATTGATGGTTATGCACCAATCAAATTCGAACAACTTTTTCTTAGCATATGCAGGTCTAGTGTAAACGTCATCGACTGTGATATTGATTTCATTGAGGATGACATGTACTCTTTTCAAGTATTGGACCATCAAGGTCGTTGGCATTAGCTCAATTGTTTGCTTCATATCCACATATAGAGAATTCGTCGTAGGATAGCTTATTTTGCCAAAGTTTGTTAAGAGTCGCCATTTCCAACGAGTGGATAGCGCCACTAGGCCCAGCTCATGCCTTAGAACTGCATTGGGTAGTGACATTGGAAGGGACATAGCTCGTTTCAGAGATGTTCCTTGCAATTGGTCCAGTATCATTCCCATTTCACCCAGACATATATCAAGCGAGTAAAGAATAATGCTTTCAACTTTCAACGTGAAGAACTCAATGAGAGGAGTTAGCGAGAACTTGCAATATTTCGCATATATAATTTTTAACTGTGATATAAGTGGTCTGATTTTATTGTTAGGAAGGTCAGTCCACAATTTGATGGAATTCTTCTCTGATAGATAATACCGTAGATAGATCGTTTGTACAATAGAGGGAATGGTAGTTTGCATCATATGCCATTGGAGTTTTCCAGTTTGCTTCTGAACACCAAATTTCATTACTGCTGTTTTAGCAGGATTAGGCGTTAAGTTGTGTGCTATTGCGAATTCTTCAAATAACTGTAGTTTGAATTGAAGGCCCGCCGAAGTCGGATCGAATATAATGATATCATCAGCAAAGGCGAGACATTTTAAATGAATAAGGCCAACTTTTACAGAAAACATGTTTTTTACATCCCATTCTTTGTCGAGATCTGCAAGGTATAAATTGAAAAAAGTAGCGGCTAAATTGCAACCTTGCTTTAGGCCTATTTCTGTGGTGATAGGTTTGGTGGTGCGCCCTTCCGAGGTAAGTTTGATTTTACAAGACGTGTTGGTGTGGAGGGCTGTAAACCAATAAATTAGCACTGGAGGGATTCCCATTTCAGTTAGTTTTGCCCACAGTAGGTTCCGTATCACAGTGTCAAAGGCTGAAGACATATCGATGAGTGCAATGTAGACAGGATTTGATAATGTTTTTTTTGCTTCTGTGATGGTAAAAGCCATTATCAGAGACGTGCTAATGCCTTTCCTGAACCCAGTTTGGTATTTGGAGTAGAGTTTGTGCTTTTCGATATGTTTTTCGAGATCGTAAAGTAGAAGAATTGCAAATAGTTTCGCTACAGTGTCAATTAGGGCAATGGGCCGATAATTCTGTGGCAAAGCAGCATCTCCCTTTTTGAATATCGGTATAATGTTACCCGATAGCCATGAAGCGGGAATGGTTCCTGAGTTGAGAATGGCCTGGAATTTGGTGTATATAATCGTTGCCCAGAGATCCGGATCTGCTTTGTACAGGCATGGAGGAAAGCTATCAGGGCCAGCCGATCGAGAGTAGTTAAGTTTGGATATAGCCCACTTGATATCGGCGATGGTCCAGTTTAAGCGTGGAAGATCTTTATATATTAGCAGAGTGGCGGAAGTATTCACAAATTGATCCGGCAGCCGATATTTATTTGTGATATAGGAATGCCAAGTGGATTCTGATATGGCATTGGGTGTTGACAGCGACACTTGATCATTATTATTTTTAATTGTTCTCCAAATTGTTCGCGTATCATGAGCTGTTAAAGCTCTAATCAGATTACAGTTGAGTTCATTGTTTCTTAGAAACCTTATATGTTTTAGATTTTGTTTATAAGAGGCAACAATCCGATTTCGCTGTGTTAAATACATTTCACGGGAAAGTACATTTTTCTTCAAAGCTCTTAGGGCCTTGTTTTATTCTCGCTTCTGTGTCTTGCAGAGAGGGTCAAATAGATGCCGATTTTTGGTGGCAGCACTTTTTTTTTTGTTAAAGTATAGTAAGGCCGCATGAATTATTTCAGCATAGTGTTGCTCGATGGCGCTCACAGAGGTTCCTTCGATGGTGTGGCGGTTGGCAATAGCCGACTTTACATATTGTATGAATTGTTTGCATAAGGCTTGAGTCCATCTAAGAGAGGTTTGTGGGCGATCAATTTCGCACAGCGTAGTAGAAGAATCGATAGCTGTGATGGAAAAGTTGGATTTTAGATTACCTAATAGCTGTGCGTGATCTCCAAATGGCATCTTAATGATTTTTAGAGGTAGTGATATTATGAGTAGGTTGTGAGTGATAAATATAAAGTCAATCGTTGAAGATTTGGCATCTCTTGACCATGTGGTCCAATTTAATTTTTGGTCGGGAGGGATAATATCTAGGTCCCAATCTTTTAAAAAGGTCCTCCATGTTGAGCCTCTACGTTTCAATAATGGGTTAGTTGTAGGGCTATTAAGCTCATCATTAGTCCTACAGTCGCAATTAAAGTCTCCGCCTGGTATTATTTCATTATGTTGATATTCATGAGTTACAAATTCTAAGCAGTTCTCCACTATTTCAATCATCTCTTCAATAGAAGTAGGCACTGGATTCCAGTAAATTGTGATAACAATTAAGTGGGGATACTCTCGGATGTTTGTCTCTAGCAGTATCGCAAGCAGATTGTTAGCCTTCCAAACACTTTTCGAGTTGAACATTAAGGAATTGTCTACTGCTATCAAAATACCCCCGGAGGGGCGACCAGCGGAGGTGCGTGTGGCAGGGATGCAATGCGTTGTGTAATCAGGTAAAGAAAAGGCTGTGGTTTTCATAGTTTCTTGAATCATTATTACTGATGGATGATTAAGGTAGTCCAGAATTGAATGCCATTTCATGAGGTTGAGATATCCACACGAGTTCCACCATTGAAAAGATAGGGATGTTTTTAAGGGGAGCTACGATGTGGAAGATAGATCCTTAGATTTGAAAAGGGAATTAAGCATTGGAGCGAGCCATGGAAGGTCATGTGAGATGCCTGCTTTGAGTAGTAGTTCGTTAATAGCTTCATTTCCAGTCTCATTAATTTTGGATCGCAGGATAGGTTGTGAGTCGAGAGTAATGGCCTGTGGAGATTTATATTGAATGAATTTCATTGCTTCCTGTTCATTTTCTATTGAGTTTAGGGCAAGGCCTTCATCCTTGATGCCTTCCCTGTTAAACCATAGATATTTCTTGGCAGCCTCAGAGGACAAGTAGCACACGGCACGGTAGATGTTTTCCGTGAATAGTGATACTCTCAGAATATCCTCTGATTGAAACATCCGTAGTTGGGGGATTCGGCTGAAGAGTGTCAAAAGGAAGGCTCGATTGATACGATTTGTACCAAGTAAATCACGCTTACCTTCGAATCCTATAAGATGGTGTTTTTCTGTAATAGTGCCTTCTGTCTTCTCAGGTAGACAATCAAATGATTTTATGTGAGGGTCGGAGGCGTTGTCTAAAGAAGGGACGTAGTTGGTCGCACTGATCACATTTCTATTTGGTGAGTCATTATCAGAATTGACTGTCTTAGATCTCTCATATAGTTCTTTCCTCAGAATATCAAGGATATCGTGATGAGTCAGCGTTGTAGCAGTTTGAGATTCTGAGATATATTTATGTGCTGGGGGGCCGTGCACCAATGTGCAGTTCTGAGCAGAGGATAGGAGTGCAATGTGTGGGTCTGTACTCTTAGGCGATAAGTTCATAGTAGGTAATGATGTAAGTGATGTTACCTTTCCAAAGCCATTGACTACTATCTCAGGTCGGGGTATACTGGAGGGGTCTGTTTTAGCAGGCCCAATAGTAGAGCAGTTGGATTCAATAGTGGGCACAGGAGGAGCAGGTGGTGGTAATTTATTACCAATCGTATTTGCATTGCTCAGAAATAAGGATGGTATTTGTACTGGTAACAGCGTTGGTATGGATATCTCATTATCTCGCCCATTTGTTCCAGTCATGAGGGGAATTATGTTAGGAAGGTCGATATTTCCTGTGGAAATTGGTGCAAAGTTAGAGTTGTTTGAGCAGAGTTCGCTGTAAGTTTTTGTCTTTGCAGTAATTGAAGAATCTAAAGGCAGAGGATCATCATGGCGGGTGGTACGAGTTCTCCCACATATTGGAAAATAGTTAACCAGAGTTGGTTTGACTCCCATCAGATGGGCCGAGCTCTGCTCGTTGGTGGAATCCAAGCATGCAGGTAGGTTTTTTATTACCGCATTATTTTTTTTGTTAGTTCTTCATTTGGTTGATATTGGTACGTCGTTCGACTCATTAGGATTTATTTCCATTTGTTTGTTGTCGGAATCAACCGGTTTGTTTTCTTTAATAGCGTTTGATTTGGCCGATAGCACAGGCATTTTCCATGTATTTATTGGTTCGTCAGTTGATTTCAGTCCGGATATTGTGGAAGGGATCAAGGCGTCTTGGCTGTCTTTTGAGAGTTGTTGAAGATCTATGTGGTCCTCGTCTGTTGCTGTTTCAGAAGCAATAGACAAAGCTGTTTACTTGGATCAATTTGTAGTTCGGAGCTTTTCGTTTGTGCAACATTTCTTCTTTTCGCATTCCTTTTGATGGCCCTCTGGTGGAGTTTTTTTGCTCTTCTAGACATGAAACCGGAGGTCTTCTCGGTGGAAGGGGGTTCCTGTGGATCTGACTGCATTTGGTCAAGTACTTTAAGCAGAGCAGTTGGACTATCAGGGCCATCTTTGGAACAAGTAGCTGTTGGAATGCATAGTGCTATGATAGAATTCATTTTTTCTATGGCTGTTGTTAGCTCACTTTGAAGATTTGGACATTTACATGCGACAGGATTTGACAATGCTTCTATAGGTGATGAGGAAGATATAGAAGTTTGTTCAAGACAGCACTGGATGTTTTTGTTTTTCATGATCATGTTAGTTACGGATGAATGATTGGAGGTGGATTCTAAGCTGAGATTTTTTAATGTTTCAGCTGCCATGATGAACCCTTCAATACGACCCATCTTTGAGGACATAAGTAAGAGTATTGATTTAATGTCCTTTAATTCAAGATGAGTCAGGTCGTGACCTTTATCGAGTAGGTCTAAGATTCGAATAATCACGGGAAAGGAACCAGGGGAATGTTGAGTTTGACTCTCATCGAGAGATGGTGGTGGATGAGCGGTTTTATCAAGTGTTAACACTGATTCAGGAGAAAAGGTAATTGGCGGTGGAATTTCCTCTTTGTTTATGTTATCAGCAAGTTCAGAGCTCATGTCCAGGAGACGTTTAGAGCACTGTGGTGAGAGCGATTGAAAAGCCATGCGTTTTTTTACTGAGTTGAATACTATTGGTGTCAAAGTGCTGATGGAACGACAAACAGCTTTGTCTAACGCCTCCATTTTCTCCATTGTTAGGTCAAATTGCCTTTTGTCAGTCTCGAGAGCCAGGGGCGATTCAGAACAACTTCTGAAATCATCAATGGCTTTGCGTACTTCGGGGCTAATGGAAGGAGGAGAAATAGGAGGTTCAACTGATACGTGAGATAAAGGTTGTGTGGAGATCGGTAAGTTTTCGTGCGCATGTATTTGAGCAACATGAGCAGCAGGACAAGGTTTGGATGGCTCTTCTTTAAGGGGTGTCACCCCCTGAGCTTCTAAGGCCACTGGTTCGGTGTATGTGGTTTTGCCAATGCATACAAGCAAGTCTATATTACTGGCTGAAAGCGGAAGAGAGGTGAGTAGTTTGCCCTTAACCCTTCTCAATCCGCTTGCCATAGTTATATCAACAGCAGATCAACGTAATGGATCTAGGGAGGTGATAGTAATGATTGGTGGCGTTTGAAATTAGGTTATGCACGTATTAACAGTAATTAGGTGGAAGCGATGTACTTACTAATCAGTTCCACAACACATATATAAGTGGCTGAATGTATATGAGACCAGCCAAGCAGGCAATGAACAACGGTTAGACGCTCCCTTACCGAGTTCCCATCATAATGCACGATTTTTAGGAGGTTGGTAGCGACTAGCGTCCAGCGAAAAGCAAACAGCGCTACTTAGAGCGCATACTTGATGCGCGCGCGCAGGTGTGCGCAGGCATCAGTAAATAAGGGCTTCTGGGTAAAAGGGGCGGAGTCACCTACAACAAAGGTAAAGATAGATAAGTATACAGCGTATATATGGTATATATTAGAATATATATGGAAAGGGATATTCCATTGGGGTGCAGTAGGTAAATACCGTTGTAGTTCCCAGAAAAAAAGTCCACAATTAATTAGAGGCGCAGCTGGCCCACGAAGTCCTCAGCAGGGGCAGCTTTCCTGGCCAGCAAACAGCGCTACTTAGAGCGCGTACTTGATGCGCGCGTGCAGATGCGCGCAGGCGTCAGTAAGTAAGGGCTTCTGGGTAAAAGGGGCGGAGTCACCGTTGTAGTTCCCAGAAAAAAAGTCCACAATTAATTAGAGGCGCAGCTGTCCCACGAAGTCCTCAGCAGGGGCAGCTTTCCTGGCCAGCAAACAGCGCTACTTAGCGCGCGTACTTGATGCGCGCGCGTATATGTGCGCAGGCGTCAGTAAATAAGGGCTTCTGGGTAAAAGGGGCGGAGTCACCGTTGTAGTTCCCAGAAAAAAGTCCACAATTAATTAGAGGCGCAGCTGTCCCACGAAGTCCTCAGCAGGGGCAGCTTTCCTGGCCAGTAAACAGCGCTACTTAGAGCACGTACTTGATGCGTGCACACAGATGCGCGCAGGCATCAGTAAATAAGGGCTTCTGGGTAAAAGGGGCGGAGTCACCGTTGTAGTTCCCAGAAAAAAAGTCCACAATTAATTAGAGGCGCAGCTGTCCCACGAAGTCCTCAGCAGAGGCAGCTTTCCTGGCCAGCAAACAGCGCTACTTAGAGCGCGTACTGATATATGTTTGTTGTTTAAAAATTGTGTGGCAAATTTCTACAATTGTAGAATAGAAAATTGTAAAAAAAAGGTGTTTTATTAACAATGTGTCTAAAAAAATAATAAATGACTATTTTTGATACTAATTGGTGTGGTATATGATAATATAATGAGTATAAATCATATGTAAAAAAGAAGAAACCACAATAGGATAGTGGGGAAGCAAGTGACCCTGTAAACATAGTGTATTGTTTAATCAAAAATTCGATGGAGGGCTGTTTATAAGTGGTTGGTAAAAAAGTATGTCTGGTCTCTTTAAGTTGATTGGCAGTTCAGCTATGCCATGCCACGTCCACGTATATTGTGAGGTAGGATGATTTTGGACAAATTTTATCATTTTAGTAAAATAAATGAAAATTACTATGTGGGAGACTACAGAAAAAAATGGAGGGACTGGTAGTGTCCAAAATTGGACTGTATATGAACGGGTAAGACTCAGGTCCACAGGATGAAACTTGAGTTGCTTGAAGCTGTTTGCATCTCTGTCATTCTGCCAACACCCCAAAAATATGCACCCATCACTGCGTGGTGCAGTGCAAAGATAAAGGTAGGCCCGCATTCTGATGTCAAAGGAGCTTCAAAATACAATTGTAAGGTGATTGCTGTGCATGTTTACACTTCACTGCATACGCTTAAGGGCACTGCACAGACAGAGAACCTCCCCAAATGCCAAAATACGGAGCATGTTAGGGAGAAGTATGGATATGAAAATCCCACCTTTTACAGCCAAGATGATTTGAAGATGTTGTAAACACGACTTTATCCTGGTACTTCAGTGAGATGGAAGGCATTTCACTGGGAAGATTTATAGATAAGAATAGCCTCTACCTGTCATTGAGGATGGGTTCACCCCTCCACCTCTGTGGACCTCTTCATTCTACAGGCATCTGACAGTCCAAATAACAGATACAAAGTTCATTAGTGTGGGGTACTAATCCGTGAGGACAATTCTGAGACTAACTTCAGTGAAATGTGAAGAAATTAGATAGATGCATTGGATGCTGTAATGCCTCGCACAATAAATGAGACTTCACTATTGACTAGAAACTGTTGAATGTTCTGGAGCAGCATGGACATGCTCACGCCTGCCTTATCAGAAGTGAATGCGGGTTTGTTCAGTCCTGGACCACAGGCACCTGGATTCCGTAGACAGGGATAGTATTCTGCTTATGGTCATCTTTCCCGGAGAAGGCTCTCTTGCTGTCCCCTTTCTAGAGTATGCACTAGTGCCTCCTATTGATGAATGCCACTTTGCCTACGAGAATCTGCCTAGCACCTGAGCTGCCTTCCTAAAAAGGGCTGCCCTGTGCCACCTCTTGAAGTGCCACCCAGTGGAGACACATTGCAAGCCCACATTTCTAAGGATGGCACATGCAAGGCTGACTATTGCCCATCTACTGGCTGTCTCTGAGTAGACATGGGTTTTGGCATCATCTTAATTGATATCGGGTGGGTAAGATGTAAAGAGGTTCTGGTGCTAATGGAGTAATAGAACGCAGAGCATTTGATTGGAATATTCCTGCCTTATGTGCATGGCTGCCAGTCAGTTTGTTTATTTCTATTTTATGCGTATTTTATTACATTTTTATAGCACTTTCGCCAAATTGCTGAACAATGATACAAGATGGTAAAAAGTAATTTTTTTAAATTGTATTTATTTATTTATTACTATAGCGCCGAAGCCCGCAGGCATCAGGGTGCATTATATAAAGACAAGGACAACAGGAAAGTGATGGGACAGCAGGGCAGAATTACTGGTCCTGAGTAGATTAAAGTAACGCTCACCTGATTCCCACGGAGGCGCAGGTCTGGTTTCGAGTGCTGATGCTTCTTCAATGGTGAAGCGCAGGATTCTGAAGATGGACAGGAAGGGCCCCTCTACTCTGGCTTCTCCGGCTCGCAGGAATATTCCCCGCTGCGTGAAAAGGGAGTATTACCTACTGACTGAGTTATGCTCAAGCCTCCCACTCTCTTCCAACCCTCCACGATACCCTTCCACGATTCCCTGTGAAGTCTCACCTTAGGGTCAGGAAGGATGAGCTCTCCATCCTGCTTCTGATGCAGGGGCACGTTGAAACCCAGTTACTTCACTCTATTGAGGATTGATGGGAGTTCAGGTAAGCTTGACTATTCAGGTAAGGCTCTGTAAAAGTCCAAGCTTAATAATAATGTTCATTGTCTTTTTCCCCTTAGGGGCCGGGGTTCGGAGATATGGCGCCGACCCGAAGTGAAACGTGCAGTTCCAGTAAATGACAGGTAAGTTCTGGAGGAGCGCTCGGGTAATGTCTTTGCATTCGCTCATTCAATGTCTTTGTCTTTTTTCCCCATAGGGGCCGTGGTCCGGATGCCTGGAAGCGGCAAGACCCGAAATGAAATGGGAATGACCCAACAGGTAAGACTTAGAAGGAAACTGAGCTTTTCCTATTCCCTTCCTTCTCTCACCTTGTTCTTGTCTTTTTCTCTCTAGGCTCTGGGAAGTGGCTGTGGATCCGGATGATCGCTGCTGAAGATGGTGGCGTCCAGGAAAGGTGAGTGAAATGCAGCGCTGCAGCGATCGTAGCGAAATGCTTTTAAAATGATGTCTTCCTTTTCAGGAACGTCGGTGTGATGTCTCTGTGGTGCTGATTTAGCAGGTAAGGTCTTTTGTCTCCCTTTGCAGGTGACCCAGGATACTGACAGGCGTGGCTGAGGTCCATATGCAGGAGCTGACACGGTGAGCGTCCAGCTGCGAGGAGCAGAACAACGCGAAGCGTGAGTTGCTGATCGGGTGTGGTTTAAATAGCTTTGGAAGAAGTTCCAAGTGTGTATCCTTCCTCCGATTAGGTATGTATCCTTCCCCGACCACACCCGGGTGGAAAGTAGTCCCACAGGTAAAGTAGTTCCATTCAGGCCTCAAGAGGGCCTGAATGTGGCAGCATGGTCTGCATCAGGTAAGTGCACATTAAAACACTTGCACACATGTCTAGCTTACGAGCCTGGCGCCTAAGGCACCAGGACAGAGGTCCAACATGAGCCTGGCACCTAAGGCGCCAGACTGTGTCCAAAGGGCCCCAGCTTGGGCCCGCTGGCACTCCCCTGGGGGAAATGATGCCTGCATCTGGGGTTGCTGGGTCGGACCTGGCTCCTTGGAGGTAGGCATCATGACAGTACCCCCCCTCAAGGCCCCTCCCAAGGTTCTTCCCTCCAGGGGTTTTGGCTTGTTCGGAAATCTCCGGTGAAACCTTTGTACTAATCTAGGTGCGTGGACATGGTTACTAGGCTCCCATGATCTCTCCTGAGGTCCATATCCCTTCCAGTCAACAAGATAGAAGAGTTTCGACTTTACCACCTTGGAGTCTAAAATGTCTTTAACTTCAAATTCTAATTCCCCTTCAATTTGAACTGGATCTGGAGGCTTGGACAATCGGGTTCCTGGTTGTACGGGCTTCAAAAGTGATGCATGAAAAACTGGATGAATACGCATGTTGGACCGTAAATCCAGTTTAAAGGCCACTGGGTTGATTATAGCCTTGATGGGATAATGTCCTATGAATCTGGGATTGAAGATTCGTGGGCCCTTGAGGGATAAATGTTTAGTTGCTAGCCATACCTGGTCGCCTACTTGGTAAGGAGGAGTTTTACTTCGGTGCAAATCAGCGTTTTCTTTATACTTTTTCTCGGCTTGCTGTAAATGAGTTGCAGCTTCTTTGAAGGCTTGGGTTATTGTGGAATGCAGATGATTTACTGCGGGCATTTCCAGGGTTAGAGGTGGATCTAGGTCAGAGGTCCGAGGATGGTGACCATACAAAGTATAAAAGGGGGTTTGTCCGGTTCCAGAATGCACTGAATTGTTGTATGCATATTCTGCGATCCAAAGGATGTCTTTCCAATTTAACTCGGATTGGTGTAACGTGCACCGAAGATATTGCTCGAGAGTCTGATTGGTTCTCTCGGTTTGTCCGTCGGTCTGGGGGTGGTGGCTGGTGGATAACCGCACATCTATTTGTGCTAGTTGGCAACACTTCTTCCAAAAATGGGAGATAAATTGACTTCCACGATCCGAGACTAATATGGAAGGGAAGCCATGTATGCAAACTATATTCTCCAGGAATTCCTTGGCCAAGGTGGAAGCAGAAGGCAAACCCTTTAAAGGGATAAAGTGAGCCATTTTGGTGAATAGGTCCACAATTACAAGGATTGTGTTGTAACCAGCACAAGGAGGCAGGTCGGTTATAAAGTCCATTGACAGGATGTGCCATGGTGCCGGTGGAATATCCAAGGGTTAAAGTAGGCCGGCTGGCCTTTTCTTTTGAGCCTTGTTTTGGGCAAAAATTCCACAAGACAGAACAAAAGACTTTATGTCTTTTCTCCAAGAAGGCCACCAGAAGTGACGTTTGATTTTTCCCTCCGTTTTAACGATACAAGGGTGTCCTTCCATTAAAGATTCATGATGATGGGCAATAACAAGTTCTTGCAATTCTTTACTTGGCAGAAACAACCGCTCCTGGAAGTAGGATAAGTCATCGTTAACGGTGTAAAGAAGACCCTTCTGACTCCATTCCAGTAAGGTTGAAGAGTCTAGAAGTAGTTTTACTTGCGTTTGGATGTCCTCAATAGTTTGCAATGAAGTTAAGCCTAAGATTCTTTGCTCAGGTATGATGGGCACAGGTTCTAAGCTCGAATTAGGTTCTTCCATGCCAATCCGGGATAAGGCGTCCGCTTTACCATTCTTGCAGCCAGGGCGATAGGTAATTACAAAATCAAATTCCGCAAAGAATAGAGCCCATCGGAGTTGTCGTGAAGATTGAGCTTTGGCCGTCTTTAAATACTGTTAGTTTCTGTGGTCCGTAATTACGGTAATGGTGTGTCTTGCCCCGAGAAGGTAGTGACGCCAAGCCTTGAAAGCAGATTTGATGGCCAGTAACTCTTTATCGGTAATTGCGTAGTTGATTTCAGGAGGAGAACATTTTCTGGACCAAAAGGCCACTGGGTGTAGTTGGTTAGTTTTTGGGTCTCTTTGCGACAGGACAGCTCCCATGGACGAACTGGATGCATCGGTTTCCACTATGTACGGGAGATCTGGGTGCGGGTGTTTCAATACAGGTGCAGAGGTGAATTTGGTTTTCAGGTCGTGGTAGGCTTGTTCGGCCTCAGGAGTCCATTCGAAGCGTTTGTTTTTCTTTAGGAGAGCGGTGATTGGTTGGACTGTTCGGGAAAATTCCGGGATGAATCTTCGATAGAAATTGGCAAAGCTGAGCATGCTCTGAACTCCCTTCACCGAGCTAGGAGATGGCCATTTGAGGATGGCGTCCACCTTTCGCGAGTCCATTCGGACTCCTTGAGGTGTCAGGATGAATCCGAGAAACTCAACTTCTGTGGTATGAAAAACGCATTTTTCGAGTTTTGCAAATAGTCTGTGCTGGCGCAATTTCTCAAGAACTGCCCTAACATGTTTTCTGTGATCAGATTCTGAAGAAGAGTACACCAGGATGTCGTCAATGTAAACAATGACACAGACATCGATAAGTTCCCGAAGAACATCATTCATAAAGTATTGAAAGTAGGCTGGTGCATTGCACAATCCGAAGGGCATCACATGATATTCGAAGAGCCCAAATTTGGTGCGGAATGCAGTCTTCCATTCGTCGCCTTGTTTTATGCGCACCAGGTGATAAGCTCCTCTGAGATCTAACTTGGTGTACACACAAGCGTCTTTCACCTGGTCGATAAGCTCAGGGATCAAGGGCAGAGGATAACGATTCTTAATCGTTATTTGATTTAGGGCGCGATAGTCCATACACGTTCTAAGGTCGCCTTCTTTTTTCGGCACGAAGAACAAAGCTGAAGAGACAGGAGACTGGGACGGGCAAATAAAACCATTGGCTAGGTATTGATCTAAATACTGACGCAAATGTAGGTTCTCAGGTTCCGTAAGAGCATAAATCCTACTACAAGAAAGTTGAGCATTGGGTACCAGATCGATTTGGCAATCATAAGACCAATGGGGAGATGACGTGTTAGCCTGATCTTTCTGAAAAACGTCTTGGAATTCTTGGTATTCTGACGGTAGCTGTACAGGGGTGGAAGTTGCTGAGGCTAGACCCATGGCTGGATTTCTTGGATAACAAGTTGGTTCAAAATCAGAAAAACGTATCTTCTTTGCTCGCCAGTCAATTCTGGGATTATGTGTTTCTAACCAAGGAATTCCAAGAATTACTTGAAATTGTGGGGCCTTGATCACATCAAACACGATTGCTTCCCGATGTCCATCCTGACCCACCAGAGTCACTTCAACAGTGGAATGCATTACAGGCCCTGAGGCTATTTCGGTTCCATCTACTGTAGTAATGACATCTTGGGTTACTTTCGGGCGGAGAGGAAGCTTAATCCTGGAAGCCAATTCACGGTCTATGTAATTTCCAATATCTCCACTGTCGATGTATGCTTTTATAGCATGCAACTGCTGAGACTGTTTTGGGTCCACGAGCACCATTGGCATGACAAAATGCGAGGTCAAAGAGTTAGTTTTCTAGCTCGGCAAGCGGACCCCTACGCTTGACGGGCTAGGTTGTTTCCCGAATCAGGTGTCAATAATTCGTTATCAGTAGCTCCAACCACCTTCTTAAGAGGTTTAACTGGACAATTTCGAAGAAAGTGACCGGAAGTCCCGCAATACAGACAAAGTTGCATTTGCCACCTTCTCTCTCGTTCTTTCTGCGTTAATGGTCCTTTAACACCACCGATTTGCATAGGTTGAGATACGTCGGTACTCTTGGAGTTAGCGTGGGTTTTGATCGGTACTCGGTTTTCATACTTGAACCGATCTGCTTTTCTATTTTGAAGTCTGTGATCAAGTTGAACCACCAAGTCTATGTAGTCTGCGCAGACCTGGGGTGGGTTTACTATCTGAGCTAGAACATCCTTAAGCTCTCCGCGCAGGCCTCGATGAAACAATGTGATCCTTTTGTTTTCTGGCCATCCAGTTTCCAAAACCAGTCTGTTAAAGGTGGCAATGTAGGACAGAAGATCCTGATTACCTTGTCGTAAGGATAGCAGTTCGTTATCAAGGGCCTGTCCTTGAGAGTGTCGAGCGAACAATCTTTCCATGCTGGCCTGGAAGCCCCGAAAATCCTGGAGAATGGGATCATCCTGATTTACCAATGGAATAGACCAATCGGCAGCACTGCCACTGAGGTAAGATAGTATAAGGGCTACCTCGGTCTGATCGTTAGGGAAGGCTAGAAAGTGTAAACGACATTGGTTCATAAAGACGGCATATTTCTTGGGATCCCCCGCAAAACGTTCAGGCGGGGCCAAAGGCATGTGTCCAGGTAGATTAATTTGTACCGGGTTACTCAAACCCATTGATGTGGAAATGTCTCCGGAATTAGGTAAAGAAGTGTGCCCTGCCTGGGCCTGTAATAACCTTTTGGCTAGCTCATCTGTTCTTTCCTTGGATAAGATCAGTTCTCTTTTGAGAGTGTTAGTCTCCTGGCGGGCTGAGTGCACCTCTGCCCGTAATTCCCACAAAAGCTGGGCCAGCTGGTCAGTCTCGGAAGTCTCCATAGCGCCCGGGTGGGAAATTGTGGGTAGGCTTCGCGTTCTGTAACGCTCACCTGATTCCCACGGAGGCGCAGGTCTGGTTTCGAGTGCTGATGCTTCTTCAATGGTGAAGCGCAGGATTCTGAAGATGGACAGGAAGGGCCCCTCTACTCTGGCTTCTCCGGCTCGCAGGAATATTCCCCTGTGCGTGAAAAGGGAGTATTACCTACTGACTGGGTTATGCTCAAGCCTCCCACTCTCTTCCAACCCTCCACGATACCCTTCCATGATTCCCCGTGAAGTCTCACCTTAGGGTCAGGAAGGATGAGCTCTCCATCCTGCTTCTGATGCAGGGGCGCGTTGAAACCCAGTTACTTCACTGGATTGAGGATTGATGGGAGTTCAGGTAAGCTTGACTATTCAGGTAAGGCTCTGTAAAAGTTCTGTTGCAAGTTCAAAAGTCCAAGCTTAATAATAATGTTCATTGTCTTTTTCCCCTTAGGGGCCGGGGTTCGGAGATATGGCGCCGACCCGAAGTGAAACGTGCAGTTCCAGTTAATGACAGGTAAGTTCTGGAGGAGCGCTCGGGTAATGTCTTTGCATTCGCTCATTCAATGTCTTTGTCTTTTTTCCCCATAGGGGCCATGCCATGGTCCGGATGCCTGGAAGCGGCAAGACCCGAAATGAAATGGGAATGACCCAACATGTAAGACTTAGAAGGAAACTGAGCTTTTCCTATTCCCTTCCTTCTCTCACCTTGTTCTTGTCTTTTTCTCTCTAGGCTCTGGGAAGTGGCTGTGGATCCGGATGATCGCTGCTGAAGATGGTGGCGTCCAGGAAAGGTGAGTGAAATGCAGCGCTGCAGCGATCGTAGCGAAATGCTTTTAAAATGATGTCTTCCTTTTCAGGATCGTCGGTGTGATGTCTCTGTGGTGCTGATTTAGCAGGTAAGGTCTTTTGTCTCCCTTTGCAGGTGACCCAGGATACTGACAGGCGTGGCTAAGGTCCAGATGCAGGAGCTGACACGGTGAGCGTCCAGCTGCGAGGAGCAGAACAACGCAGAACAACGCGAAGCGTGAGTTGCTGATCGGGTGTGGTTTAAGTGTGTATCATTCCTCCGATTAGGTATGTATCCTTCCCCGACCACACCCGGGTGGAAAGTAGTCCCACAGGTAAAGTAGTTCCATTCAGGCCTCAAGAGGGCCTGGGTGTGGCAGCATGGTCTGCATCAGGTAAGTGCACATTAAAACACTGCACACATGTCTAGCTTTATGAGCCTGGCGCCTAAGGTGCCAGGACAGAGGTCCAACATGAGCCTGGTGCCTAGGGCGCCAGGACTGTGTCCAAAGGGCCCCAGCTTGGGCCCGCTGGCACTCCCCTGGGGGAAATGATGCCTGCCTCTGGGGTTGCTGGGTCGGACCTGGCTCCTTGGAGGTAGGCATCATGACAATAAACTTTACATGGTCTTTAGTATTTATGCAGGTCCTTTATTTGAACAACAGTGTCTTTAGTTTCTTCCTAAAGGATAGGTAGTTAGATTCTAGCCTTATGCTGTTCGGGATAGTCACATTTTATAATTTATTATAAAATGTCATATTAAATAATAATATGACAAGTAAAATAAACGGAAATTACGAATTATGATAGTGAAAGCAAATGATTTTTCAGGGCAGCACAGGAGCGATGAAAAGGGGGGGCAGAGCAGATAGGGAGAGGGAGAGTTCCAAAGTATGGGAGCAAGTAACAAAAATTAGCAAAACCGGGATGGAGCCCAGGGGAATTTGCGAAGAGAACGTACAGGAAGGTAGAGAGAGTTAAGAGGGCAAGATAGGAAGGAGCAGGACCATTAAGGCCTTGAAGACCGTGCAGAGAAAGTGAAAGAGAAGTCGGTTGTCAAATGAAAGAAGGAAATTGGAGCATCGGTGACTGCTAATGGAATCACGAGCAGGAAGAGAAAACATGAGACCAATAGAGGAGTTGACGACTGAGCGGAAGGGACGGCGAGACAGGAGACCAGAAGGGACGGGCACGACAACTGTTATAAAGGTGATAGCGGCCGCACAAGCAGACATTGCTCCAACAGTTGCCAGCAGAAAGGAAAGGGCCAGAAAAAAGTATTCTCTGTCTATGCCCCAAGACTATGGAACCTCCTCCTCGTTCGTATCAGACTCACCCCCACGCTCCTACAATTCAGAAAGGAACTCAAGACCCACCTCTTCAAGGAGTCGCTCATACTCAACACCTAGGCCATCACGTCACCCTTGCACCACCTGACACACTAGATGGCGCCCGCCCCTCTCCTCAACACCACCCGGTACAGCTGTACCCCTCCTCTGTGCTCCCATGTATCCTACACCCCGATGTATATCTGTTCTGTTGTTACCTCTGAAACGCACTCCGTTATGCATCTGTACTTTTGTATACCTCTCTAAAGCACTCCGTTATGCATCTGCACTGTTGTATACCTCTCTTAAGAGCTCTGTTCTGCAGCTGTACTGTTGTATACCTCTCTAAAGAGCTCTGTTATGCATTGTATACCTCTCTAAAGAGCTCTGTTATGTATCTGTATTGTATACTTTTGTAAAGTGCTCTGTTGCTTCTCAAAGCTAGATCCGCCTCAATAGATACCATCATATTAATAATAAAAGCAGTAGTAGAGATATGAGTAGTGAAAGAGAGTGAAGACTCAAAGATTACACCAAGATTTCTCACTGTAGAATAAAGGGGATTAAAGCAGGTGGGAAGGAAATACCAGAAGGGTAGGCAGAGGGAGGTAGAGTGGAGGAGGGGAAGAAATAGAAGCTCGGATTTTGACTGGCTTTAAGGTGAAGAAAGTGGGTGTGGATTCAGAGTTTTAATAGCTGAGAAGCAAGCAGAGACATTGACCTCAAGGGAGTCAGAAAAGTTAGAAAGAGAGGAGAAAAAGTTGGGTGTCATCTGCACAGAAATGAGGTAAAGATTAAAGAAAGATATGAGATGGGAGAGTGGGAGTGTATAAGGGGAGGCGACAAAAGGGACAAGCACAGAACCCTGCAGGACACCAAATTGGAGAGGACGAGAGTCAGGTGTAGAGCCAGACCAGACAAAGCTCATCCTGTTGGCAAATCTCTAAGTTGAATATTGTTTGAGTTTGTAGCCGTCAACAATCATGTCCTTGTATTGTGTCTACGCAATACTAATGATCAAAATAGTAAAGCAGTGGTGGGGCATATAGAGGTTGCGCAAGCTGCCATCCTTAAAAATGCACTTTGAGGCAGTACGGTGACCCAAAAAGTTTCAATCCACGTGGGTTTGTCATCAAACTGAAAAAGAGGAATTGTTTCCATAACCTCTTACTCCACTTACCCCACTTTCCCGGTACACAGGCAAATGCCTGCTCTTGGTAGGATTTTCTGACAGGTAGAAAAAAATGGTTCCATGTGTTAATATCCATACAAAAATATTGCGATACAAAAATATCGCCGTATTTATGTGGCGATATTGAGCTATGGACCCTGTGGGGGACAACCCCCGCAACCCCAGCATTATTTTTAAATGTATGAGGGACACCCCCGCAACCCCCGCTCCCACAAATTATCCCCCCAAAAATATTGCCTATGGCAAGACAAACAAGCATATATACGGCGATATTTTTGGTGGGTTAATATGTAGGGATATCGAAAAAATGACAGGTAAGGCTGTCAGATTTCCTACCATGTCACTTTTTCCTACCCCTGAATGGGCTGCCCAATGCCTTCTGTCACCAAATTGGAGAGGACGAGAGTCAGGTGTAGAGCCAGACCAGGGTACCAAAAAGATTGATACGAAAGGTAAGAGGTGAACCAACGAAGGACAGCACGAGACAGCAAGTGAGGCAAGGGAAGACAGGAGAGTGGAGTGATGAACAGTGTCAACAACCGTTGACAAGTCAAGAAGGCTGAGAACGGAAGAACGTTAGTTGCGCTGGGCAGAATGAAGAACGTGGCATGAAGGAGGGCGGTGTCTAGTTTATCTTAGCACTGAAACCCACTCATTCTAGATCACCCCAGTAGTGAATCCCAACCATCCGAGCACACCCCAGTCCTATGTTATGTTATGTTATGTTACTTGGTATTTATATAGCGCTCTATATATCATTGGTATGACCTCAAAGCGCTGGTAGGTTGAACACCCTCGGAAACCCTAGTTCTGGTCAACAACTTACCTGCCTCAGCTTTGCCCTTCCTCCATCCATGTACCCTAGCACATGCCAGCCTAAAGCTCACCACACCCAACCCCACCCCACTTAACTTCATCCACCCAGCCTGTCCCAACGACCTCACCTCACCCTAAACCTTCACCCAGAAATCTCAGACCGGCCACAATCACCCAATAATACACCTAATTCCACCCAACCACCACCTCTCCTCAACCAAACCAACCCCCCACTACCTCACATCCCCCATCTACAGCACCCGACCAACAATGTCACCTGCTCACCCAACCTCATCACATTAGCTCGCCTCATCCAACATAATATCACCCCACCACCTCATTGACCCCATGACCCCTCCCACCTAGGCTAACAATAGCACATACACTTGAGGACCCTAGCTTACCCTAGCACAATACCCACCTACCCTAGCTCATCCAGGCACAACAAACAATTTTTCATAACTAGCCCCAGAACACCATAGCTCACCCCAACACCCCACTCACACATGCTAGGTCACAACAAAGTAACACAACACCCACCCACCCCAGCATGCCCTAGCAACCCACCCAGGGCTCACCACAGGAGCCCACCCACCCAAGTATCTCAATAGCTCACCCACACTTGCTACCCCAGGATCACACCTAACCCTCTACCCACTCTTCCTCACCTAGAATCCCCTCTGCTCGTTGCAGCATCACACCAACACACACATCATAAGAACCCACCCAAGCTCACTCCCATACCCTAGCCCACCCTATATCCTATGACACCCTGATCACTCCCAGCCCGGCTACATCACTGCAACACATGCGGCTCACCCCAGCACCCCAACCACCCTTGCGCACCTTAACAAACCCTAGCTCGCCACAGCAAACCTACCTCACCTCAGCACAACCTACCACACCCAGGAACCCTAGCTCAGCCAAGCATTCACCCCCAATGCAAATGCAATAAAAACAAGCACAACTCATTCAACATAGCTCATCCCAGCAGCCCACCTATCCAACCACTTCCAAAGCACCCCAGAAAGCATGAGTTCACCCCAGCGCCCCTTTCTCCCCAGTCACACAACCTCCCTCACACCTCACCCGACCTCACACACCCAACCAAACTTCAACAAACCACTTTGCTGCATCCTACACAAGCTTACCCAACAACATCACCCCACCCTAGCTACCCAGCATGACACCGACCCACCCTAGACTCTGCAGCACGCCACCCATCTACCCTAACTAATCCACGCACAATACATATCCACCCTAGCTCCCTCCAGTACATAAACCTCCCGGCCTAGCTTGCCCTGGAACAATACTTATTGTAGCTCACCCAGGGCACCATAAGCTGCCTCAGCAAACCAATCCACACACCAATCCCAGCTTGCATCAGTACACTCCCGACCTTTCCTCTCTCCAGCTCACCACCAACCCACCCTAGCTCACAACATAGCTCACCACAAAAAACATTCCACTCACTCTAACTCTTCCTAGCATACAATCTACCCGCCCTAGCTCACCTGTGCAGTACAACCACCCTCCTCTACCTCTTAGCAACACCCCCTGCACCCTAGATCACTCCAGCGCAAGATCACTATAGCACCCCATCTGTCAAATCAAGCTCACCAAAGCATCCCATCATCCAAGCATCCTATCCACCATAGGCTCCCCCAACACTGCACACATTTTAACTCATCTCAGCCCCTAGCCACTCACTCTAACTCACCACAACACAGCACCCACCCACCTAGCTCATCAGGTACAACATCCACCGACCGTAGCTCACACCAGCAAAACGCCCCAGCCTAGCATGACACAGATTAGCACGCCGATCCTAATTCACCCCATCAAAAAATCCATCCTAATTCACCCTAGCCCCACACCCACCAGAGCTATTCCCACTAACCCCACCCGCCTACCCTAATTCACCTCATCATCCCACTGGACCTAAGCTCATACCAGCACCCAGCCCACTTAACCTAGCCACCCAGCTTCTGAACAAGCTTACATAGCTTATCACAGCACATCACCAACCCACCCTAGGGCACTAGAGCAAATAACGACGTCACCGTGGCTCATCCAAGCACCCCACCGTAACTCACCCCAGCAAGCACCCACCCAGCCTAGCTCACGCCAGCAGCCCACCCGCCCACATAAGCTCACCCAAACTGTATAGCCAAGCACCCAATTACATCCCAGTACAGGCTCCTCTCAAGACATCAACACCACCCTAGATTGCATCTTCTTGATGCCCGCCCACTGTATCAACTGAGCAGACACTAGCTCACACAAGTATCCCATAGCTCACACAAGCATCATATAGCTCACACAAGCATCCCCTAGTTCACACATGCATCCCATAGCTCACACACGTATCCCATAGCTCACACACGCATCCCATGGCTCACACACGCACCCCATAGCTCACACAAGCAACCCATAGCTCACCATCCCATAGCTCGACCGAGCACAACACACAGCCAACTGAGCCTAAAGCAGCACACTTTAAGGGCCTCATTACAAGTTCAGTGGCACGGCAAAAAGTGGTAATTCCATTACTGCCACCTTTTTGGGCGGTAGCAGAATTACCGCCATTTTTCACAAACCACTGAACACAAACACAAAAGTATGCCAGTCAGGTAACACAATGGTGTCCCCTCCAAAAACATCTTTTTTTTGGCAGATACCCTTATTACTGGACACTTATCAACATACTTGTTCTGTGACCAAATCGTACAGTTTCTCTTCATGGTGTATGAAATGGTAGGGTGATCCTATAATTTTAGCCCACCGCGTGTTGCACCCTGGAACTTGGAGTTCCATATTAAATTTGACATATAATAAATACTAGGAGCTCCAAAATGCAGAAGCCTGTAGCGATGTAAAGCGTGCAGTGGACTTCTGCTGCACCAGTCTGTATGCAGACCTGTCCACATTGGCCTCTTGGTGGCCCCCACACCTAACACCTAGTGGTGAGCCCCCCACCATCCATGGAGATTCACCGGCTTGGGGGGAAGGGATGCAGGCAGCTCCAAGGGGAAGGGGCGCCTGGCAAATGGGAGAGTGTGATAAAAGGGAGGGCATGCTGGGGTGAAGAGGATGGCAGAAGGACATTGGCCGAATACTGGGGCAAGGTGTGAGGGGCTGTCCAGAGGCATGGCTGGATAGTGGGAGGCAGGGAAATGTTTATATGCACAGGTTTGGGGAGTAGTAGCCCTCTTTGTTTGCTGAATTGGACAGTGAAAGGTGTAGAATCCCTGAGTAGTACTGCTGCTGCCTTACCAGGTAAGTTTGATCTTAAGTAACTCACATTTGCTTTTGTTTCCCATTTTGCTTACTTATGGCAACTTATTCAAGAGTCACTTCCATGGTTGGAATTATGCTGTAGAAAGACCAGGGCATATTGCCTCTGTGATGTTTGTGTGTAGTGAAGCATTGGTGGCAGGGGCGCCGAAATAGCAGAGTCTCCTCCTTTCGCCCCCTCAATAAGCGGCGCTCAGATACGCTATGTATATGCATTTTTGAAATCCAAATAAAGCACAGCTCTTGCTCCTCCTGTGAAAGCAAGCCTGTGAAAGCAGTCGAGTGGTGCTGTTCTGTGTCGCATGCGATAGAAGATATATTGGAAATATTAAAGTTAAAGGAAGTGTTCCAAAAAGTCTGGTCTGCTCACTAACTTTTGCATCAAATGCGCCCTCTGGATGGCCCCCGCCCCGCTCATAACAAAAACCTGCATGGGGGCTGTAAATCCAGCTACCTGCAGAGCGTCTGGCTCTTCAGCGAAGGCCTCATGGGGCTGCCAGGTGCTGGCCCTGACCTTGGTGGCATCTGGTCCACCTTGTCGCTGACCCTGTGTGTGCTGGTGCTTGACAGTTTATTCTTTTATGTATCATTTTAAGTAGATATGCGATGTTTACCATGAACGTTACAAATTCAAAAAAGGGCCATGACTACCTTCATTAAACGCTACTTCTATTTTCCCTGTTTTTAAAGTACGATATCTGCACTGGCGTCTGTCTCATTCTGAAGAGCAGAGCGAAGAAGGCGGTGTGTACCGGGGACAAGGGAGGGGTTAGGGAGTGAGGAGGCTAGAATAGTGGGCTTAAGAATACGAGAGAGGCGCAACAGAGTAGGGGGTAGTGGGGGGGGAGAAGAGGGAATGGGTGAGGCCTGTACGTACCTTGGCTGGCAGGAGTAAGTGGAAGGGTGAATGAAGGGAAGAAGGGAAGAGATGGAAAGTAGAGTATGTACCGAGGGTATAGGTGGATAGACGAACAGAGGTGACTTATATTTTCCTTTCGTTAGTGACAGTCTTGGCGGGGAGGCATTGTACAATGAGGGGCCAGGTGGATGCATTTCAAGAAGGATAGTACCAGCAGGAGGTGGTGGGAAGAAGAGGAGAGCTTGGGTTGTATGTATGGTTGTAAGTTGTGATTGCTAGCGAGAGGGTTGGATGGAGTAATGGTTTGAAGAGGAGAAACTTCCTTGAAATGGGGGTTGTCTTAGAGGCGCTCGTGCTGCCATCACCAAGTAGGTGGGTAATGGGTGAATCAGTTCACAAGTAATCAAGGGAATTGTTGGAGGGTTATGAAGGTGTGTAGATAGCTATGGTGTGACTTGGAAGGACTAGGCGGTCAGGGTATGTGTGACCAGGGGGATTTTAGCGTCTCGTATTGGAGGGGGTTCATATAGTGAAGGACGAGAGAATGGAACTTTTGGGGGAAATTAAATGGCATTTGTGCAGCTGGTGATCACAAAGTGGCTAAGCTTGACGAAGAGAGATGTGGGGAGGGCAGGTGTATGGAATTGTGATGTGTTCGACAGGTGGCAATTATATTAGTGATGGTAACTAGCGCTCAGTTGCTGGAAACATCGGGTGACTTGGCCAAGTTCGGCTTTTTTGTGAGAGCAGCGGTGGGGTTTGCATGCAGACGGATTGTGAGCTTGTTACAATGAGGCAGTCTGGCGTGTAAGCTGTTTATGTTGGCAAACAGTTTACAGAAAATAGTGAGTATGCTGTGTGGGTGTGAAAGAAACTGCAGTGAATTGTTTTGGTGGTGGATAGACTGATCCGTATCGTTGGAGGTGTTGCTGTGTACGGAAGGAGATGGATAGTTTGTGTTTTTAGAGTGAGATGTTAGGACGCTTGCAGAGGAGATTGCTAGGTGGGTTATTTCTTTGATAGATTGAAGGTCTCTGTGTGAGATAGGGTTATGTGCTTGATGTAACGCTGGTTAGTACAACGGTGTCAGGGTCTTTAGGAGGCAAATGTGTTGCCTCTGTATATTGTCGCTTGGCCTCGAATAATAGTTGTTAGGGTCTGGTTTTATCGGTGTCGAGAAGGAAGGGTTTCAAAGTGAGTTTTTGGTGTCATTGAAAATACGCCAGCGAGTGGTTGTATAGTGTGTGAATTTGAGAGGCCATCGAGGATGGGATGGACGTGTGTGTGTAGATGGAGCGGTGGGGCTGGATGTTCTTAAGAGTGAATGCTGGTTAATGAT